>NC_050184.1:18209785-18515790 GCF_008315115.2 Sander lucioperca
ATTATATTATAATAAATCTAATTATGAATTATACTATTGTGTGTAGAGCTGAAATGATTGTGATGGGCATTTCTTTGTACTAGGGCTGGGCGATATGACCTAAAAATAAAATCCCCGATTTTTTCCAAAAAAATCCGATTTAAGATTTAAATCGATTTTTTTCTCCCCCTACTTAAAATCAATCTGCAGATGACAAAGAAATTGTTCAAAACAAGTTTTAACTTTATTTTGTTTTGACTCACACACACGCACACACATGGGGCATGTATACCATTATGATTATTCATGCCAATTTTGTGGAAATATAAATTGGTTTGAGTGTTTTCTCTTTTTATGGATGGGGGGGTGCTATATATTCAACAAACAAACGGATGCGTGAGATAAAGCTGTTTTCACACATACAGGTAATTCACTTCTCGTTCCTCGCTAAAAGTTCAAATCATTTTAACGTTATTGCGCAACCTTGCCCCTATTTCCACCTGTTGCTGAGTAACGTACATTAACATCCCATGGTCTCTTGAATGTAGCATACCTGTAGCAAGCGCCTTCGTAGTAACTAGCGGTAGAAACAAACGTCGAAGAGGAGCTCCGTGCTACAGAGCGGCGATTGCTAGTTGTTTAAGCCGCTACAGACCTCCGTCACAGCTCGGTCGTATCAGCGGCATTTAGTAGATGTGTTGAGCCGCAAAAGAGTTCCTCAACACCGCCTCTGGTGCCCCGCATGGTGGTCCTTTAGGTCAGCGGTAGCTGGTGGTTCAGTTATCCGAGAATAGGTGACTCTCAGCCCGGGACAGAGCACCGCGAGCTGCCGGTCATTTCGGCGGAGATTACGGATAAGTAAGTAATGAAACTACTAGTTAAGAAAAGAATTAATATTAGTCGTTAGTCGTCGTGTAGTTGTTTGTGTATCTCTATGGCAAACGCGCGGGGCGAGGGCTGAGCCCGTTCGGAGCTATGGGAGCCCAGAGGGGAGCGTTGGCGGATGTTAAGGAGAAAATCGATTTTCATTTTAACAAATCGACGTTAACTACACATTCGAGTTAATCGATAAAATCGATTTTTCGCCCAGCCCTACTTTGTACTATATTCTTAAATTTTACAGACCACTCTGCAGATTAATTGATAATGAAAATAATTGTTAGTTGCAGGCCTGGTATTGCCACAAAATTTAAGAGTAAATTATTATTTAAAGGCCATAGTTTATCTACGACTTTGTCTCCACAAAAATAATATATAATAATAACCGCAGTGGCTTGATTCAATTCAATTTTATTTATAGTATAATAACATCATAACAAGAGTTATCTCAAGACACTTTACAGATAGAGTAGGTCTAGACCACACTCTATAATTACAAAGACCCAACAATTCCCCTAAGAGCAAGCATTCAGTGCAACAGTGGTGAGGAAAAACTTCCTTTTAGGGAGAAACCTGGACAGACCCAGACTCTTGGTAGGTGGTGTCTGACGGTGCCGGTTGGGGGTGTGATGAACAGTGGTAATAATAGTCACAGTAAAGATAATGGAACTATGACTATAAATAGTAGTTTTAATAGTTCATGGCGTAGCAGGACGTAGCGGGGCACTGCAGGGCGTAGCAGGACATAGCAGGGCACTGCAGGGCGTTACAGGGTGTAGCGGGGCACTGCAGGGCGTTACAGGGTGTAGCGGGGCACTGCAGGGCGTAGCAGGACGTAGCAGGGCGTTACAGGGTGTAGCGGGGCACTGCAGGACGTAGCAGGGTGTAGCAGGGCACTGCAGGGCGTTACAGGGTGTAGCGGGGCACTGCAGGGCGTTACAGGGTGTAGCGGGGCACTGCAGGGCGTAGCAGGGTGTAGCAGGACGTAGCAGGGCACTGCAGGGCGTTACAGGGTGTAGCGGGGCACTGCAGGGCGTTACAGGGTGTAGCGGGGCACTGCAGGGCGTAGCAGGGCACTGCAGGGCGTAGCAGGACATAGCAGGGCACTGCAGGGTGTAGCGGGGCACTGCAGGGCGTAGCAGGACGTAGCAGGGTGTAGCAGGGCACTGCAGGGCGTTACAGGGTGTAGCGGGGCACTGCAGGGCGTTACAGGGTGTAGCGGGGCACTGCAGGGCGTAGCAGGACATAGCAGGGCGTTACAGGGTGTAGCGGGGCACTGCAGGGCGTAGCAGGACGTAGCAGGGTGTAGCAGGGCACTGCAGGGCGTTACAGGGTGTAGCGGGGCACTGCAGGGCGTTACAGGGTGTAGCGGGGCACTGCAGGGCGTAGCAGGGTGTAGCAGGACGTAGCAGGGCACTGCAGGGCGTTACAGGGTGTAGCGGGGCACTGCAGGGCGTTACAGGGTGTAGCGGGGCACTGCAGGGCGTAGCAGGACATAGCAGGGCACTGCAGGGCGTAGCAGGACATAGCAGGGCACTGCAGGGTGTAGCGGGGCACTGCAGGGCGTAGCAGGACGTAGCAGGGCGTAGCAGGGCACTGCAGGGCGTTACAGGGTGTAGCGGGGCACTGCAGGGCGTTACAGGGTGTAGCGGGGCACTGCAGGGCGTTACAGGGTGTAGCGGGGCACTGCAGGGCGTTACAGGGTGTAGCGGGGCACTGCAGGGCGTAGCAGGACATAGCAGGGCACTGCAGGGCGTTACAGGGTGTAGCGGGGCACTGCAGGGCGTAGCAGGACGTAGCAGGGTGTAGCAGGGCACTGCAGGGCGTTACAGGGTGTAGCGGGGCACTGCAGGGCGTTACAGGGTGTAGCGGGGCACTGCAGGGCGTAGCAGGGTGTAGCAGGACGTAGCAGGGCACTGCAGAGCGTTACAGGGTGTAGCGGGGCACTGCAGGGCGTTACAGGGTGTAGCGGGGCACTGCAGGACGTAGCAGGGTGTAGCAGGACGTAGCAGGGCACTGCAGGGCGTTACAGGGTGTAGCGGGGTACTGCAGGGCATAGCAGGGTGTAGCGGGGCACAGAGCAGGACCACAGTGACAGCTGCAACCATGATTTAGGTGCCACCCTAATCCAAGAAAAACTGCTGGGCGAGCAAAAACACAAGGACTCCAGGGAATAAGCTCCCCAGAGCTAGATTAGTAACAAGCATTTCTGGGACATGGATGCACAAAGTTGGAAAGAGAGAGGAGAGAGGGGCTCAGTGTGTCAAAGGGAATCCCCCGGCAGTCTGACACTATAACAGCATAACTAAGAGCTGGTCCAAGGCAGACCTGAGCCAGCTCTGTAAGGGTTGGTAGATGAATCTGACGACTATGAAGAGAAGCAGAGAAGAAAAGGGGTGCCGTGTCTGCCGCTATACACCCTCCCTCGCTGGTCTAGGCGAACGCTGCAACTCCTCACTCCCTAACTATAAGGTTTGTCAAAGAGGAGAGTTTTAAGTTTACTCTTAAATGTGGTGACGGTGTCTGCCTCCCGGACCCGGACTGGGTGCTGGTTCCACAGGAGAGGAGCCTGGTAGCTGAAGGCTCTGGCTCTCATCCTACTTTTAGAGACTCTAGGAACCACAAGTAGCTGTTGTTACTTGCATTCTGGGAGCGCAGTGCTCTAGTGGGACAATAAGGTACTAAGAGCTCTTCAAGATATGTAGGTGCTTGACCGTTTAGAGCTTTGTAGGTCAGGAGAAGGATTTAAAATTCAATCCTGGATTTTACAGGAAGCTAATGCAGGAAAAATATGATCTCTTTTCTTAGTTCTTGTCAGAACACGTGCTGCAGCATTCTGGATCAGCTGGAGAGTCTTAAGGGACTTATGTGAGCAACCTGATAGTAAGGAATTACAGTAGTCCAGCCTGGACTGGAAGTAATGAATGCCATGTATCTGTGCATTAGACAGTTAGTCATGTTATGTACAAACCAGTGTATAGTTAAAGATGCCTCATAATGATGACACAACGTCAAGGATGCATATTAACGGTCAGCCACTATGTACTGTGATCAGTTTGAGTTTGTCTGCTCTGACAGATAAACCAGTCATCATGTACGTGTTTCTCACACTCGTTCTCTGCTCTGTGTCAGCAGGTGACCGACAATGGCTGTAAACGTGTACTCGACTTCAGTGACCAGTGACAACTTGAGTCGTCATGACATGCTGGTCTGGATCAATGACTCTCTACAGATGAACCTCACCAAAATAGAAATGTTGTGTACAGGTAAGAACTTCTTTCTCTATTAATGGGAGGACCACATATCTTTCATTTATGGACTGTTGTCTGACCTCTTGAAAGCATGTGTGCTATTCAGTATGACTGTGTGATTGTGGAACAGGGGGCCAGTCGCAGCTGATGATGAATACGTTGACTATGTGAGAGGAAGAAACACTGACGCTTCTGTTACCATCACATGAGCCACGTTGTCTTTGTTTCGTCAAAGATAAACTAGGAAAACTTTAATCTGGCACGGAAAGTAGAAGTTTAAAAAAAAGAATTGTAACTTAAGTTAAGCACTAACACATTGTACCTATGATAAATGTCTTAGAAGGTCTAATTCTTTATAGCGAATGCATTAGAGATGTCCTGATCTAGTACATCAGCATTAGTGGCCTTGCTCCTTTATTAAAGGGGACCTATTATAATAACATTTTCAGGTTCATACTTGTATTTTGTTTACATGCTTTAATGTTCAAAAAACACTTTAAAGGTGCAATATGTAATACTGACAGCAAGTGTTTAAAATGGTTACTCCAGTCCAAATTCAGAAACACTGGAGAGAGCCGCTCCACCAGCCCCTCCTCCCCAGACTCCCAAGTTCACGGGGCTTGCCAGGTTGAGAACGCTGAAGCCAACATCCCACAATGTCAGTGTTAGCTAGATGCTAGTCTCGCATTGACAGACATGACTTCAGAATAAATAGCACGCATATTTACACAAAACTGGGCGCCCGGATAGCTCAGTTGGTAGAACGGGCGCCCATATATACTCCTCGACCCAGGGGCCCAGGTTTGACTCCGACCTGCGGCCCTTTGCTGCATGTCATTCCCCCTCTCTCCCCCCTATCATGTCTTCAGCTGTCCTGTCAATAAAGGTGTAAAAATGCCCAAAAAATAATCTTTTAAAAAATATATATATTTACACAAAACTGCTTTGCTACCCCATTGTGGTGTAACTAAGAAATCTGCAGAATATATTTTTATTTCATTAACGGATTTAGCTTCTGTACGTCCAACATTGACATAGTATAGCTATTTTTAACATAGCACCCTGTCAGCTGATCCAAACATTTCCAGTACCAGTTAACTTTAGAGCGTGAGGCCTTTATTTATTTATTTATTTATTTATTTATTTATGTATGTGTGTATGTATATATATGTATATATGTATGTATGTATGTATGTATATATATATATATATATATATATATATGTATGTAGTATGTATGTATGTATATATATATATATATATATATATATATATATATACATATAATATATATCTATCTATATCTCTCAGGAGTTTGTCCTGCAACAGCAAAGAATGTCGCTTCAGCTCTAGCTTCATCTCTTTCTCTCTTTCTCCGTTGCCTTCACGTGCAGTTGAAAATGTTAATATGTAAACCCTCTGTGTGTAATTTAAAAAGGCGTGTCAGATCAGTGGATGCTGGCATGGCATATCCAGGTGCACTACTATAACCAAACTTAATAATCAATTATCAATCAGACTGTATTTATATAGCACTTTTCATACATGAAAATGTAGCACAAAGTGCTTCATACAATTCCCCTAAAAAGGTAGCTTTTAAGTTTGCCCTTAAAAATATCAACACTCTCGGCAACCCTCAGTTCCTCAGGCAGGCTGTTCCATAGACGTGGAGCATAGTAATAAAAGTTATGAGTTATCGTACAGACCTTTGGGACTATTAAAAGACCACTGCCATAAGACCTGAGGGCTCGAGAGGGTTCATAAGGGAAAAACAAATCTGATCAATAACTAGGGCTAAGACCGTTAAGAGCTTTTATATAACCAAGATAAAGACCTTAAAATCAATTCTGCCAGTGCAGAGACTTTAAAATCGGTGTAATGTGTGCCCTCTTTCTGGTCTTGGTCAGCCCCCTTACAGCTGAGGTTTGTAATAATTGTAATTGAGCAGTACTTTTCTTCTTAAAGGGGTGATAGAATGCAAAACCGATTTTACCTTGTCATAGTTGAATAAGGACAGTTCGCAGGGTAAATAGGACATACATAGAAGCTCAAAATCCCATTGATACCCCTTTACTATGCAAATCTCACATTTTGAAACTGCCTCTGAAAACGGGCGAATCTCAACAAAGCTGGAAGCTGACATCAGCATCTCAGCTCCTAGTCTTTGTCACGCCCCAACATTAGCATAGGCTACACCACTGACCTGAGGTCAGCTTAGTCTTCTGAATCTAGCTAGGTCATGCAGATCTCCAGAGGTCCGCTATTTAATTACTAAATTCACTTCTGAGATTTTTTTATGCGAGAAATCAACTATGTAGAGGTCAAATATGGGCTGTTTTACGAAAATTGATGGATAATTGCAAATTTTGTCCGACTGTGTGTCGCAGTTCAGCAGGAGTTCAGCAGGCTACGTGACAGCGGCCGGTGCTGCCTCGCCGCCCGGCGTGTCCTACTGCATAGACTCCGGCTCGCTGTGAGCTAGCTGGATCTCCGTCACGAAGGGAAGCCCGCGGCGCTCCATACCCACGCAAAGTCACCGGTTCTGGGTTACTGGACTACAAAATGCCGAGGCCCTGATGGAGCTCCAGGGCCTGCAGCTAGCTGCGATCTTTACCCATAGGATCGAAGGGACAGTAGCAGCTAATGAAATCCCTAATGTTCACAAAAATGCATTAAATTGAAATCGGACACCATTGTTAGCTTTATAAGACCTTGGGGTAGATGTTATGTAAGTGGCGTGATGAAATTCAAACTAAATATACTCTAGTTATGCCGAAAGTGAAGCTAACTAGCTAGCCGCGATCTGTACACATAGGATTGAAGGGACAGTAGCAGCTAACGAAATCCCTAGCTAATGTTCACAAAAATGCATTAAATTGAAATCGGACACCATTGTTAGCTTTATAAGACCTTGGGGTAGATGTTATATAAGTGGCGTGACGAAATTCAAACTAAATATACTCTAGTTATGCCGGCAGCCAGCCCTGAGTATTCCAGTAGTCCAGTAGCCGAGAAACGGTGACTTTCACTGGCTATGGAGGTTGCCGCTTTCTCGTCAGACTGTGTGGAGCTCCTAAAGTCCGACACGTCTTACCAAATTTGCAAATCAATTTTCGTAAAACGGCCCATATTTGAGCTTTATATAGTTGATTTCTCGCATAAAAAAGTCTCAGAAGTGAATTTAATAACGAAATAGCCCGACAAACAATGTATAGCTTTGCAGTGTCTGAAATATGAGACCTGCTGTCTCGTCTCCATGTGTTTCTATGGGGTTCCTCAACCAATCACCGCGCAGCTCATCTAAATATTCATGAGCATACCATATTTGGAAGAAAAGCTCTTGTTCCAAATAGAGCCACATTCACAGGGTAGTTAAGGGCCTAATAAAATAGCATTCGGGCAATTTTCAGCCCAACCAATGTTCCATACCCTATTAGGAGACGTTAAGGAACAGTGTAAAATACCCTATATAATCATTCTATCACCCCTTTAAGAACAGGAAGTAAGGCATTACAATAGTCTATCCTACAGGTAATAATAGCATGCACCGATGTCTCTGTGTTGGCTCGGGAGAGAAATGGACGGATGGATGGAAATGGACTCTGGTCCGTCCATTGTTCTTCAAATGATAAAAGGCTGATTCTGTTCTATTTCTGAGGTGTGGCTCAAGGTTCAGATCTGAATCAAATGTGACCCCTAGGTTTTTGACTTGTTGGCTGGGTTGAAGTGCCATTGTTTGCAGTTTGGCATCCAATTTCTCTCTTTGATCACCAGTAATCCAGACCTGGGTTTTGTCCTGGTTGAGCAGGAGAAAGTTCTCTGCCATCCATGACTTAATATCTCAAATACAGTTTTAAAGGGACTCAATTGGCTCTAAGTCAAGTCAAGTCAAGTCAAGACAAGTAGTGTTTGGGCAATGGTAATATTGTAGAAAGTAGTTCCCATGGATTATGATTTGTAGTTTTCAACACCTAATCAATACCTAAATGGAGTTTTTGAACATGCAGCACACACTCAGTCCTTGTAACAATTAGACTATATTGGACATTGTTATTTATTTGTGGATCATTTTAATCGTACAGGTGCTGCCTACTGCCAGTTCATGGACATGCTCTTTCCCAACTCTGTGCCTCTGAAGAAAGTTAAGTTTGGTGCCAAGCTGGAGCATGAATACATCCATAACTTCAAGCTTCTGCAGGTTTCCTTCAAAAAGATGGGAGTCGACAAAGTAAGTAACAACACGCACCCAGTGCACATCCTGTACATGTCCGCTTTAAATTACAAGATGTGTTCTACTACGTGCAGAAGGTCTGAACAAATTGCATGTTTTGTTGTTGATTGACCTTGCTCCTGAGTTTTAAACGTATAATGTATTTTAAAATAAGCAGCCCCTCACGCATGCATATGCAAAATGTTCATACAGTCTGATACCTGTCAATGCCGTGAGCAACGGTGATAAAAGCTGTGATGCTCACTGTGGCTGCATTTGTTAGGATGTTTAAAATGAACAAGAACATAGGCTAATACTATAGTTGTGACTTCAAAATTCCAGTTTATACAAAGGGATTCTTAGAGGCCAAATGAAGTCCTGTGGTTTAAAAAAAAAAAGAAGGAATATTTTCTGGACCTCCAACAAAGAACGGCTGGCCTCCAGTCGTCAATGAAAATAACTTTTACCTTTTACCTTATGACTACAATATGATCAATATACAAAATGCATAGATAACCCATTACATGTCACTGAAAGACACTGTTCAAACCATACTTTTGCCTAAAAAAAAAAATACAAGAATCTCCATATAGAAATGTCCAAATCTGATTACGGGCGTTTTCACACATACCTCATTTGGTCCGGACTTTTGGACTTTTCAGTTTGATCCGAACCAAAATTAGAGGTGTGAAACATCCCCCAGACCACGGTCCGGATCAAAAGACCAAATTTTGGTCCGATAAAAAGAGGTGGTCTCGGTCCGGTTCGTTTATAGTGTGAAAGCATTTTTTGGATGGTTCGGACTTTCGGACCAAATGCAAGAAGCTCTGGCAGGCTCTCCTTGTGTTACAAGACCGGGGAAGATCCTTTAAGGAATAGCTCGGTGCTTAGTGTGTAGGCCACATGAGAGAGTGACGGTGAATGTGCCCAGAGCAGACAGCTGTTGGCTATCAGAGCAGAGAATACATCAGCAGTTTACTTGTTAAGTGGTAGGAGAGAGCAACAGTCAGTAGGAGAGAGCAGCAGTCAGTAGGAGAGAGCAGCAGTCAGTAGGAGAGAGCAGCAGTCAGTTGGAGAGAGCAGCAGTCAGTAGGAGAGAGCAGCAGTCAGTAGGAGAGAGCAGCAGGCAGTAGGAGAGAGCAGCAGGCAGTAGGAGAGAGCAGCAGGCAGTAGGAGAGAGCAGCAGGCAGTAGGAGAGAGCAGCAGGCAGTAGGGGAGAGCAGCAGGCAGTAGGGGAGAGCAGCAGGCAGTAGGAGAGAGCAGCAGTCAGTAGGAGAGAGCAGCAGTCAGTAGGAGAGAGCAGCAGTCAGTAGGAGAGAGCAGCAGGCAGTAGGAGAGAGCAGCAGTCAGTAGGGGAGAGTAGCAGTCAGTAGGAGAGAGCAGCAGTCAGTAGAAAAAACTCCGACACAGAGAGAGATACGAGAGGACGGGGAAGCCCGTCTACAAACCAATCAGTTCTAAGTATCTGGAAACGCAGCTCACGTATGTGATGACGGCAGGACGTAGTTTTGTCACGTAGAGATCTTTAGTGCGCTTGCATAACTGCAGTGTGAAACCAAAACTTACCGGATCAAATGTAACGATGAAACAAAAACATGAACCTTGGTTCGGACTTTCATGTGTGGAAACGCTCTAAGGCACTATCTTCTGGTGCTGCTTCACAATCAAAATCACATGAATAGTATCTTAATATTTACAGCCGTCATCAGTAGAACTAAACATGAATCATGCTGCCTGGTTGTTGAGGATTTGCGTAATCTTGGTCTAGATTACTGGGCTACCCGCCCACTCTTTCCTGTGGTGAGGAAAACACTGCAACTATACTTACTTTACTCTTCTCACACACACTTGATGAGGATGAATATTCTTTACTCTTAACTGTAAAGAATATTCATCTATAGAGCGACGGTGGTGTATAAAGAATGGTAAGACACAAATATTTCAAATCCGGTTTTGAAACTGAAACTGCTGCTATGAGAACAGGAACCAAAATGTTTTGTAATAACAACATAACGGGCAGGGCAGATCCAGCTTAGTCGTCCTTTGTTTTCAGACTCAACACGATGACAAGGCTGCCATCATTTATTCATGTTTCAACTTCCTTCCTTCCTGCCGTCCATTTGCTTGAAGTCATTACTCTAGATCTGAGCTCTGTTTGAAATGAGTGGACAGTGTTGATTCATAGGTCGGTGTAACAGACACTTGAAAAATGTAGATTATGTCATTGGTATTCATAGCCGTCCAGGGTTATAATCCCCGACATTGTGCCGCCCTTGTTCATGATTTGTTAATTGTCTAATAATGTCAGCTTCCTGATTGGCTGAGTAATTGGATTTACTGCTGACGTCTCTTTTTTTTTTATACTGATGGTTTTTTTTCCTCACTGTCTTGGCCTGCTTTGTATTTAATTATGTGCCAGAACTGAAGACATGTTTCTGGGCCAAGCGTCCTTCACAGTTCACACACCTTCCCCCATTTCCTAGTGTAGACATCCAATCTGGAAAAACTAATCTTGGACTGACTGGAACCTGGGTCCCTGCAGTCTGACATAGGTCATCATGTATCACAGTCAAAAGATTCTGGACTTTATCACAGGACCATAGGACATGAAGTAATTGGATGTCCTCTGTCTTACATTTCCAGCAATTTGATTGGTCTTTCAGACCAATTCTAAAAACTGGAGGGCGTCCAACAGAAGCGATGCATGATCTTGAACAGAATGAGGCGCACCCTCACATCGCGTGACATAGTTTTAGTATTCCTACAGATTCTGTCCCACTCCTCATCGTCCAGTGTAACACTCAGATCCCTTTCCCATGTCTTCTTGAGGGCTGACCAGGTTCTGCCTAAGCATAGAATAATACCCAGAAGCCTCATGACCTTTTCCATATTTCAACAACACCTTATTTAAACTTTCTGGTGCTGTAGGGGCTGAAGATCATAATCCAGCGGAAGGTATCTAATAAAGATATGATTTTTGGTATCGGTACAAAAACACATGAACTGTATTGACAGTGCTAATGTAGTAACCGTACCAGCAGTGGCGCACACTGCCATTAATCAGAAGCTACCAGGCAGACAGCTGTTAAAACATCCTGGTCCTTATTCTCTCTCTTTTTGCTTCCAGATCATTCCAGTAGACAAACTGGTGAAGGGCAAGTTCCAGGACAACTTTGAGTATGTCCAGTGGTTTAAGAAGTTCTTTGATGCCAACTATGATGGGAAGGAGTACGACCCAGTGGAGGCTAGGCAGGGCCAGGATGCCATGCCCATACCCAACACTGCCACGTCAGCTCTCACCAAAACCCCGAAGAAGGCCCTCAGTCAAGGTCAGAGCTCTGGTTTGGGTCACACCGTTTGAAATGTTATGGGGGAAACGCTGGTAAGTTACACTTTTTAAGTTAATAACCTTCTCTTTTTTTGTCTCTTCAGCTCCTCAAAGGCCACCTGTTGCCAAGGTAGCGCCCAAGTTGGCTAACGTCAGTGCGAGGAAGCCGGGGATGGGAGGAGGCGACGAGGAAAGGGCGGAGCTTATGAATGAGGTCAGCACATCACCTGCTCCATACAGTCACTATTGAAAGTGAAATGACTCAGTTCTACTACAAGCAGATTATTTAAAATGAGCTTTATTGGTGTCTTCAGAGAGGACATGGAAAGTTAGTCCAGGGTTTTCTGCTTTGCTTTTATACGGCTTAGGCACAAGTGGATTTGCCCAACACCTAAGCATAAAAACTAAGTGAAGAGCACTGCTGTCTTTTGCTCAAATGTTCCCATGATGGTTGCATACACAGTGGCACACAGTGTTACAGCCAAACACACACATACACACCCTGCCCACATAGTGTCAGCTGCAGCCCACCTGTTAGCGAGGGTGTGGTGGAGAGAGGGAGTAAGAAGTTAGCAGTAATGTTATAGCTGTGAACGTAGCAGTGCAGTCTGTGTACAGTTTATCTCTCGGTAGTCTATATCATACGGTCCACTTCCGGGATTGCTCCGGTGCTGCAGGAAATTCTGCCAGATGCATGTATTTTCTGTTTCCTTCCGCTTTCTTTGTGTTGGAATTTTAAATCTGGTGGATTTGTGAGGACTATGGTTAACTGCTCCTCAGATCTCTGCAGGGTAAATCCAGACAGCTAGCTAGACTATCTGTCCAACCTGAGAGGTTTTGCAGTGGCTCCGTGCGAAACTTAGCACCGCCCATGACAATTCTGATTGGTTAAAAGCTATGCCAATGTTTGTTCTCTAAGTGTATGTGCAGCGCTTTTTAGTCACTGCTTTTTCAGCTTTAGTCTCTTTTCTTTGCCTTTTAAGCAGCGCGGCAGTGGCCACTTCTGCTGAGTTTTCTCCTTGATTCTCCAGCAGGCTTGCAGTAAATCTGGTGGCGTAGACGCACATTGAGCTCAGGCTCGTTCACAGGGGGGTAGAGTACGAGCAGCAGGGCAAGGAGGCATTTCATTGGTTCTTAAAAAGTGGTTGTTGGGTTTGATTAGTGGGAGTTTTTACAGGATCACAGCAGCTCCAGATGACACATCTTTTTCGCTCCGTTTTTAGAGCCCATAAGTTATTTGTTGCTCTCAGGGTGTAAAGACCATTTAAAAACATATATAAAAAGTGTATATTGCAGGGCTCAACGCTAACTTTTTAAAGTGGTTGCCGGCTTGGCAACCAGGCATCAGCTTTTGGTTGCCGAAATTGACAATACGGTTGCCATGTTTCAAACTGCCTATAGTTGGAGCAATTAATTTCATATGTAAGTATACCACACATTTTAATAATGAAACCATGAGATAATGGCTGGCAATATAATTTCCTATCCCTCTCAAATAGTGCAGATCACAAAACTCACGGATCAGACCACGGTTTGGAGTCACGGATCAGATCAATTTTCGGATCAGCAAAAAAACGGGGGAATTTAAATGATTATTAAAAATGTAATAATAACTTTAAACTATAATTACTTCTTTCATCAGTAAATTGCTGTTACAAGACAAAAACGGATGAGAAAAGGGTAGTTTGCAATAACTTTGAATGCACCACGTAATGAGGACCTGTTGCTGCCAGACATCTGGGGTCTGGATGTGTCCAGGGATAGACCTCCACGTCAGAATTATTATTATAAATTAAATATTGAGCCATTACATTGAAAATCTTTAAGACAACACAAACCTATCATTTCTGTACCCTGCTCCGAAACAACAGACTACCTGAACGCCTTTTTCTCTCCACACCGCTGTCTTCTGACAGTAAGTCACGTCCTGAGATCCATAATGTTGTCAGACACTTTTAATAACAATCTGAGCCTGTCTGTGGTAAAAACAATCACCAAATATAAAGATGTTTGGTCCCGTCAGTCTATTAGACACACATGCGTGAGGAAATGGGGCCCAGGTTGAATAAAAACAGTAGTTATCCTTTAAGGTGGACAAGCTATTTTTATTTTAGTGACAAGTTGCTCTTCCAAGTTCTGCTTTAGTGATCGCTCCCTTGCTGCAACAGACAACCACTCAACTTTATGCAAATAATTGTGCGGTGACGTCACCAATATGCGCACATGCAATAAATGAGCACATGACTTCATTTGCACCTAAGCACTGTAAAATGCAGAAGTCATCTGAAAAAAGTAGAAAGAAAAAGTACTGTTTTGGCCCGTTTGCTGCAGGTGGAGATGCTGAAATCCACCATTCAGGACATGGAGAAGGAGAGAGACTTTTATTTTGGTAAGCTGAGGAACATTGAGCTGATCTGCCAGGAGAAGGAAGGAGAGGGTGACCCCACGCTGCAGAGGATCATCGACATCCTCTACGCCACAGACGTGAGTTCAGGCATGGCATTCATTCTGCAGCCCAAGGACTTGGTGCATATGAAATGGCCTCAGTTTGTCACTATATTGTCTTATATGTAAGACAAAATTACATTTTTATGATATTTATTACTTATTACTATTATTCATAGAAAATAACTAAGCAGAAATATAGCCATAAATAATACTAGAATTATATTTAATATTTTTCTTGTTGATGAATCAGATGAAAAGACTCAAATCAACAGTGAATGAATCCACCAACAGATAGTGTGTGTGTGTGTGTGTGTGTGTGTGTGTGTGTGTGTGTGTGTGTGTGTGTGTGTGTGTGTGTGTGTGTGTGTGTGTGTGTGTGTGTGTGTAGCCTGATGTGTCATAGAAACACCTGACATGTTCCTTCATCACCATGAACACACACAGACACACAGACACACAGATAGACACACAGACACAGACACACACGGACACACACACACGGACACACACAGACACACACAGACACACACACAGACAGACAAACAGACACACAGACACACACACACACAGACACACAAACACAGACACACACACACACAGACAAACACACAGACAAATAAACACACACACACACACACAGAGAGACAGACAGACACACACACACAGACAAATACACACACACATGGACACACACGGACACACACAGACAAATACACACACACAGAGACAGACACACAAACACAGACAGAGACACACACACACACACACACACACACACACACACACACACCCCCCTCCATAGTTTATTTGTGCCTGGATCCCACACCCATTTCTTTGAGCCCCAGTAAATTCCAGCAGAGGAGTGGCGTGCTCCCTGAGGCTACTGACTGACCTCCTGTCTACCATGATGGCTCTCTGCTGAGACCCAGTACTGCTCTACGAGGGGCACGCTGGCACTGCTGGAATACATCAATGGTGGAATTATGGATTTGGAGACTCCTGACACCCTAAATATGTTAAATATGTTTTTAGATGAAACGAGCTGTACAGCATTTATAACTCTCTCTCTCTCTCTCTGTCTCTCTCTGTCTGTCTCTCTCTCTCTCTCAGGAGGGTTTCGTGATCCCGGATGCCGAGGAGCAGGAGGAGTTTTAATATTGGAGACTGCAGGCGATGGCCTGGTCTCCACACCCACCTCGAGATCCTTTCTCAAGCCAAGACAGCCAGTTTGGTTTTCTATCCAGCACCAGACCTGATCTGTCGACTTGTGCCCCGCCAGCCCTGAACCCACATCCCAACCTGCCGGACCTCTTCCTCCACCTTCTTCTTTTAACAATAATCAAGAAGGCCTGGGTCAAAGGCTCTTCTTCCTCCTCTTCCTCCACACCTGTCAGTCTGCCAGAGTCCCAGGCCCCCACCCTCTCCTGTACTCCATCCTTCCCCAAACCAGATTGTGCAGTACATATCTGGTTTTTGTAATGGACTTGAGTGTGAAAAACACGGTGATGTTCTGTGTGTGTGTGTGTGTGTGTGTGTGTGTGTGTACACGTGTGTGGTTGTATGTGTTGAAACAAATCCAACGTGAAAAAGCTCCTCTGAAGACCCGGCTGTCATCACTTTGTCCCACACTAAGCCACCTGCTTTGATTTTGTCTCTCCTGTTGATTCTGAATTAGATTATTAATTTGTAGGACGATGCATGCCCAGAGAAACCCCCCCACATTCCCAACTCCAGCCCTTAGTTTGGAGATGGATTGAGTAGGTTTGGAGTTGTGTGTGAGCAGGCGTTGAGGAACCTTAGCCAGTTTGATGTAGCCGATATGTGTGACACTGATGAAGGGCTCAGGGTTTAGTGTGGGACAAGGCAGCAGTCGGGGGGGGGGGGGGCTTTCTCTCTGCCTTTCTTCCACCAAGGAGACCTCCTGATTCTGTCCTGTTTGTAAATGTGTGCTACTGTTTTATCTGTATTACCCCCCCCTCACTCCATTTCATTTCTTATACAATTTTGGTTGCTGTTCTTGTAGCAGATCAGCCCCCCCCCCCACCCCCACATGCTCCCACTCGAGCTCGGTGTCCACACTGGAGGAGTCTTAAATCAGCTCCAGGACAGTGTCTTTTTGTCCCAGTGGACTTTTGATCAACACGCTGAGTGAGACAGCTTACCAGTAGTTTTCGATGTGTAGACCCCCCCCCCCCACACTGTTTTATAGCAGTGACCCTTACTTAGGCTTCAGCCAATAGAAAACTCCTCCTGAGGGGGGAGATCCAGAGTTCACTACATGTAGTACCCCCCCCCCCACTGTCCTTTGACTTTTTTTTACCTGATTTGAAACAACAATCTGTTTTCTGTTAGCAGGGCTTCTTGTTATTGAAGTACATAACTTTATCGATGGCCTTATTCATAACAAATTCCTTTTCATAAGAATACATTTTTCATAATTTTTTTTTTTTTATTTTACTTTAATGTTAGTCTTATTGGGCAAATGTTTGTACTGTTAGTCCTATTTTTAACGTGTTCTGAAAATAAACAACGTTGGAGGTGTTTTGGACGAAAGCTGTGTGTCGGCTTGCAGCAGACCATCTAATGGTCATACAGCAAACTAAATATCCATATTTAGTTTAATTTCATGGGTTTCTGATGACTTGTGTGGGTGTTTTTTACCAGCAGTTAGCTCCACGGTGATATAAATGTATCTCCGTGTATTAGCGTAGAATTGAAATTCAGATCAGTTATCTTCGGGGTGCTGGGCTGATCCTTCCCCTCAGCTGATGGAGCACCTCTCCATCAGAGACCCGCTAACTCCACCATTTAACAAGCACTGCCGTTTGGGGGGAATGTTGCCCATAATCAAAGGGTGCCTGGGTATACATTCTTTTAGTATTTTCTGGTAGTTGCCTTTTAGTAAAACCGCACTTACAAAAAAACGTACTTTGGCTTTTAGAAACAATTTCCAGATCGTACTTTTTTCAGAATGTAAGCTTTTATTAAGAGTGATTTGAACTGCGGCGTTTCTTGATCTGAGCGCAGTCCACCTTGGTATGGTGGTGTCTACGCCCTGCAGCATGCTGGGTATGAAGATGAGCTTAAAGTTCTGACTGACTTTCATCTTTAATTTGGGACTTTTTACATCCATTTTTTGTGTGATTGCTTTAGGACTCGTTTTACTCACAGCCACCCGATTTTTGGACATTGCAGGAGGAAAATGATCAGCCAGATGAGTCAACCAGAGAGTTTTAGTGCGAGTCCATCACCTCATCAGTCGTATGGCGCAATTTCTAAAGCCAAAACCTCTCAAAAGTTGGAAGTGAATCTGGCAAATCTCAGTGTCTGCTGATGTCTGAGGGACATGTGAAGGTCCAGGACTAAAAAGGATTTGACCAAATATTAAATATAAGTTTGGTCACCTGAAACTGGGGCACTGAATAAAAACCTCCCTTTCCTTTGCTGTTCATCTGACTCGGATTTAACCACACATCAAATGAAAGTGCAAGTCAGGACTTTTCTGCAGGTCCTTCTTTTATTTTCTGGTGTAATGTGCTTATACAGGCCAAGTGGCCACACAAGCAGCTGCTCCTTACTGTCAGCATTCTCTTTGGTCCCATGAGCATGTACTAACTAACTAAACATTGTCTTCACTGATGACTCTGCTGATTATTTTCTCACGTTTTCAAAATAGTTGAAACATAATTTCTCGGATCAGAAAGTTGTGTACTGAAATATCTTGTTTGATTTGACCAAAACCCAGAGATATTTGGGTTAATATTTTAGTTGAGTCTATAATGATTTAAAACAAAGAAAACCCACAAATCCTCACATTTTTTTATTCTTAAGTCAGGATTTTTTATTTTTGACCTTTTCGCTTAGACGACTCAAATAGGGAAGCGGTGAGAGGCACGGAAGAACTTTCTGATCTCAATAGTTCTCTCTTCTGTTTGTGACTTGGTGAAAAACTCGATTGGGGCTGCATGTGTGAATGGTGGAAATCACTAGCTGTACCTGAAAGGTTAGCCCAGACATTTACCAGGAGCTATGTGTGAAGGAGGCTTTACATTACCTAGACATGCATTTATTAAGTAGTTTTTATTGGTATTTAACCAACAAAACAGATCCCCAACTGGGGCTCTCTGCAGCTTTCACCAAGTCACATTTAAGACTTTTGAAGACCTTTATGAATGAAATTTAAGACCTATATCACGACATAAAGAGTCACAAACGTACCTGCAACATAAAAATGTATCAAATTGAATAAAAGTGACACGGCGTAATAATAATCTGTAATTACAGTGAATTATATTTGGACGAATGAAAAAACTGCAACACCCCAGAATAATAAAAACCATTTCAATGAGCATTAGAGGCAGCATTACACGGACATAGGGGAATTTAAGACCTAGAACACTATACTTCAGTGAATTTAAGAGCCCGCGGAAACCCTGGCAACCCTCCCCGCCATCATGTTGTGGTTAGAGAAAAAGCAAAGTTTAAACCATTAGACAAAGACAAACTTTATACTGTACACCTACACCTACAGTAATCCTGTTACAGAAATGGATTTGAATCGGTGCAAACACAGGGATGGTGCTGCACGTCAGCCTCTTATGGCTGTAATGAATATTCTAACAAAAACATTTTTGAAAGATGATCCTGCCACCTTTTCTTAGGTCATAATCATATGAAAGAAAACAATTTAGATCAGACTTAGAAGATGGATTACAAGAAAAGAAATGTTTTTTTGCCTCTAAGGGCTTCCGTACTGAGAGGATACATTGATTATCAAAATAGTTGATTACTTCCCAAATATGTACAATGAAAACTAAACGCAACCAAAGCAAACTACATAGTTGAAAGTCAAATTGATAGTGGTTAAACCTTTCTAATGGGACTGAAGTAAATGCCCCGAATGAATTGAAATGCTGATTGACTTGCACAATACTCCTAAGACTGGACTTTATGTTACAAGACTTTGAAGCTCCAGTTTCCTAAAGATGTCCTGTAGTTTGACATGTCTTTAGTGGAATACCATTCCTGTGTGTTAAGACAAACGGTAGCACACTGAGGTCTCTCTCTAAACTGTGAGGCCAGCTGGAACACTTGAAACTGTAGACAAATTTCGAGCAGTTCTGAGTGGCGTCGAGCCTTAGTGAAGAAGTGCTTTTCGTTATGCAAGAGGGAGCAGACGTCCCCCTTTACGTATTGGCCTCTGTACTGAACCCAGTGCCAATGTAAGCTTCCTCCTCTAGCTCCCTAACAGTCTGTATTTATTGAATCTTAATACCAACTGTCGTCACTTCAGTCACCTGTCAGGTGTGACTGGTAACACGACGAGATCTTCGGTTATGTCGGGAAAGGCTTTGACAATGGTCTGGTTTTATGACGGTTGTAATATGGGTTATTGGAAGTGTTACTGAGGAGGACTGTGTGTGGTCTTCACACACGCCTGAAACAGATCATGCTCAGAACATTTTGGCCACTGTGGGGATCCGTAACTTTTATCTCCACTAAGAGTTTAAAGGTCCCAAATTGTAAAAAAAACCAAAAACAATGCCCATGTCTTTTTGTTATTATAAAGCAGGTCGAGGTGCTATATAAATATTGTGAACGTATCAAACAGCCTGTATTCAGAAACTGTGCCTTTAACTGAGCCGTCAGGACTTCCGTACGGTTGTATAAAGTAGGTAGAAAGTGCCGCTACAGTGCTGTTACAGTCATTCCCTGGCTGCAATGACACCTAGAATGCAGATGAGGAAGAATTGGAAATGCTGTTTCAGACAGAGGACAGGTATATTCAGACAGTATCAGAAAATGTTTTGTTTTTTTTACTTTAAACATGTTCTAGTAGAAACTCAAAATACAAGTATAAAGCTGAAAACGTGCAGAATATGGGACCTTTAAATCAACATGTTTCCGTTGCTGATCCCCAGTTTGGCTGAAGTGGTGCAGCATCACACAGGTGTGCGTGTGTGTGTGTGTGTGTTTGCTGGAAATGTCAGAGCAAAGTGAAATGATGGCTTCAAAGGTAACGGTGGTGCTTGTGTGACCTCTGCGCGTTTCCCTCTCAAGAATCCGTGCTGATAAGCGTGAACACTGTGAGTCTCTCCTGTTTATGCTGGACTTTGATGTGTTTGTTATACTCTGGAAAACTCGATTTTCTTCAATCAAGTTTGGTACAGACAATAAAAACCAGTATTTCCACGTCCACGCTGGACTGTTTGTTTGTTTTTCTTGAATCAGTGTGACTGTCATTAACACACGAGGTGTCAGCTCCCAGTAGATATGAAATCAATGTTTCAGGACTCATTTCCAGCGTGTAAAGTCATTGGTATGCATCGCTCCCTGGTTTCTCACCAGGTCCTATCTGAGTTGTCATGACCAGGGATCAACCCGTGTTTACCGGCTTGGTTTGAGTTAGTCTCGAATCCAACCAATCCCCATGGTCTTGGGCGGAGTTAAGCTCCAGAGGCTCTGCTAAATAGTCTCAGGAAGGAACACCCCGTAAAAGAAAACGCCTCATACAATATTAAATTAAGTTAACTATCGACACAATACACTAATGTGAGCTATTTATATTAACATATATACATAAACTAAAATATTGCACAAATTCAAATGCTGACCCGATGATGACCCTAGCTGAAACGTCCCAGGGTCACCAAAGTTATTACAAATAACCCTGACAACATGAAGGATTAACCAAATTTCATCTCAATCCATTCAATAGTTGTTGAAACATTTCACTCAAAAGGTGTCGCATAGATGTAATACAGTCTTAACCTCTTTTAATGCAGTGTGGTAGAAGTACAAAGTCTCACAAAATATTCATTTAAAGTGTCAGTACTTCAAATGTGTATTTAAATGGTCAACTTGAGTGAGTGCCTACCAGAGATGGGGACTCGAGTCTCTGGTGGTGCCTACACCACCGTGGTCTGTAGAAATGCTCATGTAGTGTTGTATTGTATAGTAGTAGTGAATGGGTTTTTTCACTGTAAATAGGAAACATGCAGTAAATGAGTGGAACATGATAACATGAAGAAAACAACGGCAGTCTTTGTGAATCCCACGTGATCCTTCAGTCCAGGCAGCCTGAGGCTGACCTTTGACCCTCAGCGCTCCAGAGCTGGAACATTACATAAGGCCGGAGGCACAGTAGTAGTAGTAGTAGTAGTAGTAGCAGAAACACAAGTACTTCTGTTTCTCCAACTTTCTTTTTTTTAAGATTATTTTTTTGGGGCTTTCCCTTTATTAGATGGTGACAGTGGATAGACAGAAAAGTGGGGAGGGAGAGGGGATGACACGCAGCAAAGGGCAGCAGGTCGGATTTGAACCCAGGCCGCTGCAGGACTCAGCCTACATGGGGCGCATGCTCTTACTGGGTGGGCTAGAGGCCGCCCCTTGTTGCTGCTACTTTCTACTCATACTCCACTATATCTCAGAGGAATATCTTGTCCTTTTTACTCCACTACATTTGTCTGACAGCTTTAGTTACTTTTCAGCCCCTTCCTGTCCAGTGAAAACCACGGATCTCCAGATGTGTTGATGCTGAATGTTGGTGATAAACTGAAGGATGAAGTATTTCTTTAATATATAATAAATAAACTAACTAACTAAATAAAGTATTTAAAAAGCCTCTTGGATCAGCTGGGAAATGCATCATCACAAAGCTGAAAATTGCTGTAGATTAAACTATCCAACAGTATATAAAGGAGTTAAAATGAGCACAACCTTAACCTCTACAGCAGTTAAATGCAACATACACATGAATGCAGCAGGAATATGAATCCAGAAACATCAGACAGAATAAGGAAGACACTGACAGGGAACATTTTACTGCATAAGGGGTACGTTTTTAACTACATTTTGCTGATTGTACACTTTTATTAAAGTAAGGTTTTGAATGCAGGACTTTTACTTGTTACAGGATATTTTCACAGTGTGGTAGTAATAGTACTTTTTAGCAAAACTTCCTCAATTGCTGGTTGGCAGTACATGGTCAGTACACTACTTGTAACAAGTATATATTTGTAAAACATGAATACCCAGTCCACAGCTTATTTTGTAGCAAAGATTGGTGCCAATTATCCGTAGAAAAGCATCCATATTTTGTCATTTGAAATATGAGGCAGGCTGAGGAAGTGTGCTGCAGCTTATTTAGACCACCCTCTGCTGTACAGGAGAGGAACTGCACCTGCCTGTACAGAGAGACAGGAAGGAAATGGTAAGTGTGTGTGTGTGTGTGTGTGTGTGTGTGTGTGTGTAGGTCTGTGCATGTCAAAAAAGCACAAGGTTACATAAGGTCTTCAACTAAATGGATTGAGGAAAGGGGAAAAAATACATCTTATTTCAGGGGATTAGAAAAAATTCAAATTTCTACACATTTTTTTTTAACCCCTAACCCCATATAAAAAGTTTTTTTATTTGATGCTATAAATGACATCATAAGGAATATGACACGAACATGGACAATGAAACAGGGATTAATAACTCTTATACCTAAACATGGTAAAGATAAAAGGTATATTGACAATCCACGCCCTATTACTCTACTGAATACTGACTATAAGCTGTTTACACGTGGGATTGCTGACAGGTTAAGGGATGGCATGGCACAGTTTATACAGATTTATTAGATTATAGGCATTTGATTGAAGATGATAAGTTTATTTTGTTTCTAGACTTTTACTAACCCTCTCTCTCTCTCTCTCTCTCTCTCTCTCTCTCTCTGTCTTGGCTGAGACACACGTGCGTCTGTGGTGCTGTCTCATGCAGATCGCTCTCTTTCTCCGTCCTTTTTAAAATGAGGCGGGAAGTGGACAGCAAAACCTAACTTTACTTAATATATTCTATACGGTATTATATATTAAAGAGAAATGTTCCCTCTTCGTCCTATAATGGCCATAAATCGATACTAGAGCAGCCTACTTCCTTGTCTACTGCTGCAATGAATAAAATGCAGAGGAGAAAAGAGCGTCTGTCTTCACGAAAATCATCTGTTGAGTGTTTGATGGTAATGTATTTGTGCTTTAGAACGTAATCACTGTGAAACAAGAGTAAAATAAGCTTTATTTCTCTCTGTCTACTGTACAATGACAAATTCAAGTACAAAACAACTGGTCTCAACTACTGCCAGAAAACACTTTAGTTATGTTGTAACCTTGGTTCTCTGAGTGAAGAGCCTCTCTCTCCACCGTACATATGGAATAAGTAACAGTGTAATTGTTAGTTATACAGGAGACAAAACCTTTCACTGCTCGTTTTTCATTTTGTGACTTCTGATTGATTAAAGGACTATTTTTCCAGTCTTATTTCTTCATTGAAGTTTTCATTAAAACTTAAAGTTTTCTTTAATCTTGTTTTGATCTTGTAAACCCAATCTCGTGTCTCGTCTCATGAGCTGGGTGTCTTGTCACGTCAGAGGTGCTGCGGTAGTATGGGCTGAGGGGGTCCCTTCTCAGGGCCATCCAATCCCTGTACGTCCAAAGCGAGAGCTGTGTCCGGGTTCTCGGCAGTAAGTCGGACTCGTTACGGGTGGGTGTTGGCCTGTGCCAGGGCTGCGCTTTGTCACCAATCCTGTTTGTGGTATTCATGGACAGGATATCGAGGCATAGCCGTTGTGGGGAGGGGTTGCAATTTGGTGGGCTGGGATCTCATCACTGCTTTTTGCAGATGATGTGGTCCTGATGGCATCATTGGCCCGTGACCTTTAGCACTCACTGGATCGGTTCACAGTCGAGTGTAAAGCGCCTGGGATGCCATGGTTCTCAGCAGGAAGTGCCTACTCCGGGTGGGGAATGAGTCATTACCCCAAGTGAAGGAGTTCAAGTACCTAGGGGTCTTGTTCGCGAGTGAGGGGACAATGGAGCGGGAGATTGGCCTGGAGAATCAGAGCAGCAGGAGCAGTATTGCGGTGTAGAGATTATATCTCCACCCTGGCCTGGGAACGCCTCGGGATCCCCCAATCAGAGCTGGTTAATTTCCCAAGCCACGGAAGTCCCTGCTGGAGCTGCTGCCCCCATGACCTGACCCCGGATAAGCGGCTGAAGGATGGATGGATTAATAAAGGATTATCTTATTGTCATTCATATTTTCTCAATCCTTCTCTTACATAAAATATTTTCCCAAAAGTGTTGACTTGAAAGGGTTTTTGATAGTGCTGTTTGTACATGTTTAACCTGTCCTTCCCATCAGCTATACAGAATCCCTTTAATTCCTACCTTGGTCTTTTCCTAGAATCTACTTAATTATTGACTCTAATCACAGCAGAATTTTTATTAGACCTAATTCCTGCCCTTGTCTTTCCCCAGAATCCAATTCCAAGAAACAGAGCAGAGTTTTTCTGGAATTTTTCTTACACTTCTGAAATTAAGTTCCCCAGTTTGTACTCAGGTTCCCCCTTCTACCATACGGGGGAGGCTTCAGGAGTAGCAGAGATGGTTACTGTGTCTGTGCACATCTTTTCCCTTTGGCACTGAGCCCACTGTCCCCACGTTGACCATCCTGCCAACAACGCCAAATCGTACTGGGAGTTTTCTGTTAAGAACGGCTCAAAAACAAGATTGTATCTTTTAAATTTTAATGGCACACTTGCAACAGTCAATGTTCGATCAAGACTCAGGCAGAGTGTGCAAATGACTTAGTCATACAATATTTCCATCCATCCGTTTTATTGTTGATGGATGGATAGCTGGATAGATGGGAAGTTGCAGCGAAGTCACAGATGAATCACAAAACATTGTTTGTTGGTTCAACACTTCGTATGTCACTTTGGTATGGGCACATATTCTACAAACTGTATTACAATCAAAGTCCTGGATTTTACAGGAAGCCAGTGCAGAGAAGCTAATATGGGAGAAATATGATCTCTTTTCCTAGTTCTTGTCAGCATTCTGGATCAGCTGGAGAGTCTTAAATTGCAGGTCATCCAGGTTTTTTATGTCCTTAATGCATGCTTGAAGTTTAACTAACTGATTGGTTTCACCTGGCTTGAGCATCATCTGCATAACAGTGAAAGTTAATAGAGTGTTTCCTAATAATATTGCCTAGAGGAAGCATATATAAGGTGAATAGAATTGGTGGCACCGAGCCTTGTGGAACACCATGGCTAACTTTAGCGTGCCTGGAGGATTCTTCGTACCATTAAAATACTGAGATCGCTCTGATAACTATCACGCACACCAGAGAATGGACCCACAGATGCACAACTCAGGCAAGTAAAATACAATGGTTTATTTAAACAGCAAATAATAAGCTCACAAGCAACAGTGTCCAGTAAATGGCAGGCAAAGGGAAATCCAAGAAAACAGGCAGTGGTCAAAATCCAAGGGGAAACAGGAACTCAGGAAAACAGGACACAGGGAAAAACGCTCGAAGGCTGAACACATCGAAGCAGACGATCTCGCACTGGGGTACTTCTTCTTCTTCTTCTTTAGGGTTTTACGACAGTTGGCATCCAATTCGTTGCATTACTGCCTCCTACTGGTAATTACCCGTTAACTATTTATTTATTTCATTACATTATACTCTAATTTCCTAAGTAGTCCAGTGCCTTTCAAAAATGCAAATAAATATTTCTGTCCATTCATGGTAACTCCACTTTCAAGTACATCTGTAAACCTGATTTCCACTGGTCCTAATTTATGTAATCCAGCAAACATGACCCCTCTCTCTCGAATGTATTTCCTGCATGACATCAGGACATGCTCCACTGTCTCCATTTCCTCACACAGACTGCAATGTCCAGTCGGATGTTTTCCCATTATAAAAAGTGTACTGTTCAACCTACTGTGACCAATTCTCAATTTGCTGATAATTACTTGTTCTTGTCGGTTAATCCCACTGTAACTCACCCCTCCTACTTTATTTTGTATTGTATGCAAGTGTCTCCCTTTATTTCCACCATCCCAATAGTGTTGCCACTGTTTGGAAATTTCTCTCCACACAATGCTTTTCCCCTCTGATTTTGACAGTTTACTATTCAGTTCTACACTTCTTTCTTGACCGCCTCCTTTGCCAATTTATCCACTCGCTCATTACCTGGAATTCCAGTATGTGCAGGGACCCACATGAACACCACAGTTTTACCCTGATCAGCGAGCCTTGAATTTGCAAACAAAATTTCATACACTAGTTCTTGGTGATTCCTGGCTGATCCTGCTTTGAGACTCGATAGTGCTGACACTGAGTCACTACAAATGAGTATGTTACGCACCATCACCTCTTCCACCCATTGTACGGCTAATAGAAGTCCAAGTATTTCAACTGCATACACACTTAAATAATCTGAAGTTCTCCTACTGACTCCAGTCTGATAACTGGGAATCACCACTGCTGCCCCCGTTGCTTCTGTCAGTAAATCTTTTGAGCCATCAGTAAAAAGCTGTGCATAATCAATATAATTTCTATCTTTATAGTTGTAGTATTCTTGAACTATGTCTACTGTCTTATTCCTGCGCTTGATATTCAGCAGCTCCAGATCCACACAAGCAATATTCAGCATCCAGGCTGGCCTCACAGGCCACAGTACAGTTAAACAAAATTCAATTCCTTGGACTTTTATCTGCTCTGCTATTTCCTCGCCTATCCACCCAAAACTTGTCTTTTGCGCTTTACCCCTTTCCCAACAATTCTCCAATACCCTCTTAGTAGGATGCCATTCATCATGGCCCTTTAAATGTATCCAGTAATTGGCCATAAGCTGTTTTCTACGGAGCCACAACGGCATTTCACCTGTCTCAACTTGCAGAGCACAAACTGGTGCAGTTTTCATCGACCCCAAACAAATCCTGAGAGCACGGGCCTGAATAACATCCAGGTCTGAGAGTACAGATTTAGCTGCTGATCCATATACAATACTGCCATAATCTAACCTCGATCGTATTAAGACTTGATAGATATACTTCAGCGATGTAAAATCAGCCCCCCACTCCAATCCTGCAAGATATCTCATAACATTGATTGATTGATTGATTGATTGATGATTGATTGATAGTCAATATTTCTCCCTCTTTTCCACACAGCTCCGTCATCTGCGAACAGTGATCTGCCTATGTCCATTGGAATATTCACATAAACATCATTTATCATAATAGAGAAAAACGTCAGACTTACTACACTCCCCTGAGGTTTCCTGTTTTCTACAACAAACATGCTGGATAGCTCTGAACCTATCTTCACTTGTATGGTCCTTTTATCCAGAAAATCCATTATCCAATTGAGCATATTCCCTCCAACTCCAATCTTATGTAACTTTATTAGAAGCCCCTCAGTCCATAACATATCATAGGCTTCTCAACATCAAAAAACACTGCAACCACTTTCTCTTTATTTACTTGGGCTTTCCTTATCTCATCCTCTAAGCACACCACTGGATCCATAGTGTTCCTACCTTTCCGAAAACCACTTTGCTAAGCTGCCATCATGCCTCTACTTTCTATGCAATGTATTAACCTCTCATTTATCATACGCTCCATTAATTTACAAATGTGTGATGTCAATGCAATTGGCCTATAATTCCCAGGCCTGCTTGAATCTTTACCTGGTTTCCGTATTGGGACAATTAGTGCCTCTTTCCAACTCTCTGGCATTTTACCCTCCTCCCAAACTTTGTTATATAGCAACAATAATTTCTCCAGGCCTTCAGAATTTAAATGCTTTATCATGCTATAACAAACCTCATCTTTAGCAGGTGCAGTCATACCCGACTTATCTAGTGCTTTTCTCAATTCCCCCATACTGAAAGGGACATTCAGACCATCACCATCAAAATTAACTTTCCTGCATAGAGCCTCCATGTTGTCCGCTTTTGTATTTTCTCTGCCGCTTCTCTCATCTACAGACAAATTATCCGAGCTATGCACTTTAACAAATGTATTTGCTATCAACTCTGCCTTTTCCTTATTAGTTACTGCTGTCTCATCCCCTTCAGTCAGAACTGGATAACTCCACTCCCTTCTGTCTCCTCCCATCTTTTTTATCATACTCCACACCTCACCCACTTGCGTTGTGCTACCAATCGTATCACAATAATTCCTCCAATGTGACCTTTTTACATGTCTTATTGTCCTCTGTACTACGGCCTGGGCTTGCTTGTACTGTATCATATGTTGGAAATTATGAGTTTGTTTCACTATTCTGAAAGCCTTGTTTCTCTTCCTCACGGGTTCCTTACACTCATCATCCCACCAGGGCACTATTTTCCTCTTCTTACTACCTTTACTTTTAGGAATGGATTCCAATGCCGCCAATATTATGCCTTGCTTTATGTAGCTGTCAAGTGTCACTATAGTCATTTCTTCATTGGCCTGATTTAGACATTTGTCACTGACCTGCAGAAATTTACCCCAATTTGCCTTTTCAAGTATCCATTTCCCACCCGAGCCTTCGCTAATCAACGAGGTATTAACATTTATCTTACACCAGATTGGATTATGATTGCTTTCTATAGTCCCTTCCTGATACACAGACCAATCACATATCACACGCTATCGTATTAGATACAAATGTGAGATCAAGCACAGATTCTTTACCCACAGTAATATCTATTCTCGTTTTGCTGCCATCATTTAAACATACCAAGTTCTTCTCATCTAACAACTCCTCAAGGACCTGCCCATTTTTATCTGTTCTATCACTCCACTCTATCACAACACGTTGCGCCCATTAAAATCACCGCACCACATAATGTTCCTACTATCCTGCCCTTCTACCTCCTCAAGTATGTGTAACTCTAGTCTCTTGCAGGGGTTATAATAATTTACAATTACCAACTCCATTCTCTCAGCCCACACCTTCACTACCACATATTCCTGCTCATTCCCTATACCAAGCACTCTATAAGGAATACCTTGCTTTATAAAAGTGACACACCCTCCACCTCTCCCTTCCCTTCTATCTCTTCTCACTGCCAAATACCCAAACAAAATAAAGTCTAGACTAGGAATTAACCAGGACTCTTGAACACAAACAATGTCTGGTTTATCTCTCCTACTGACAATAAACTGTTTGAAATCTTGTCCATTTGATATTAAACTTATTGCATTCCATTGTAGAATTAACATTACTATTAGTATCAACCCAAACATGTTGAGTCTTGACTAGACTGTACCCTGGGTTCATCATTCACCTCTTCCCATTTTAGCCCTCTCATACCCAAATGATGTTCTGCCGCTTTCACAATAACCTGAATCCGTTCCGTTTTAGATTTAATCTCACATGTCGAATTTATAACTCCAGCTATAAAAGTTACCAAGTTCTTCTTCTCTCTCCCAGAGATGGGGACTTGAGTCTGAGACTCGGACTCGAGTCGCACTTAAGTCGCACAAACAGCTGACTTCAGACTTGACTCGGACTTGACCCAAAAGACTTCAGACTTGACTCGGACTCGAGCTTCGAGACTCGTCAACAACCTGTTTTCATACAATTATTGCTTTTTAAATCTAAATGTATTAATGTATTTCTATTTTCTTTTATTGGCGCATATACGGGGAAACGTATGACGAGCTGCATGTCCACTGCCCTTTGCCATAATGTGCAACGTAACGCATGCGCCGTCAAAAAATGCATTGCAGATGGCGACACCAAGTCCTCCTGGAGTTGTGTCTTTTGTCATTAGTTTTGCTTTCAATAACTTGGTAAACAGTGGCAGTAAGCTAACAGCTACATGTGAGGTGTGTAGCACCAAGATAAATGATGCCGGATCAACAACGTCGGACTTCATCAGGCATCTCAAAACACACCCAGATAGGTCAGTCACTCACACGCTAATGTGAAAGAGACGTTACATTTAGCATATATCGTCACAGGTAACAAGCTAACCATCGCTAAGTGTTGTGCTAATGCTGGGAACAGGCACATAGTATCTTTATAGTTAGTGGTTGCTGAGGCTCAGACATCCATGGTGCACAGGAGGCGGGACACACGGATCCATCTCCCCAGGAACAAACGCTGTGTCGGGGGGGTAAACTCATGTGATGCATAATTGATCCCGTGGATGATTTGTAGGCTATTAAGTGAACAAGGTCCACTAAACACTGGGCCGTCTTGACTGTTTTAATTCTGCACATATTTCTGTTAAGGTAGTCCTATTTACTATTTCATTATTTCATCCATGCGTGGTGCAGCGGATCCGTGCGCACTGTCACCTGCCGTGGAGACGCTGGCCTCACTAACCTCTCCTCCTCTGAGTCGGATCTCCCTTGCGCTGGACTCAGTTTCACTGAGCGTACTAACACTTAGAAAATAAATGGCATTACATCAGTGAGTTCAAACTGCTTATTGTGCGTAATTTGGACTGACACTGAGATGCATGTTGTTCTGTAACTGGTGTGGTGCTGCCACTATTCTCTTGATTTCCACTTTGACATTTTTTTGAGTGAAAGAGACATTACATTTAGCACATATCATCACAGGTAACAAGCTAACCATCGCTAAGTGTTGTGCTAATGCTGGGAACATGCAAATTGTATCTTTATAGTTGTATCCATATGATGTGACAGCTACAGGACATGCTTTCAATTCATAAGATTTAAAAATACAGTGTTAGGGACAGATCAGATGGCCAGAGACTTGAGACTTGACTTGGACTCATGGCAAAAGACTTGAGACTTGACTTGAACTCAAGCTCAAAGACTTGAGACTTGACTTGAACTTTCCCCTCAAAGACTTGAGACTTGACTTGGACTCGAGCTCAAAGACTTGAGACTTGACTTGGACTTGCAAAAAATGACTTGTGAACATCTCTGCTCTCTCCAAACATTCTGTTTCTCCCGCTGTTCTTTTACTGCTACTAGCTCTTTGCCACCTTCTCCCTCCACCTGTCTTTTCTGTCCTGCCATCTTGACTGCCTCAGCATATCTTATCTGTTGCACCTCCACCTCCCTTTTCAACATCTCACAACCCCAGTAAGCAACGCTGTGGCTGCCTCCACAATTACAGCACCTTGGTTTCACTCCCTCTCCACACTTTCCATACTCATGATCCCCACCACACCTAGCACATCTCTTTCTTTTACACATTTTGGCCACATGCCCAAACTCCTGACAATTGAAACACCTCATAGGCTTCATCACATACTCTCTTATATTATACTTCATAAATCCAAAATATACCTCCTTAGGTAGCAGCTATCCCTCAAACTCTATCAAGATGCCTTCAATCTCCTTTTTTTCCACTCCAGCGGTCATTCTCCTCACATTCTTTATGGAATAATTCCTCACCTTCAAGTTCTCCATCAATACCTTCGTACTGACATTGAGGGGAATCCCAAAAATCACCCCCTTACAACCATTGAACCTCTTTTCCCCAACCTTTACAACCCGGGATATCTTGACTTTCCCATTTTTTTCTCCTTTTGCACCTCCTCTTCTGTATTACAGCCTATTAGCAAATTCCCATCTCCCAAAACGCTCGCGTATCTCACCTCACCAACTTGCCTTCTAATGATTTGTGTCAACTTTAGAGGATCAAGTTTCTTCCCCCCCCCCCCCCCTTCTTTCTCGAATCTCACCACCATATTAGTAAATCCAGATTTCGGATCTCTCCTCCCAACTTCTCTCCCTTCACTATCCGACCCACTAGCGCCAGTTTGTCCTTTTTTCCTTTTCCTACTACCACTCTCTTTCTTCGCTCTACTCACTAACCTCTTCCCAATCACCCTCCCTTCTCTCTTCCTCCTCACTTATCATCAAACTACTATTGCCACCATCAGTCTCCGTCCCTGCCATCCTGTCAGAGTTCGCAGAGAACAAAGCAGAAACACCGATACCGGACCTATACAGGCCGTCGGCCGATCTTCCCACTAACTGTTTCCCACAATACTCAGTCCTATACCAATATCCAACCACAAAACACTGTATATGCCTGTTATAATCAACAAACTAGGCGCTATTTCAACGACCGTTTACACGCGCTTAGTTCACACAGCTGATCGCGAGTAACGTCATCCCTCGATCCCGCTCTCGCACTGGGGTAAGGGGAAGACAGAACTTAAATACACAGGGAGACAATCAGACACAGGTGCAAAACATTAGGGCGGGGACAGGTAATCACACAGGTGGGAAAATAAAAGACAGGAAGTAAAACAAGACAACACATGGGAGAACAGAGAATCTACAAAATAAAACAGGAAATGGAAAAACTAACAGAAAACATGAAACAAACTAAAAACAGAAACTTGACTCAGGGACGAGACATGACAATAACTACGACTTAAACCAGCTTAGTGCGGTTCCTTTAATGCCAACTAAATGTTCCAGTGTCTGTAATAGGATGCTATGGTCAATAGTGTCGAATGCAGCACTAAGATCTAATAAGACAAGGACGGAGACAAGTCCTTTGTCTGAAGCAATTAGAAGGTCATTTAATTATTAATTATTAGTAGTTTTCACCAGTGCTGTCTCTGTGCTATGATGCATTCTAAATCCTGACTCAAAATCCTCAAATAAACTATTGCTATGTAGGAAGTCACATAACTGATTAGCAACTACCTTCTCAAGGATCTTGGAGAGAAAGGGAAGGTTAGATATAGGTCTATAGTTGGCTAAGACATCAGGACATACCCTGTCAATAAAGACATATTGATCATATCTAGTAAAGAAGTGTTAACCAAGGGTAAAGCTTCTTTAAGTAGCCTCATTGGAATGGGGTCTAAGAGACAGGTAGATGGCTTAGCTGAAGAAATCTTTGGTGTTTTTTGGTAAAGGTCAATAGGAGAAAAGCAGTCTAAATATATGTCAGGTTTTAAAGCTGTTTCTAGTGGTCCTGTGTTTAAAGATACACTGGAAAAAGAAGAGGGCAAGAGGTGATGAATTTTATCTCTAATTGTTATAATTTTATCATTAAAGAAGCTCATGAAGTCGTCACTACTCAGAGCTATAGGAATAGATGGCTCAATAGAGCTGTGACTCTCTGTCAGCCTGGCTACAGTGCTGAAAGGAAACCTTGGGTTGTTCTTATTTTCTTCTATTAGTGATGAGTAATAGTCTGATCTGGCATTTCTGAGGGTCATCCTATAGGTTTTCAGACTGTCTTGCCAGTCTAAGCGGGATTCTTCCATATTGGTGGAACACCATTTACTTTCAAATTTTCCACATCATTTATTGGGTACCACCTTGACAGTAAGTGGTGGAATGATGACATGCAGCTGTTAGTCATGGCTACTCAAGCTCTGGCCCCAGGGATACATTTGACTATGGCTACTGGTGCCGCTAACTTCTGCAAAATTAACCAAATAAACATACAGGTGGCTTATATGTTATACAAGTATAGCAAAAAGACTGATGTTCAACTTACATTTGTATTGCTCTGTTGCGGGACTCGCCACCGCGTCCTCGGCCGCCATTATTGATAGTTTTGCAACTTTTGGTAGCTCCGCCCCTTCCACTACGTAGCCAAGATAGCGACCATTGAGGGTGAAAAGTGTCCATCGTTCCACACCCAACATTTTGACCGTTATGAGTGCACCATCCGGGTACTCGTAGTGCACTGCATTTGACCACACTTCGACAATTTGAACACATTATGTACTCAAAATAGCTAGTGTAAGTACTGAATTGTGCGACTTGAAACGTACCACCACTCTCCCGGCTGCTCTGGGGCTCCCGGAGCACTGCTAGCAGAAGCTACATTATGTCGGTCCGCACCAACTACGCTAATGGCCCTGACACACAAACCCGATAATCGGCCGTCAGACAGTCTGGCGAGGTCAGTGACTCGAGGCTGTTCAGTGTGTTCCGTGCCATCGTCCGTTGGATGAGCTGTTGGCCTTCATTTTGGCTGATCTGACTTGCTGGGTCGGAGGGCGGGCAGTCCGATTCAATGACCAATCTGATTGGTGGAGTGCTAACCCGGAAATGGCGAGCGGGATGAGCGTGACTAAGCCTTTCAAAATCTGACGAAAATCTTTCAAACTGACCTTTGTTGATCTGAAATGAAGACAGATTCAGCAACTGCACGGCCTATTTCTCTCTTCAAATGTTTTCAGAAACACGTTTCGGTGAACTATCTTCGTAAAATATGAAGATCGTATTCCGAACGAAGCCGCCATTATGCCCGGTTGAAAAATCCGGGAGCAGCCAGACCCACGTGACATGTTCGTCCAATCAGCTGCTGGTTTTAATTTTTTGGGCTACAATACAGATTAGCGCTGCCTGCTGTTATGGAGACGTATTCCGTCTCCCGTATGCGCAGTATGTACTCTCAAGTCGGTGTTGCTTCGGTGTGTTCTGAGGCACTTTTTGGACCTTGGGGAGCCGACTGATCAGTCCGACTGCCTTTTCTGCCAACGGTCGGCCGTCGGGTTGGTGTGTCAGGGGCTTAAGGGTGCTGGCTAGCTACAGAAGCATACGATTTTGATTCCATGGTGCGGAGCTGGGCCTTTTATTCACTAAGCCTCGCCTCCAGCGCAGCAAATACACTACATGTATCATTAACACTAAAGAATAGCTAAACATTTGACACATAGAGCAAGAGAGAGCAGAAGATGGAGAGAAAGAAGCCTTTGCTAATGGCTAAACTGAAGTAGCTAACAGAGCTAATAGCATGTAAACAACTGTGAGATTCACGAGACAGTCGCTGTAAGAGAAGAGAAACTACGAGTGCTTGAGTAGAACTAGTGTAGTAAAGCGGGTAATTCACCGCTATAATGGTATAAGTATAAAACAAAGTTGACTGAGTTCAGCTGGAGCAGCAAAATTAGCATTCTGGACACAGAGAAGCACCGGAAATGAGACAATGTGCTTACCGTAGCACGTCCGTAGCACATCAGCACGTCTCCAACCTTGTGAGAAAGTAGCTTTCAAATTTGCCGTGTTGCACCCTCCCGTTTTTAACCACTCCACCAGAGAAGCATGGTTTGCTGACAGTTCAGACAGAAGTCCTTTTACACATACAGTGAGGAAAATAAGTATTTGAACACCCTGCTATTTTGCAAGTTCTCCCACTTAGAAATCATGGAGGGGTCTGAAATTGTCATCGTAGGTGCATGTCCACTGTGAGAGACATAATCTAAAAAAAAATCCAGAAATCACAATGTATGATTTTTTAACTATTTATTTGTATGATACAGCTGCAAATAAGTATTTGAACACCTGTCTATCAGCTAGAATTCTGACCCTCAAAGACCTGTTAGTCTGCCTTTAAAATGTCCACCTCCACTCCATTTATTATCCTAAATTAGATGCCCCTGTTTGAGGTCGTTAGCTGCATAAAGACACCTGTCCACCCCATACAATCAGTAAGAATCCAACTACTAACATGGCCAAGACCAAAGAGCTGTCCAAAGACACTAGAGACAAAATTGTACACCTCCACAAGGCTGGAAAGGGCTACGGGGAAATTGCCAAGCAGCTTGGTGAAAAAAGGTCCACTGTTGGAGCAATCATTAGAAAATGGAAGAAGCTAAACATGACTGTCAATCTCCCTCGGACTGGGGCTCCATGCAAGATCTCACCTCGTGGGGTCTCAATGATCCTAAGAAAGGTGAGAAATCAGCCCAGAACTACACGGGAGGAGCTGGTCAATGACCTGAAAAGAGCTGGGACCACCGTTTCCAAGGTTACTGTTGGCAATACACTAAGACGTCATGGTTTGAAATCATGCATGGCACGGAAGGTTCCCCTGCTTAAACCAGCACATGTCAAGGCCCGTCTTAAGTTCGCCAATGACCATTTGGATGATCCAGAGGAGTCATGGGAGAAAGTCATGTGGTCAGATGAGACCAAAATAGAACTTTTTGGTCATAATTCCTCTAACCGTGTTTGGAGGAAGAAGAATGATGAGTACCATCCCAAGAACACCATCCCTACTGTGAAGCATGGGGGTGGTAGCATCATGCTTTGGGGGTGTTTTTCTGCACATGGGACAGGGCGACTGCACTGTATTAAGGAGAGGATGGCCGGGGCCATGTATTGCGAGATTTTGTGGAACAACCTCCTTCCCTCAGTTAGAGCATTGAAGATGGGTCGAGGCTGGGTCTTCCAACATGACAATGACCCGAAGCACACAGCCAGGATAACCAAGGAGTGGCTCTGTAAGAAGCATATCAAGGTTCTGGCGTGGCCTAGCCAGTCTCCAGACCTGAACCCAATAGAGAATCTTTGGAGGGAGCTCAAACTCCGTGTTTCTTAGCGACAGCCCAGAAACCTGACTGATCTAGAGATGATCTGTGTGGAGGAGTGGGCCAAAATCCCTCCTGCAGTGTGTGCAAACCTGGTGAAAAACTACAGGAAACGTTTGACCTCTGTAATTGCAAACAAAGGCTACTGTACCAAATATTAACATTGATTTTCTCAGGTGTTCAAATACTTATTTGCAGCTGTATCATACAAATAAATAGTTAAAAAATCAAACATTGTGATTTCTGGATTTTTCTTTTTAGATTATGTCTCTCACAGTGGACATGCACCTGCGATGACAATTTCAGACCCCTCCATGATTTCTAAGTGGGAGAACTTGCAAAATAGCAGGGTGTTCAAATACTTATTTTCCTCACTGTAAATCCCTTGAACTAACTGTTAACTTATTGTCTGGTTAGCAACCAAGCTATCTTGCGGGCTACCTGGCAGTTGGGAAACAAGGTCAGAGCTCGGAGTGCTGTTGTGGCTGACTAGAACAAGAATATGCTACAGTAGTTTGTCAACTTGCCCTGCAAGTGGGCACTAGATCACCAAGCTTACAGCCAGATGTGCATAAAAGCACAGGTGTTACTAATAACTTTAATGATGGCTCCCTTAAGTTCACATGTCCCAGTAAGCTATGACAGTGTGACAGCGAGCCAGCATGTACAATACCAGGACCCTGAAACTGAAACAGCTAAATGGAATTCAGCCATCAATCATTTCATTATTTACACCTGTGCATTTCCTACTCTTACAAAATATCTTCTGTAACATTTACCCCAAAAACTAAATAGGCTGCAAATTTACCACAACATGCGTGAATTAACTGTATTTTCCCCCGAAGCTTGATATTTAATATATTATTTACTGAGCTCTGTGGACCCAGCCAATAAAGTATGACAGCCCTGTGAATCTCATTATAGCATGACCAGGTGCCTAAGTGGCAAATGACAGACCTGAGACCAACAGATACTCGGGCAACTCAGGTGCAGTTAAGCATTAACCAGCTCTGACAAAGCAGAAATGCAGAGGTGTAAACAAAAGAAATGTCTCAGTAACAGAAAAAAACAAACTGTGGAACCTTACTTTTAGGCTGTAGATGCTTCGGCCTCTAGTTTGATAGCAGGATGGGGGGCGGTGGTTGAGCTGGCAGAAAGACAAAGAATTTTGAAAAGGGTTCGCCTGTCACTTTACATCCAACTTATTTTTAACCAAAGGATTCATCTCCTCATCAGCAGTGAGCATATCAGAAAGATTAATTTATGGCACTTCATATTCCAACTGCCGTAACTGACCCTAAACACTCAAACATCATGATGAGAGATGATGATATTTACAAGAGGCTCTTATCATGCAACCGGGGCTGATTGAATGCCGTGCTGTCATTTACCTCTGTTTAATCCAGCCAGTAAAAAAGCTTCACCTTCAACCTGTGGGGTAATTGAACCATGGCTTGTTCTGCATAATGGGTGAGTAGATGTGTCGAGGTGAAAAGCAGCCCTCTATCATTATACTGGATTAGCAAGATAGGAGTAGAAGAAACACTTGTATACTGTATGTAATTGTAGACAATCTTGTAGCAGTGATGACAAATAACTGTAAGCAGGCTGCTGCTGTTAAAGAAGAAATCTGTGTGTGAAATGTGTTATAATGCATTATGTAATTTCGCACAGAAGTGACCTGATGGCTGGTGGTCAGCAAATCAGACCTAATGGAATGAATGAACTGCAGAAGTTAAGATGGGTCACAGGTATGCCACTTTGAGCCACCCTCGCCTCCCTCACAGTATCTCATTAATTTGCTTTATCATCTCCTCTCTAGTTTCAATTCACAGCAATCCTACTGCTCCTGATGAGTCTCTCAAAGCGTCATCTCTAACAAGATCAGTCTTTCAGCTCCTTCAGTTCCTTTTCACAATTCAACTAAGTAGAATAATTGTCCTGAAAATGTCATCAGCCACGTAACGCTGATGACCTGCTTTCACTTTTAGCGTCTCACATTGAAGTACTTTTATTTTAACATGCAGTCAAGAATACATTAGATTTATGCTTGATTGCTTTGTTAGTGCAGTTCAAGCAAGAGGTTGCCCAAAACCATTTAAGTTCCTCATAGATTTGATTTGAAACATCATGGCATGCACTATCTAGGGTTAGTTGGATCCAGGCTAAAGATTATAGCATTTATTACTATTACTAAAATGGTAGCAGAACTGCAAACTAACTATATCTAAAATCAAAATTAGGACTAGTAACTATTGGAGTATATAGATATCTAAAATTGGAGTTCTTCCTAGTAAAAATGATATTGCAGATATCCAACATGTTCATTCTGGATAGGAAGAATGTGGTTGTGGATATCTGAAATTATTAGGAAGAATTGAATTACAGCAAAAAATATCTAGCCTAGCAATTAAGGAATTTAAATTTAGTTTTGACTACTACAATCAAAGTTGTAGATATCTATAATGTTATTGTGGAAATCTTGAATTACCACTATGACTAGTGTACTAGAATTGTGGATGACTTGAGCTGAAAATATTTTACACATGCAGGATTACTTAAAGCTATAGTGCGTAGTTTCTGTCCCCCCCACATGAGGAACTCTAAGTAATGACAACACTGTCGGCGCGTCCACATGATCCAAGCCTTCTGTGATTGTAAAAAAGTTACGCACTAAAGCTTTAATTTACGTTATTCAATACTAATGTACTATAATCTCATTAGTATTTATGTTTTATATGCCCCATTAACAGTAGCTGCTTCCGTTCAGTCCAACACAAAAAAATCTTATTTATTCTCATGTTCTTTCCTTAATATATACTTCCTCCAGTGTCCTCCCTTCCTCTCTCCCTCCCCTTCCCCGTCTGCTCATATCAGCCACACTCACTTGTCCTGAGGTGTGGAAGGCGGCTGAGATCATTAGGCCAAATTACTCTTGTGTTGCATACCAGCTCTGATAATGAAACTGTCACAAGGGAGGACAGCATGATGACTGGACAGCTGCAGGGATTAGTGACTTTCTGTCTGACTTCCTTTCTGTCCTTCTCAAATGCTCAATCCTTTTGTTTTATTTCTTTGATTATACAATATTTTAATCAATACGTGTTGGCTCGCGTTTCACTCGTTATGTGTATGTACGTAACCTCAACTCTAAGCATATTCTTATGCTTGAAGTCTTATTTCCTTCTGTTTTTTACCTGGAACTATAGTGGAAATAGGGGGAACAGCGAGCCTGGCTCTTTCCAGTCCACCTTCTAACACCTGTACAGCTCACTGATTAACATGCATCTATATCTATCTGTTTAAGCTGTGCACAGACAGAAATGTAGACATGAATTTGTTTTAGAGAGAGATTGGTGATGTTGGAACTATTTCCTAAAGAACAGCAGCCAGGCGTGGTGACTTTGGAGTCTTGTAGACACAGTGAGGTTGCCAGGCAACCACGGGAGATGCTGCAAAGAGGTGCAGTGGTGGACTATCTGAGAGCACTTTATCATGTTTTATCCAATAGTAGGGCACCCTACATGGCATTTTATATTTTTTTATCTAATAGAAGGGCACAATACAGGGCACTTTATTTATGAAAAAGTACAAAATAGTTTCCCTCCACTGGCTGTTCTGAATCCTTTTGATTATGCTATTGAATATGTTGCTCGTGGCAGTAATGCAGTCTTGCTTGAGGACATGCTGCACCAAAATATCAGCTGGAGGAGTCACAGACGAATGGGCGAATATTTTAGCAGGCTAAACTGTTAAGCTAGTTTGACTGCGTGGAGTTCCCATGTTTGTGTAACATTTTATTTGATTTTATTATATCTCTTTTGCCTCAGTCTTTGCAGAGATTTCTGAGTTACCCTGTGGTGAAGGAGAAGCCTGCTCATTCTTATGCTGCATTTGTGTTCCTTTTTCTCTGTCCAGAATATAAATGCCACACTTCCAGATAAGTTGTTGGTTTCACCATTTCACAACACAAGTTGCCTGGCCTGCGACTGCCCGTAAGGCTAACTAGCCAGCCGGAGTGGGCTGCTCCGTCGCTCTGCTTCCCCTTCCTAACAGAACACTATTAGAAAGCTCAACAACCAGATCCATTATAAAGGTGTAACCATGGCTCTGTCACTTATGTTTATCTACAGGTACATCTTTGGTACGTTGTGTTATACAATATTAGGTTTAATGGAAAATAAGTGATATGGAATCCCATGTGCTTTTATGAAGTACTCAAATGACCAAATGATTATTCACAGGTGGACTGTGGGAGGTGTCATGCTGTCATAAGGGTTTCTGTGGAGAACTCAAAATGGCTTCCCAGGGACTCGATGGCTTCAGATTTGTGTTTCACCTTTATACAGTATATTTATATTTTATATATACAGGGTATTTGTGAGCCTGAGTGGCCTGGTTATTCCTAGATACTGGGATATTTTCTGTTCTTCGGGTGCTGTTGCCAGGGCATTAGTGACTGTGGGGGTCCGGCAGCCCGAGGTAATGCCATTGATATCTGTCAGGACGCAGTGGGAGGCAAGCAGTGGGGGAAGGGGGGTGCTAAAGAGGTTTTAATGACATTGTAAGCAGTTCTTTGCATCTGTGTGATAACTATGTCTTGGAGGCATATAAAGAGTTACACACTGGAACATATTTTATTGTTTTTTAGTTGCTTTGGAGAAACACTTATGGCGAATAGGGACCTAAACTGTTTCCAGTATTAAATATATATATATATATATAACTTTTATGGAACCTTTTTTCACATTATGTAGCTTCCATGTTGGCCCTTATACATTGTAACCTCGACTAGATACTGGCTTTTGAAGGTCAATATTATGGAGACTCAAAGTGTTCAAAATCAGGAAAAATATATTAGTTTTTTAAAGAAATTATGGAGACAACATATGTAATAACCATTCAAATGTGAAATAATTCAATAAAGACAACAACAAAAAAAAGCAACAGGCAACCACATAACTGCCCAGTTTGACTTGATTGTCAAAGATTGTCATTAAAAGCGAAATCATAAAATAAAATGGTCATTTGGAAATGAATACACACAGGCCTGAAATACACACATGCACGAGTGCATCCATACATGAATGCACACATGCATTCATGTATGGATGTCAGAGTGAGGTGAGTGAGGTGGCTGCCTTATAGGATAGCACCCCACACTGTACTTGGTCCAAGCTGCACTTGAACTGTCGGCCCTCCAGGACTGCTGGAATGAAATCAAAAAAAGACCGGCAATAAACTCAATAAGTACTATCTACCCTCTCTTCACACGCATCACACCTCTAAAGAAACTGAAATAAACCTGTGAATTAGGATCCAAAGGTGGGATTGGTAAATTGGAGTTTATTTATTGATTGAATGTGTTTTACTGCAATTGTTTTAATAATATTTACAGCTAAATTATATTATTTGCCTTTTTGTAGTAAGTGATAACATTAAGAAAAACACAGTTGAGCTCAGTCACTCCAGCTCCAACATGTACCAAAGATGAAGAAGATAAGAAGCTAATTCAATGTGAAATGAATAAAGGGCATCTTATTTCCTGTCCAGTGGACTAGAGGCGATGCTAATGACAATTAAGGCCTTGAACACCTATCAAACCCATCACTTAACAGAAGCCCAGAGTTACAGTAATTAGGGGCCAGAATAAAGATTGTAACTGACAGTGCTATATGACTCATTTTAATAAATTGAAAATGGATATCTACAGCACTAATCAGTATACACTTACAAGGTCCGACCCAGTGAAATGGAGGTTGTCAGAATTGAATATGTTTTATTATGCTATAACACTATTTTTTTTATATTAAAACATAAATGTCAACACCTGATCCAGTGGCCAGCAATTGTGACTAAAAAAGTACTTACTTGGTTAATTGAAGTGATCCGTGTTCACTATAGCATGAACAAATGCTAAATATATATGCAACACCATCCTTGTTGTGTGAAAATAGCCTTATCTGTGTAAAGGTGGCACTAGAGGGGTCACATTTACAAAATATGCATGCTACTCTTTCCACAGCCGACAGGAAGGGGAAGGCATGATGTAATGGCGTGGGAGTCTGGGATCAGTCCAGGACAGGAATAGTAGGGCTGATGGACGCCATGAAGGTTAAAACGCTGTTTTGTGGCAGGTTTAGCCATTAGCAAGGTGGAATGGAGTCACACTGAAGTAACAACTCAAAGCACCAGCAACTAGGATTCTCTGAAAACTGTGTGTTTACCTTTTAAAATGACTGGGGCGGGGTAACAGACCGTGTCAATCACATGACTGAGCAGGATTGAGACTATACTAGAGACACTAAACCATTATCCCTATGCACAGTGAAGTAGTGATCAATAAGTCTACTGTGCAGGTGTAAAAGTAAATGTATAAATTCAAAGCCACTAAGATGTCAGGTGCAGAACTGTAACTTTAGCTTGACAGCAGTTACTGTTAACAATTCCAATAGTATGTTGAATTTTGGCAACATTTTCCCAGGACTTTAAGGACATCATCATTAGGTGACCTGACGGTGACTGGCTGATATGGAGCCTGAAACAGGAAACAGCTTTGTGTCCAAGTCACTATTTTGTCTGAGTAAACAACATTATTATTTGGGGAATAGAGAAGAAATGAATGGGGGGAGGGGGGTTGAACAGAGCAAACTAACATGTCTCTGGGTGAGGTACAGTGTATTTACTTCTTGTTTTACTCTTGCGATGAAAACGCTCAAATGTTTATTTGTGACATTCTAAAATGTAATGTAACAGTAGGCCATAAATACAGATTTTGGATTCAAAATGTCTGTGGTCTGTACCTGGATATCTGTATGGGGAAAACCCAGAACACTTTAATAACAAATGATCAGAGAAAAAACACAACAAAGGCAGAAACGCTGCAAGTAACCAATAAATATCTGCAATCAGAATGGTAACACTAAAACAAACTGAAATAGTTTGCTCATTTTCCAACACTGCTGTCGGATGAGTCATTCAGTAACTTCAGTGTGAGCCACACAAACCATGGCAACAGCTTGGCCCAAGTGTGTCCGGGTGCGTCACTCTTTAATGTCCCCTGGAAACTGTTGCGTGTGCCCCTTGCAGCACATTTCTGTTTGTGTGTTCTGTATTTGTTTGTATTTAGTTAGCATTTCTATAATCCATATTGTATGTGGTGCTGTGGTTAACACCATCACTTCACAGCAAGAGGAGATGGGGGGAGCGGAATTAATTCACGTTATAGATAGAGATACTTTATTAATCCCGAAGGAAATTAAGGAACCCTGTGCCCACATTGAAATTAAAGTAGTTATACCATAGTCTGGGTAAATACTCAATTCTGGTTGGCTGCAGGGTGTCCATAAATAAGTGATATAGGACACATACTAAAGGAGGTCTGGTAAAAGTGACTGTTCACCGTGCTAAGTTACATTAAAAGAAAAAGTAAATCTTTTATTTCCAACACAGAGTAGTCCTTCAGTGGCTGGTCCTTTGAACACCACAGGATAGCGCTAACACACCAGCTGCAGGAAGTACGTACACTGCACCTCTGACCTAACTTTGTGTCTTTTCATCAGTGTCTTTACAGGATTGACTTGTTTACTCCATTCATATGTATCTGTTGAAGCTGTCCTGTTGCTCATTAACTATGTCATTTTTCCAGCTCAGTCTTCCCAGCATCTTTTCTCATGCCACAGTTTCCATCATCTGAACCTTCCACATATTCAGTGTAGGGGTTTCAACCCTTACTTAATGTTCATCCCGTGTGTGTGTGTGGGTTTCCTCCCACAAGTGAAGTTAAAACTCTTAAATTCCTGTGATAAACTGAGGAGGCTGGGTTTCAGACCTATTACGCTCTGTGGATCCACTGATATTAAACAGAAAAAAGGGAGTCATAAACAGGGATAGAGTAGTCTTGCATCTCCACAGCGCTGTGGGTCTGGCGACACCACTGATACATGCTAGAATAGGAGAAAAACACTCTGGGTTGTTTGCATTTCTTTAAACCAATCATAATCGTCATGGGCGACGCTAAGCTCCAGACGCAGCGACGGTGGTTCTGCTAAATAGTCTCAAGAAGGAACTTGTTGTAATGGAACATTTGCACCACGCAAAAGAAAACGTCACATAAAATATTTAATAAAGTGAAGTGTTCACAGACTGCAGTTAAATGAGCTGGATACATGTGTATCGCTGTGTGTACTTGGGATGGGATGTCCCTCCCCTTCCCTCAGGAGATTATCCTGGAAATGTATTTCCATTGATCCAGTTTAAGGACAGAGGAGTGCATGATGCAGCACAGGCCATATGTCAGAGTCATCATTTCTACTCTAGTCTCACATTCCCAGAAGACACCACAATTAAAATACTCAACAAGTACACTACAAATAATCAATAAATAGCTTCAACACATAGTTGATACAAAATGTGCAAAATGTACTGTGCAACTTTTATTAACAAATATTGCTACCAAAGTGCAAAAATGCCATTAGCAAAAAGCTTTAGCAAGTTGTTTGTTAAAAGTGCAATTAATACAACAAAACAAAAGTTATATTACAATATTTACAAGGCCAAAGCCGTCAGTCACTAGTAATAAAGTTGCCCTTCGTTACAAGGCCCTGGGGGGCACTCCATTAAAAAGTTAAATTCTGCCAGTTTTCAGTCCAACAACCTAAGTCAATGCAAGCCAATGAGTTACACATATCACACTATGAGTGGGTAAAAGGTAAGCTTTTCCGTGAAACTCTTAATGTTTCATTGAAAAGTATAATGGCGTTCTGCTTGAGCAGCCGGTTAAGGGCAGGCAGCTCAGGATTCTTCCAGCTCAGGATTCTTGGTGATAAGCTAATCTGCTAAGGGGAGGAAGTGCTGGAGCAGTGTTGACAGGATGGCTCAGATGAGCATTCAAGACGGTCTCTCTGTCCCTTCATCTATCAGGTGCCACATTCCCTGCTTACACCACACACAATGTGGGCACAGGGTTCAACATCCATGGTGTTGTCATTAGCATGTTAGCACTGTCACAGTGTGTCTGTCTCAGGTGATGCTGTTGTTGAAACATTACCATAATGCGTGTTTTGTCCTTTCCTCGTATTAACCCATACAAAACACATAACCAAGCTCTCTTTATTGACTGATGTAATGGAATAAAAGGATATTCTAATGGCAAAGTAAGCTATGAGAAAACCACTTAACAAGCAATCATTATTTGATTATTTGTTCTTACATAAAAAGAAGACAGGAGATTTAAATCTATTATCTATTAGCAAATAAAAGCAGGAGACTAGGTAACGTTAGACTACCTAATCCTCCTCCTGACTAGAAAGTGCTGCTATGTTCCATTACAGTAAGTCTTCAGCCGCAATGATGAATGGTGAGCCCAAGTCTTAATGCCTGCGCAGTATGTTGACGTTGACACGTGTATCGGGTGCGATGTACAGTACAACAAGTTGAACATCACAGACCTGGATGTCAGCCGAACTTAGCCCCGCCCACAACATTTGAGATTGGGAAGTTCGGTCTGGACTTGATCCGTTGTGGAGCAACTATGCTCGAACCAGAGCTGTTCGGACCAATCAAATTGTCAGGGCATAGAAGATATCGACAGCGCATTCATTTTAAAAGAGGAGCAGAGGACCGCGATCAAGGCATTTGTTGATTGGAAAGATGTTTTTGCCGTCCTTCCTACGGGATTCGGCAAAAGTTTAATTTATCAGCTGGCCCCGATGGTTGCTAAGAAGACATGCGTCACATACTCCGTTGCTCTGATTGGTTGTTGGTCTATCCAAATGTTTTCTGTCTATATCAGAAATATGGGTTTCCTTTTAACTACCTAATTTTAATTGCCCAAAAATAACACAGATGATTCCATACAAAGTGCTTCGCAAGAAAGATTGAATCTCTACTTTCGTTGAATTTGGGGCGTTTTATTAAATTTTTTAGCATTTGAATTTTTCATGTTTTGAAACAGTATCCTCACTGAACGTAATTATTTAATATTAGTCTAAATAATTCATAATTTCTGCTTTTTTAACTCAAGAATTAGATATGATTTCCTATAAATGAGGATTATTATTGACCATGAATTCCAAAAATAAAAAGAGACCTAGAGAAAGCTTTTCAGTTTTGAAACGGGAGGACGATGCAAGACAACACAAGGGTTAAGATCCATTTCTTTAGTTGTTGTTTTTAACAGTATATTTTAATTTCAGTCATCAGATGTCTGGATCTTGGAGAAACCAGCCGAGCTCCCCCCACAGCCCCTCCACCAAACAGCATCGGAGATTTTTAAAGTGAAACAGCTTTATTCAGTGGTTTCACAGTAATCACTGGGCCATTAGCGTCGGAGAGGAGGAGACCTTTGTGGATCATTTGGCTTCTGCTAAAAACCTGAACAATTAACACTAATAAAACCCTAACCAGGAGAGAATAGGAGTCATCTTCTGGAGACCATGAATATCTGTATGATCCATACAGTCGATACAGTATTTGTGCAGATATTTTAATCTGGACCAAAGTATTGATACTTGATACTGACATTGCTACTCCAGTGTAGCTAAAAAGTGCAAACATTAACCATGTTTTTTCTCAGTATTCTACAGTGGTGGGAGAAAGAAGTAAATTAGTTGTTCTCATTATCAATCATTTCTAGCAAAAGGATTAATAAACTATTCATCCTTTTGCTAGAAATGATTAACCAATGATGATTGACCAAACTGGCCATTTCAGTGGGGAGATCCTCCTGAAGGAACCCCTGCTGTGTTGTCTGACGTCAGTATGTATGCCTTTCAATTCAGAGTTCAGCAAGCTCCATTGTTTAGATGATGAGGCGCTCATGTACTAATTAAGGCCTTTAATGGAGGGGAACGGTGTGAGGGTGGACTGTACATTCTTCATCTGGTGACAGTTAAGAGGTTTAAATGTCAGCCAGTCTTACCAACTGGCTAAGGAGTGGAAACTAGCACACTGCATGGCTCAGTCCTTCTGAAGCTGTAGAGACCTACATGTAGAGACCTACAGGGAAATTTTGCTAAATATTGGCTACTGATAAAATACTGACACCTGTCCTCGTATAACAGAGCATTAACATGGAACAAATGAATGTTATTCACAACAATGTCAAATTATTTTGACATTAAAAGCACTCATTGCATGTCAAACAAAAACTAAAATGTTCCAACAAGGGATTGAGTTTTGAGATCCATGCTTATATTAATGTTTAGGCTTGAAAAAGGTTATGAAACAGAATAACCCTAAAACTCTGTTGGAATACAATAAGGTGTATGCATAGTCAATCAGTGTTCGTCAGTCATGTGACTGACACACAATAGAACCATATCTGACTTTAAAGCCCACATATACTGTACATTCGGCTAAACCTAATCCACAGGCATTTGCAGGGGTGGAAAGTACATTTTCTCAAGTATTGTACTTAAGTACAGTTTTGATGTGCCTGTACTTTACTTGAGTATTTCCATTTTATACTACATTATAACTCCACTACATTTCAAAGGGAAATATTGTACTTTGTACTGCACTGCATTTATTTAACATCTGTATTTAATATTTACTTTTCAAATTTGGTTTTTCATGCACAATATATTGTGATTTTATAAAACATGATGCATTGTTATAATTTCATGTATTAAACAATAGATCAAATAGTTAAAAACGACCTTCACCTGGACCAACTACAACACTACTTCACTGCTACTTTCACATTTGTTTTCCCATGGAGCACTTTTGATACTTAAAGGTCCAGTAACTAAAAATCACTTTTTGTCGTATTTGCTTAAACTGTCACTATATCCTAACAGTAGCACATGAGACAGATAATCTGTGAAAAAAATCAAGCCTCCCCTCGGGCTCCTAATTACATTTGCAAGTTTCCACCGCTCCAGAAGATCAACAACCAATCAGAGCAGAGTAGTCTCTAACACAGTGTCAATGACTGCTCGTGAACTGCAATCACACTGTCAAACTAGGCAGCGCTGATCAAATATGAATCAAGATTCTGTTGCTGCCTATTTCTTGCATCAGATGTTTTCAGAAACATATTTTACACTAAAATGTAAATGACATTTCTGACTACATCTGTCTGACAGTATCTCATCTGTGTGCGTGACAGGACCAACAGATCGAATTAGGAGAGCTTAGATTCTTTCCAAACATGTGGAACGTTAACTGTTGCCCTGAGGCCTGAGTCAATTTCCTATGATAGCCCTCCAGTTGAGAAGCGCGGTGAAATGCCAATTAACCGCCAGCCCCCTCCACACAGTGTGCTCAGCTTCACAGGGTCCAGGGCTAATCGCTCATCATTTACCCCTGGAACCTGTCTGGATGGTTGCAAGGGGAGGGGGGCATGATGGGAGTTTGAAGGATCAAGAGTACAAACACAAGGAAAGCACACACACAAAAACACACAGGTGCACATACTGTATCAGCCCCTTAGAGTATTTGTGAGGTAAGACAGAGAAAAGTGACAGCAACGGTTGGTTTAAACTACTTCTGTGTACACTCAGCAGCAGAGCAGCTAGTGGAGAAAGCATAGGACTTTCATTTGTCAGCTCACTGCAGAGATAGCTCATGAAGGCTTAGGACAACAGCCTAAATTAGCACAGAAATGGAGACAAAACTGCAGTCTAGTCCTAACAAGTGTGACAAAATCTGATAAAAAAGGACTCAAAATCAGTTTAAAATGTAATACTTTATAGATTCACAGTGGATTTTACCGTTTGAATACCATTTGCAGCGTAACATTGTGTAGTTGAATCAATTATTGTTTTATTATATTACTTTGAGGAGCAGCTCACTTGTGTTTTCTCATTTTTACTGCAATTTTGATTACCAGAAGCATTTTCTGTTCTTGTTACAAGACTACGATTTCCCAAACAATAAAAGAGCACATTTCTCAGGTGATATTAAGTCAAGGTTGTTTTCCTATTAATCCCTGCTGTGGAGAAAAAGAGTTGTCAATCTGGCAAAGGAACAAGTGTCTACTTGAAACGACAAATGATGATAGTTATTCTAAACAAAACCAATAGAAAATAAAAAGTAGGTATGTTTAGTTTGAGTTAGACTTTAAGGTGTGAGTCCTGATCTGCTGTCTGACAGCTCCAGAGCACTTCCAACCTGGAAACAGTCAGCCTGGACTCCCACGTGTTTCATAGCATTAGTCCCAGCTCGTTAATTTTCCCAGGCTTCGTGATGGAATCAGGTCGGGTATAAAGGAGGCACCTGGCCACAGCAAGAGACACAAGAGCAGGGAGGACTGAGTCGCGCGGCAGCTTGTCCGTACAGAAAAAAGAATTTAGAAAATTACAAAAGAAAATGAACCCAAATATCTCAGTGTTCAGTTTATCTCTGCTTTTACTGCTTCATCTGGTAGGAGCCAAATCCCTTTCTGATCTACAGGTGAGTTGACCTTTTAACTGATGACAAACTAAGGTGACATGAAGATGCCATAGGCCAATCAATACGTCTGTCTAAAAATAAAGTTAGTGTACATATTTATTTTTTATATTTATAGATGTGTGCAAACAACGTACAGCCAGGCTGAGTTCATTATTATTGTGTGTTTGTGTTATAACTACCATGACTACAGTAGATGTTTCAGCGAAATACATTATGAGGAAAATGTTTTCAGTTCAGGTTTGTGGTCTTCATCCCCCCCCCAGAGTTTAAAGCAGCTTCTAGAAGAGGAGATCAACGCCGCGCCGTATTACTCCTCCGAGGAGATGGAGGTGGAGGGGAGAGATGGAAACACAGTCAAGTCGGTGTTCGGAGCTCCAGAGCAGCACCCGTGGGACTCCTCCGACCCCAGCAACTCGGCACTGCAGGCGGCCAAAGACAACGTCCGAGCGCGTCTCTTCAAAGATCTGATGAGGACCTCCAAGCGCTCGTGGAGCCGGTACAAGAAGGGCGGGCTGAGGAGCTGCTTCGGTGTCCGCCTGGAGAGGATCGGTTCCTTCAGTGGACTGGGATGCTGAAGATGAAGGTAGGAACTGGGGAGAGATATGAATGGAATCCTCCTGTTTATTCATTTTTAATAATCGCAACAGAGAGAAAAAGAGTCGGAGAATAGAGCTTTCTATAACGTGAAGCAGAGGTAGGCTACTGTCAATTTAGTCCTCAAGGTGTGGGCAAATATGTGACAATAGTAAATGGATGACAATTTCTTTTCACACTCACGGGTGTTATGTAGTGTGTGATGCAGAATATCAGGGCTAAGTGTAGAAAAAAACTCAAACTACTACAGCACATGACTATATAGCCTAGTATAATAAATGAAGGTGGCTTTACACAACTAGGAGAAGAGACACATTTAGGTGTTTAATCTTATACATACATGCATTTTGCTAATCTATACATAATGCAGCACTCACATGCCCAAAGCCGAAAATGAAGAAAACTATTGGGATTAATGAACAAAAGGGCCGATAGAAGAATACAGATTCAGAAAATTGTTTAAAAATCTATCCCATGAATAGTTTGTGATGTATTTCAGAAAGAGTTCATTGTAATTAGTTGCACTGAAAATGAAAGTGCATCAAAAACCTTTATTATTACGAGACACTGGGAATGGTGCCACTGAGCATCTGCACTGCAGCTGCTGGAGGCCAAGTGGCTCATTGCTCAAGGGCATCAGGGCAGCAGCTGCAGTTATATGGCAACATATTTTAATGTGGTGCAGTAATGGATTTTTGTTCTGTCAACAGGCGTAGATGACGCGGGGATCAGTGTGACCATAAGCAGCAGCAGAGCTCCTCTCACAGTCCCACACCTTTAACTGACACTGACAAGGCTCTCCTGTCCATGGTTCCCTTTCTCATATGTCAGCTATTAAAAAATAAATTATTGTAAATGTATTTATTATTTATTTTGCATTTTTGTTGCATAAAGTAGAGTTGCAATAGATTTCATTGTAGTAAAAATAATTATTTTGCATAATAGTTGAGTCTGTGATTCTTTTATGTGCACATTTGAAAGCAGTTTACTCATTTTCAGGGAATATTGTCATGCTGGGTGCACGTTTATTAAGCCAATGTGTTAGACAGGGAACATGTCATTCATAATAATTTCATGTTTACATTACCATCAGATGTCAGAAGTTACATGTTCAATTTGAACTATTTTGGGTTGTAAAAGACGCCACGGTTTGAAAATAAACATGTGGTGCAGGTGATATTTGAATCACATATGAACAGTTTATGTTTTAGTTGAGTAACACGACTGATTTCAAGTTTCAAGATGACACACAAGATGTCCTTGATTGGACACAACAAACCTATAATAATCCAATTATATATAATAATAATAATAGATTATGAAAGTTAAAAAGTCTAAAACCTTCAGATAAAAGATAAAAACCTGGTGAAACATCAACAAATCCAGATGTTAGTCGCATAACAATTCAATCAGGAGAGACTTTTTTGCAAATATGCAAAGGTTTATTGTACATATGCATAATATGAAATGTACAGAGTCCTTGGAGATTAGACTCCACCGTAAAATAATTTTAAAGGGGTAGAGAAGCCAAGACATATCCCCCCGATGGAGTCTAGACACTGGTGGTGGTGAAGGAGCCCGAAGACCGGACCGTCCCCAGGGTGCTGCGGGTGACGATGACTGGAGGTGGAAGGGGAGGAGGAGGGTTGCACGCTTTGCCTGAAATGACAGCTGACAGCAGCAGAGAGAAGAACAGAATTAAAGCAGGGATGCCATGCTGTGATTGGCTCATGAAATTCATGGCCAATTCTGGTTGGTTTAACAGAAACGTGAACACCTCGAAACAGCTGATCAGTTTTAGGAAAAGAGAGAGGTGGATGAAGTTTAGAAGTCTTCCTGAAAGAATTTATGCTGAGCTTCATTAGTGTCATAGTCTGGATATTAGAGCGGGTGACCTACTAAAATACAAAACTCATAATGCAGAGACATAATATCATGTGGTTCCACAGTGACGACGGGATCTGTCACCAACATGTAATTGACTCTAACTTACTAATTTATTTAACACTAATTTATTGACTTTGGCCACATATTCTACAGATGAGCATGTCCAACTTGAATGTACGCAGAATGTGCGCGTAAAGTGTGTTTAGGCAAGATCCACACACACGTCTTAGTTACAGCATCACTCCTACACCTGCTGATTAGCCTGTTACATATCACACATATTTATTAACAAATATGTTGAATGGAAATGTAATTATTTTACAATGTTAAAGCCTACAATAATTTCGCTTGAGAAAAATCATTTTCTACAACAACTTAACTTTTAAAAGTCCTTCTGAAGCAGTGGTGAACAAAGAAGAACTAACACCGTAGGCCTACTCAAATAATGTACTTATGTACGAATTTGAGGTACTTTTACTTAGCCTAAGTGTTTCTATTTTATGCTACTTTATACTTCTATCTACTACATGTCAGAAATATTTGTGTATATCCTACTTTGTACTTTCAATTTCAATTCAATTTTATTTATAGTATCAAATCATAACAAGAGTTATCTTGAGACACTTTACAGATAGAGTAGGTCTAGACCACTCTATACTTTACAAAGACCCAACAATTCTAGTAATTCCCCCAAGAGCAAGCATTTAGTGTGACAGTGGTGAGGAAAAACTCCCTTTTAGGGAGAAACCTGGGACAGACCCAGGCTCTTGGTGGATGGTTGTCTGCCGGTGCCGGTTGGGGGTGTGATGAACAGTGGCAATAACAGTCACAATAAAGATAATGGAACTATGACTAGAAATAGTAGTTGTAGTAGTTCATGGCGTAGCAGGGCACGGCAGGGCGTTACAGGACGTAGCAGGACACTGCAGGGCGTAAGCTCCCCAGAGCTAGGTTAGTAACAAGCATTTCTGGGACAAGGATGCACACAAATGGAAACAAATTTATAGTACTGGTTAGAGCTTGTAAAATACAATACACTGTTAAATAATAAACAACCTTTTTGGCTGGTGAGCTCTTAAGAAACAAACACAAAGAAAAAAGACAACAGTGTCTGCTTCTGGTTGGGGCTCCTCGTCATGTTTCAGACGCCCCCCCAAAGAGACTTCTTCTCCTCCATGGTTTCATTAGAATAACCAAGGTCGTATTATCCAATATTTTACAAATAGAAGCAAACAATAGAGAAAAATCCAAAATGTGAAAACAGATTTGTGTTGCAGATCGTTGTCCCCACCACTGTATTAACAATAATACAATAACGGCAGTCAGTTTTATTATTGATTCTTTAAGTACATTATAATGTCTTAAGTACATTTTTGAATGCAGGACTACCTGTTACTTACTTCTAATGGAGTATTTTTACATTGTGGTACACTATTATCATTATTCCTCTGCTGTCCTTATGGCAGCTTAGACAGACACATAACTTCATGAAAGTTTATTGGAACATATTTGGTCGCCTAGAAATGCCTTCAGCTTTCTGATAACCAAGCTACCGCTAGCGTTAGCTGGTAACTTAAGGGAAGGTTTGGCAATTTTCTGTTGGGCCATAGGCTACATGCAGATGAATGGTGCAGGTACCTGGAGGTCCCTGTTACCAGCAGGTAAATAACTCTAGCTGGATGACTCGCTTCAGAAGGATTGAAAATCAGCAACTTTTCCAACTTCAGCGTTTAGCTTAGCGCAGCGCTATTGCAGCCAACCATAAACACCACTGGCTTGGCCGTGTCATCCTCCCCAGCTCCACCCTCTCGTCAAAAATGGCCATGTTCAGTTGCAACAAAACTAAAATGGCCCCTACCACTAAACCAGCAATCCACAAACCAATGGGTGATGTCATGGATGGTACGTCCACTATTTTACAGTCTATGGTCTGTGCTGTTTCCTGCTGAACAGAAGTGTACAGTTAGATCTGAGGGGGTCATTCTCTGTGGGTTCGTAATAGGTGACCCCTTTGACATTATAGATAGTCATTTGATCAGTTACTAATATAAAATATTGATTGCAGCCTTCAAATTTCTAATTACAGTTAATATAAGACAGATTGTAATAACTATGTAATGTGAGACTTTGATGTTCTTGCTTCCCACAACTGTGGCTTCTTGACTTCTCCTGTCACATTACATACTGTTACTTTTTTCATCATCTAAAGTTTATGCAGTCTTGTGTGTGTGCAAATAAAAAATAAAATAAAAAAGAGGTCACAGTCTGCCATAGAGCAGCACCCTGAGAGCTGGTGGGACATTTGCATCATTTTCAGGAACTCTTTAGTAGAGTGGTGATCTGAATTTTGTTCCGCCCTTTGAAGGCTGAACCAGCACACCACACCACAATCATGTTCACCCTCTTAATTTAGTAACACTGTCTGTTAGTTTACTACTTCCCGTAGCTCATTGACAACAATGCCCAGTGTACAGGGGGGTTGGAGTATGTTTCTGAAACAAAGTAGCATATGGAAGCAGCTATGTCATACGAATGCCCCATATCTAAGAGACAACGCTTTAAAAGGAGCAGTTTCCGACAGCTCCTGTTATCAGAATCAGGTGTCAGGAATGGCAGTCCAATTCCTGGCATACCTACGTGTGTCAAGTCTATGCATAAAAGAGGGCAGACTGCTGCTGTGGACTCTAGCAGCCAAACAGCTCCCAGGCAAAGAAGACATAGATCATCCATCCATCCATCCATCCATCTATTGATACGACCAACAGGAACTCCCAGGGAATCATGCATCTGTCCTGTTTCCTCCTCCTCATCCTAAACCTGCAGCTGTTCAGCACATATCCCATCAGCACAGGCTTGACTGACACTGACATAGACATCTTAAAGGTGAGTCTTTAAAGGAGTGATTCTGAAACTTGGGTTTGGAAAGTTCACGTTTTCTAGACAGTTCTAGGGAACATGGGTACAATTTTAGGAAATCTGCAGCAGCTTTTTATTTTATTTAACTTTAATAATCCCAGTTATAGATTGTATTGTATAAAGATCATCACTCAACACAACTTCCTTTATGGAACCTCTGGGACCATGTATAATTTAATAGGACTCTATGATTTGATATGTGGTTACTGAAGTTCAATTTGGTGCTCTAAGCAAATACTAAGTGTAATGAGTATGTAATAAATACATAATGCTGTAGTCTAAAGTTGACAACATTTACTTAAAGGACATGTTTATTTGGAGCCTTCACTGTTGGAAAAGATCACTAATGCTTCTTATTGTCTAAAAATCTGCTTCTTAGGCATAACAATGCTTGAATTTGCTTCCAGAAATGTCTGAAGGCTTCTCCTGTAAATGTTTATCCTCATTGGAAAAATGACATGTATGTTTTTATTATGCAAGATTTAGCCTACAGTATATGTGTTTGTTGCAGGTGCTCCTTCAAAGATTAGAGGAGTCAGTTCCTAATGTGGACCAGAGAGTCCCTGCAAGGAGGGACAGTCTGGACAGCCTGAACATAGAAGAGGCAGCAGATGGACAGCAGCCCCAAACAGGACTGGATGAGGAAGCAATCAGGGAGTTTTTCTTAGCAAAGAACCTGAAGAGCGTCGGCAACAACTCGCCCAGGAAAACCTCAGGCTGCTTCGGTCGACGGATGGACAGAATAGGCTCCATGAGCTCCCTGGGGTGCAACACTGTCGGCAGTAAGTTACACTAACGACATCCACAGAAAACAGTAAAAAAAATAGCTCCAAGTGTATTTTTCCCTTTATGCTTTCTTCATAATGTATTTATTCTGATATTATACATGCACATTTGTATCATTAATGAACGGTATCAGGATGTATGAATAATCTTAACAGCTGCTGTTGTTATCGTGTTCTCTTGCAGATCCAAAGTGAAGATGAAGTCTTAACATCGGAATTCTGGAACTGCAACGTCTCTACAAAATATATTTTTATTTGAATGCTATTTATTTACTAATATTTATTGAATATTGATGGTGGCTTACACATATATTTATAGGACTGTTCTTTATGTACTGTTGAATGTTTTAATAAATGTTTACGACTACACACCATTGAACCGAGCATTGTTTGAGCATCATCATGCACAGCAAAATAGTTAGTAACCACACACACACACACACACACACACACACACACACACACACACACACACACACACACACACACACACACACACACACAGAGATAATAATGTGAATCAATTCTATAATTGTTTAGGTCATTTTTTGGGACATTACATAGACTTACAAATATAAGGGGGTAAAAAACCCTGCAGCCTGGGGTAGAAGGTTGATTTCAACATGAGAAACCCAACTTCTGCTGCTGGCAGTAAATGTCCCAGTCACATGGCTGTTATTGTCCTACATCTATCTAACATGAGACTGCCAGAGACAGACACTGAGATGATAAGAGAAACACAGACACAAGATTATGAGGGGCCATCTGGGACATTATTCACAATTCCCTCACAAACATACAAGTGAAATGCTCTCACACACTCTAGTGAAATGCTTTCATACACACTAGTGAAAAATTATACTCTCACATACTATACTGAAACCTCATGCACACACAACTGAAATGCTCGTAAACACTACTGAAACACTCTCATAAACGCTACTGAAGCATTGTCATAAACGCTACTGAAACGCTCTCTAATAATAATAATAGATAATGGTGTGACTCTGTCGAGACTGTGAGGGACAATAACTGATAACCAGACATGTATAAAGTACTACAGACCCAGACTTGAGTAAAAGTACAAGTGCTCTATCAAAAAAGTGACTTGAGTAGAAGTTGAAGTGCTCTTTAAGCACTACACTTAAGTAGAAGTACTAAAGTATTCAACATTTTTTGTACTTAAGTATTTAGTAGTAGTTTATTTTAAAATGTACTACTCAAGTACTGAAAGTAAAAGTACAAGTATTGTGTTATGTAGTTATTAAAGAAAGTAGTCAAAAGTTTGAATATCATATTGTTTATATTATTTCAAATGTTTAGCCTAAAGGAGACTCACAATTCCTTTGGCTGTAGGCAAAGGAATTAACAAATATTAAATATATAATATTATATTAAAAATAACAAATATTAACAAATACTGAAATAAAATGTACAATTATCACACTGTGCAAGTAAAATGAACATCCTCTCCAGCACAGTAACGATTAAAGCCCCAAAAAACGAATCACACACTAGCTAGTAACCAAGGGGGTAAGCGTCTCATCACAACCCGAACCTCCTATGGCGCCATTTTGATGCTAATAAGCACTCACCCCCCGTTAGCATCCCATTGACTGCCATTCATTTTGACGTCACTTTGACAGAGAATAACTTTACATCTGAAGAGTTTAAAGACTCTATTTGTCCATTGTTTATTTCTAAAGAAACACAACAATGTATAAAAGGCTCCATTACCTTGTACCTCACGTTATGGCTCCGTAGCAGACGTTTTTATAAAAATAGGCTAACGATTGGGTCATAACCACGAGACTTACTGTCTCATAGTAGAGGAATTACCGTATAGTACAGGAGAAGCTCTCAGGCAGTTTGGACTTTCATTAGCTGTTTAAGTTTAATTACTAATGTTAACTATCATTTTAGTGATCAATAATTAGCCTGTGCCTATGTTATCTCCTTACATATACCTACGCTCTCCGTCTCTGCTAGATTGGGAATGATTGGGATTTCTCTCGGCACAGCTACCAGAAGACTTCCAACTTTCAGACAGGTTGTTCACGTCACATTTACGTCGTCTCTCTCAGTTGGAGGCTGCTCAGTAACGCTCAGCGCTCACCGGAAAAGTGCTTCTAAAGGCCTTCACTGGTCTCCGTCCAGAGCAACGGGGTCTGTTGGTCCAGTTTTATAGTTGAATGAACATGGCGACTCGCATGTGGACTGCTGCTGCTGTCGCCGTATACTCAAACAATATTGCTAATTACGCAAAACCCTTGTCGTCGTACAAAAGTGGCTCACGCCATCTCATATCGTCAAGGCAAAGTGCTACGATCACTAAAAGTTTGTTTGTAGCAAGTTTAGTCTTGGTGCTACCCCTACTCCCTGTGCGATGTTGTTGTGCCGGTTTAGCTGGGCTTGGAAAGTCTCAGCACGGCATTAGACCAAACGCATTGAGCCAACATGCTATTTATGAAGCTCTGCTAAACAATGGCCAAGCTACCCTGCCAAATCATACAGGTATCCGAAGGAAAATAAAATCAAGATGGCCCTACCAGGATAACCTTCTGCTGCTGACAATCATTCTCTTGGCTGGAGATGTCGAGCTTAACCCTGGTCCGTACAGATCCGGTATTGGTGACGCCGGCCTCTCCATAGACGCGCATGGCTATCGCTTGGGACCTCTTCTGGACTACTGGTGGGACAACAACAGCAATCGGAGTTTGAACGTGGGAGGAGGCCGAAGACCATGCGGGTGCTCGTGGATGGCATCGATGGACATCATGTTGCAGTCTTCCCAGGATGCGCTGAATCCATGTGTGGCCTCCGGTTTGGAGCGAGGAATACTCCGGAACTTTGACGCATGCCAGCGGTGAGCTTTCATCACTCATGCCACAGACGCTGGGGATCTCTACACCGGTAAAGCGGTCTGTTCGTGTTAAATGAAAACTTGCTGATCTCAATCCAGCTATCAGGAAACACTGTAAGTTTACATTTTTCCAAACTCTAAACCATGCAAAAATTCTATGGGACCCACGCTTCAAACCAAGGGGATTACTAGGCGGACACATTAATATCCATAGCATGGTCTCAAAGAGCGATCAAATGGAACATTTACTAAATAATTCCAACCTGGATTTTCTTGGTGTCTCAGAAACGTGGTTAAGTAAATATTCCCCAGAGGCAGTCGTTATTGTATCTGGATACAATGTCTTCAGAAAGGACAGAGACAAAGGACGAGGGGGAGGCGTGTTAATCTATGTCAAAGACACAATCAAATGTAATCTGATTGAATAGTCGCCTGTATTAGATATTGGATAGATTGGTTATCCCCTGAAATGTCATTTATTTTAATTTGCTTGTATCGTCCTCCTTCATCTACCATTGCTTTTTATGATAATTTACATAAACTGTTAAAACAATGTCAAGAAAGAAAGGAGCTAATTTTAATGGGCGATTTTAATATAAACTGGGAAAATAACTTTGACCGGAATAAACTTAAATACATAACAGACAAATTTAATCTTACCCAGTTAGTTATTGGTCCCACCCGCATCACTCACTCCTCTCAGACGCAAATTGATTTAATGTTTACAAACAGACCGGAAAGGATAACAAAATCATACAATTTATTAACAGGTTTATCTGACCATAACATGACATTACTGGGAAAGAAACTCACTAAAAAACGTTTTAAGAACACAACCACAGTGAAACACTATCATCCAAGTATTCCTAAAAATGATATGGGTAAATTCAAATCTGCTTTAAATGACATCGACTGGACTGATCTTTTGGCTATTGAAGATATAGAGAACAGTTGCAATCTGTTTTCAGGCACTGTTAATACTATAATATCCGCATATAGCAGAATAATGAGACATAGACCAAGACAGAAAAATTCTCCACCTTGGCTCAATGAGGCTCTCTGGAAACAGATGAGGGACAGAGATTCCTCACTAAAGATTGCATTTAAGTCAGGACTTAGAAGTGACTGGTATAGTTATACATCTCTCAGAAATAGAGTAGTAAGGAACATAAGGAAAGCCAAAGCAGATTTCTACATAAAAGCAATTGATGCTGCAAAGGGAGATGGGAAATGAATCTGGAACAATCTTAATAAATTACTTGGGAAAGATATTCAGCATTGCGCACCGGCACTTGAACTGAAATTAAATGGAATCATAACCAGAGAAGACGACATTATAGCTAGCACCTTTAACAATTTTTTTATTCAATCAGTTGAAGAATTGACACAGAATTGCATTGCTAGTAATACAGTGAGCATTCCTATTGATATTGACAAACCTGTTTTTAGAATTGAGGAAATTAGTGAACTTGAGGTAGAGAATACCATAAATTCATTAAGGAACTCAAAAGCTAAAGATGCCTTTGGTCTTGATTCTGTACAAAAACTCATAAACAGTCTTTAATCAAACCTCTTACACATTTAATCAATCTATCTATTAAACAAGGTATTTTCCCAAGCCCTTGGAAAACAGCTGTGGTAACCCCCATTTTCAAGGCCGGTGATAAAACACTAACTATGTTACTGTAATACTAGGGTTCTTGGAACAAATTCCGGGAGTCGAATATAATTTAAATAGTAAAAAAAGTCAATACAAATCTTGGGGCGTGGCAGAAGTAGACTAAAAAGACGTCAGCAGGAACAGCCAACTCAGGAACAGGCTCAGCCAACAGACAAGACATTAGCAGGAATAGCAAACTCAGGAACACAATAATAATAATAGGTAAAGGTTATTGTAGAGCAAGCCGGTCTTTATTGCTGACTTTTATTGATTTAAAAATGGTCCTCCACAAGCTATAATCAGAACTCTGGCCATGGCAACGCTTTACTGTACAGAAATAACAGACTGTAGAATGCTGTAACCAATCAGAATCAAGTATTCAACAAGGTTGTTCTCTATCTATGGTGTAATCACCATTAATAGGCCTGTACAGCACTGGACATTGGTTTACTGTATTTTTAGTATAAAAGAAGTTCATCCAATCGCCCCTCAGTGGTCACTACAGATATGAATATATTATTTTGACCATGTGTGAAAGTATGAATATTGAATGAGAATGTCCGTGTGTGTGTGTGTGTGTGTGTGTGTGTGTATGCGTGTGCGTGTGTACCCCCTTATATTTGTAAGTCTATGTAATGCCCAAAAATGACCTAAACAATTATTGTATTGATTCACATTATTATATGTGTGTGTGTGTGTGTGTGTGTGTGTGTGTGTCATTGACTGTCCCTCAGGTTGTAGCATCTTTATATATATATAAAGGGCAGCGTAATATGCCCTGTCTTCTTCTCCCAGGAGGATTTTTAACTTTGAACGGTCGTTCAGCTCTTTGAAATCTGAGAATACAGAGTAACATTTGTTAAAATAAATGTTCCTTGTTTTATTAAACGCTCTGTTAAAGGTGTATTCTCCCCGCTGATCCTTTCCATGATGATCTTGTTGGTTAATGCCAACACTGCTCTGTTGAGGATTGAAAACAGAGTCTTCAGATTATTGCGATTTGTCGTCCTGACATCCTGAAAGCCGTGCGATAACAAAAAAAAAACAAAGAGCTAATCCACAAAATCAGCGTTTTCTCTCTCGTCTCTCTCTCTCTCTCATTGTGTACTTACATGAGCTGATATTTTATTTGTGTTACTTTAGCCTTTTCTTTCACTGCAGTCTGTAGATTATAGTGCCCCAGTGATTACTACGTTGCATATCTGCGAAGAGGAATAGAGCAACAGAGCAAATCCCCCCCAACTAAGGTTGTACCAAAGAAGTACTCCAACAGACTAGGGTTAGATGGAACCAAGCGATTGGATTGGAATATTGTTCTGCTATTTACAGTCACTGTATTGTCAGAGTTAAAGAGCAAAATGATTAAAGGAGAACTATTATATACTGTTTTCAGATTCATACTTGTATTTTATGATTCTACTAGAACATGTTTACATGCTTTAATGTTCAAAAAAACTTTATGTTTTTCATACTGCCCATGGCTGCTGCACCTGTATTCACCATTGGCATATATATAATGGACCAACAGATCCCGTGTCTCTGGACGGAGACCAGTGAAGGATATTAGAAGCTCTTTCCCGGTGATGGCTGAGCGTTACTGAGCAGCCTCCAACTGAGCTTGAAGACGTAGATGTGACGTGAACAACCTGTCTGAAAGTTGGAAGTCTTCTGGTAGCTGTGCCAAGAGAAATCTCAATCATTCCCAATCTAGCAGAGACGGAGAGCGTAGGTATATGTAAGGAGATAACATAGACACAGGCTAATTATTGATCACTAAAATGATAGTTAACATTAGTAATTAAACTTAAACAGCTAATGGAAGTCCAAACTGCCTGAGAGCTTCTCCTGTACTATACGGTAATTCCTCTACTATGAGACAGTAAGTCTCGTGGTTATGACCCAATCGTTAGCCTATTTTTATAAAAACGTCTGCTACGGAGCCATAACGTGAGCTACAAGGTAATGGAGCCTTTTATACATTGTCGTGTTTCTTCAGAAATAAACAATGGACAAATAGAGTCTTTAAACTCTTCAGATGTAAAGTTATTCTCTGTCAAAGTGACGTCAAAATGAATGGCAGTCAATGGGATGCAAACGGGAGCTGATGGCTTGGTAGCATCAAAATGGCGCCATAGGAGCTACAGGTTGTTGACAGACGCTTACCCCAATTTCTAATCAAAGTCCGTGTTCAAACTCTCCGTTGGGAGGTTAGAGTTGATGAGTCAAACAAACATGGGAGAACCAAGGAGAACGCTCTTCGTGTTCCACGTGAAACCACAAGTCAATGTTGACTTATTTTAACACGTGCATACGTTAACTTATGTAACATACTTAAACGGTAATTTTGGTGTTTTTCAATCTAAATGACTAATGTGAAAAAGAAATTTGAAATTGGTCCAGTATTGAGCAAAAGCGCTGTAACGTGCACCTGTTGCAGGTACAAGGATGTGTAATCCAGGAGAAAATCTGTTTCCCTTAAAACGTCATTCAGAATGCAGTTTAGTTGTATGGGAATGTAGTTCTTTAGGAGACAGGGTTGAGTGATGGGAGTTTGTAGATTAGCCTAGGCCTTTTTCAGTGTGTCATTTATGTTATTCGCCAACTTTATACTTGGGACATGACATGGGGCTAATTTAGTAATGTTTGGTACTGCTTGCATTCAATTTAGCATAACCTTCTCAACCCTTCCTTACAAACTGAAACATAACTCAAAACCAAACAGAATCATTATAAATATTGTGTACAATAAATATTAATGACATTGTTTCCTTCTTCTACTAATCTAAACCACGTAGCCTCCCTGTAACCCAGGGGAAGCAGTTTTAACCTACTATGGTATTTTTAAGGCTCAGGAGTGTGAACAGTGTTAAGTATTTGCATGGTGAATGCTGCATTCCTGTCAATACACACCATGTCTGAGCTCAGAGCTCCAAGATGGCTCCTGAGGTCATGCCACTGTTGGTCGGTAAGTGTGATGATACACAGACACACACACATCACCTACCACCAGGCACCACTTAAAGGGACATCTGACCAGCTGCCTTATCATGCAGAGGTGTCAGAATGCACTCGAGGTAATCTACCAAATGATGAGCCACTGACACTGAATGTCTGTTGCATAGTGAGTGTGTGTGTGTGTGTGTGTGTGTGTGTTGGCATGTATATAAAATCTTGCAGTGCAGCCTGTAGTATCAGTATTCGCAGCAAAAGGATAACATGAGGACTGCGGTCCTGTGGGGCCTGCTGGCCCTGCTGTGTCAGCACACACTGGTTAGCAGCCACATACTGGGTAGGACCTCTTCAACCAGTGACCTGGCTCAGCTCAAGGTAAGAAACCATGTAACCCTTTTAGTCATCACACCTTTCTGTCTGATGACTGCACATTGGAAGGTCAGGTATATTCATAATTAAAGCCAGGGAGTAAGTTAACAATGTTGTGAATTCTAAGGCCAAAAAATGAGAAAATGTTTTACAGTAGCTGTTGGGGCTGTTGTGTTTATCCACATTGTGTCCAAAAACTCCTCCTAGTTTTGGTTTCCGCCACTGACTCCATAGCTACCACTGAGGACACTGAGGTCATGTCCTCTGTACTTTTTTCAGTACTATTTTACGTTATTAAAAACTGTCACAGTTCTCAGACTGATTACAGTATTTTTTATATCCAATGTTTTATTCAATACTTCAATAGTTTTTTATTTATTTATTGCATGACAATAGACAGAAACAATAAGGGATGCACCGATCCGTGTGTCTGTGTGTCAGACTGGGAAGGAGTCTATAATGCTAACAGTAATATTTGCCGCCACCAATAGTACTACTGGTACTACAACCACCACCACCACTACTACTACCTATGTTAATCATAACAATAATAATCATAATTATATTGTATATCATAATAATGATAATAACAATAACTATAATGGCACTTGGAGAGTGCAGACTTCCACCAAGGCCATGAATTATTTCACATTGTAACGAGTGAAAATTTGAGTATGCCCCTTGATTCGGATCCACTCCAAAATATAATGGGTTCTTCCTTGGTCCATGCTTCACCCTTCAACCAAGTTTCATGGAAATCTGGCCGTAGTTGTTATGTAACCTTGCTGACAAACCAAACTGAAAACATAACCTCCTTGGCGGGGCTAATGATAATAATGATAATGAAGTCAGAGAGTGTGTTTGCAGAACTTATTGTTACCCTTTTCCAACTTTTCCACTTTTGGCGCCTGTGTTTATTTGTGTTTATTGCAGAATTTTATATCTGACAGTGTGGACAAGGGTGTTGGAAATTATTATTATAGCATTTAGAGCTTCATGGTGGGAAATAAAATGGTGACATTTAATTTGACAGGGTTTCTGAACTAATTTATACCAAAGAAACTGTGGACAGTGAGGATAGTTGATAACAAATTTTAGTCAAAAACAAGATTTTCATGTTTAATTGTCACTTCCATCCAAATTCCAAGTTTGCTTGAGAATTGATAAAACTGTGATATGTTAGGTATCTAGATGATATTTCCCAGGGAATTAAGCCACACATTCCAAATGCACAATTCATGGTGCACATGATCTCGGTCTCTCCTCAAAGGTATTCATGAAAAGGAGGTTTCAGATACTGTCACAATCCAACATGCACCTCATAAGATGCAAGCTGAGGCTAAACATGTCCCTGCCCATCTTTTTACTAGAGGCACAGAGATGAAACAGATCTCCCAACCCTGAACCTAACCCACATCTAACCCTGGGTAACAAGAATAGTTCTTAACTGTTCTTTTAAAAGTGTATTAAGAACTCAACAACCTTTATCAACTCCAGCAGCAGTAATTGTGCGTTTCCATCCGTTACTGTTATGTGAATATCAGGACTTGGAGGCATCGTAGTCTGGCTCAACGGATGTACATTGCTGGGATAAAAGCCTGACATCCCGTCCCTTTCCTTTAGCTATCTCCGCTATCTAATTTGTAGGGGCACCGTCGCTGCATTCCTGGCTTAGTGCCGCCCAGGAAAGTTCTGTTTGGTTTAAAGAAATACACACAAGCCAGAGCTTTTTTTCCCTATCCCAGAATAGATAAGTGGTGTATCCAGACCATACTTGGAGATAGGGCCGGCAACGTGAGATAAACTGCTGGTGGCACTAATTCTCTAGTCAATGCCACTAAACCATTACAAAGAAGAGTTTCATGTATATCGTGATTTTTTTCACTAAGTCTGTGTCCTTATATATATAAGATTTTTTTTGCCACAATTCAACCTGAACCTCAATTTTTATCAAATTTGTGCCATTTCCACTTTTCAAAGTGCTCATATTATGCTTTTTTTTGGCTTTTTCCCTTTCATGTTATACATGTATATCTTTTTTTGTGCATGTTATAGGTTTACAAAGTGAAAAAGCCCAAAGTCCCCCCCAAAGGGACTTACCATCTCCAACAGAAAACACTGTTCACAAACTGCTCCAAACAGCTCTACTGTAGTCCAGCCAGCGTTCGTTTGGCTTGATTTTTATTAAACTTGGTTTAAGGGTGTAGCGGGGGCCAAGGAAGAACCCATTACATCTTGAAGTGGATCCCAATCATGGGGAGATACACAAATTATTTTTCACTTTTATCAACATTGCGAGATAGGGCATTTGTGCTGCACTTATGTGGTGTTGAAATAACTTTGAATTACTTCCTGACTGTGAAAATTCACACTGCATTAACATTGTGAGATAGGGCATGCCTTGGCGAAGGTCTGCACTCTCGGAGTGCCCTTCTAGTTGAGAAAAGGTTTGTTACAGACACAGACTAAATGATCCTTGTGGTCCAAGGCTGGATCAGTTCCAGGAAGTGTGCACTCTTCTGAACATGCCTAAGTCGACAGACGTGTACTAAACCGGTCTGTTAAAGCCCTATACAGCTATGCTCTCTGCTTACCAATCGCCTTGGGACGTGCAAAGTCAAGGTCTGAATTTATACTTTAATGCCATAGTTTTTTTTAATTTTCATATATATTTTTTTAATTTTCATATTTTATATTTATTTAAATAAAAATAAAACAATTTAAAATCCCATTTCTAGCAGCCAACAAACACCACCACCAGAAACACTGACACCAAGTTCTGGGCTATCCCTAGTTACAGATTTACTAGAAGGCTTATGTGTTTCCTGTTAATGTCTAACTGTAACATAACCAGTGGGAATGTTAACAGTCTGAGTTTTGAGTTTTAACCCATCTTCAACTCTCCATACCAGTCTATACTGGAGCGCTTTGAGGAGACTCTTGCTGATGCAGCCCAGGAGGAGGACTCTGAAGCTGATTATGAAGGGACAAATCAACAGCCTGAGAACAGCCAGGCCAGCCAGGGTCGGAACCAGGACCAGGAGGGGGACCAAGAACCTTTAATGTCAGAAAGATCTCAATTACCAGCTGAGGGCCACAGCAGGACTGCAAGTCAAAGGAGCCGTCTGCTGGACCTGCTGATGACTGCCAGGAAACGGGCCTCTGGCTGCTTTGGAGCCAGGATGGATCGAATAGGAAATGCCAGCGGTCTGGGATGCAACAGTGGTAGAGGTAAGACTGCAGCTGAGGATGGCAGAAGGAAATCAAATTAGGATTTAGATCAAATATACTGAAGCATAGGGTCAAAAGCTTGTGCTGGTTTGGTGGTCATTGGAAGAGACAATATGCATTTTGACTATACATGCAATCATAGAACTCTGGTTATTCATGGTCCCCAGAGGATGATGTTATGTGGCATTGCGGTAAAGTCCCGACCTTACCTCACCATCAGTTTCAAATATCCTGTGTTTTTGGTTAACAAGTTGTTCTCACCATGTTACTCCCCCTAAAATCATAAATTGTCATTATACCATTATACCAGAAACAACACATTCATCAGTAGGCTTTAGAGGTGGTGGAAGGTGTATTTTTTAACTTTGCAAAGCGGCAGGCTAACTGTTTACCCCTGCCTCCAGTCTTTATGCAAAGCTAAGGTAACCACTTCCTGACTACAGCTCTGTTTGTACTGTCTCTTATTGTGGGATGTAACGACCACTGCATGACACAACATATGCACAAATACAAGTCACACTAAATTACTAGTTATTTATAACAAATCCTTTTTTGTGTTTGTGTCATTTTCCCTTCAGGCTAGTCTGACAGTTTCCTGGGACACATGTTGGATTATAGTTTGATCTCCAACTGAGGACACAACCAAATATATTGCATATGTATGATTTTGCATTAGTCAAAGTTCAACTGTGTGTGTCTTGTATGTGTTTTTTTGTTAGTTTGAAGTGACAAATGGGCTGCTTCACAACTAACAAATTCTGTTGATTCCATTATATACTGTGTAACATTAACGCCCTAAGAAAATACATTTGGGTTGATAACAAATAAAATAAACTCGTTTTTTCATATGTAGCATTCTGTCTTTCTTTCAAACCTGCACCATTAAGTACTCAAAGTTTAGTTTAGTCGAGCTCTCTCTTCATTCTACACAGCAGCAGTGACATGAGGAAACTTGTGCAAATCCTTTTGCAAACCTGAACAGAATAACCAGGGATTGAAAATGAATAGACAGATGAAAACTAATTCCATCTAATGCTTCTAACTTGCTAACAAATAAACAAAGATTGTTGAAAGAAAGAGAGAGAGAGAGAGAGAGAGAGAGAGAGAGAGAGAGAGAGAGAGAGAGAGAGAGAGAGAGTGATTCATGCAGGAAACATGGCTGTGACTCACCTATCAACGTGCATTAGACAAGGCAACAAGAAGGAGACGTCACTGTGGGTTATGACAAAGTTTCCGTCACACGGTTCTGTCCAGTTACATTATGGAGATTAATTACGGTAAAGCGGAAGAGGTAACATACCACTTAAGCATTTCACCTGATGGCAGCAACCAACCAGACAGTTGTTGAGGTAAAACTACCAAAACGGACATGAGTCCATTTTTGACCCCATGTGTTTAATGCCATTGGAGCAGGACAGAACAGAGTGTTGAGGGGGTGCTGGTGCCAGTGCAGTCTGATCATAGTGGTGATAAGGACAGGTGCAGGTTTTGTTTCCAATGTAGATCAGACTGACCATATTGCTAACTATGCACCTTATCAGAGAGAGCCACGTTACCGGTTCATACCATGTGGAAAACTTGGAACTGCTCTTTAGAGATCTACAGTATCAAAGTGGATATCCAGCATGAACATGCAACCATTCATTCTCACTCTATACAACTGTCAAGTTCACTCGCTCTGGAATGAGTCTGAACTTGAAAAAGATTGATAGGAATAAGACGGGTCACACTTTTGTGTGGATCCATCGAACACTTTTACAATACAGGCATGCACCCTGTAGCTTCACAGACCAGAGGAAATATCCACGAAGCACCTTTACACATGTTTTAGTAATGTAGTCAGTCCGTCTATTGTGTTTATTTTACTGTTGGGCTTTGTTGAACTAGTAAGGTCACCGTAAATGACGACGCTGTAGCTAGGGTTGCCACCCATCCCTTAAAATACCGAATTGGCCCGTATTTCAAAATAAAATAGGGCATCCCGTTTTGATTCAATACGGGACGGGGTTTGTCCTGTTTTCCCAAACTGTTTTGAATGCAGCATCAGAGATTGTGAAACAAAGGTTTCTGTTCATGTAGAAGGAATCAACGTTTTAACATGTTAACAATGTTATGGAGAAGTACTACACTACCCACAATCCTAAGCATAACAGTGACGCCTCTGATTGACGTTACCATGGACACGCCGCGAACAGCTGGTGAGGTGAGCTTGTTAACACTGAAGTCTATCGTTGGTTTATGTACACATGTAGGTCACGATTTTCTCGTTTATTTTGTGTACAGGTCACGATTTTCAACCATTGACCATTTCACGAACTGCCATGACACTGGGCTGCTCTGGGGGACGCAACAACGAGGAAATGAAACGCCACACGCCGGCCGCAACAACGGGACGGACCGCCACACGCGGGACGGTTGTGGTTAGGAAAGAAGAACGAGGAAAGGAACCGTCACACGAAGGGTGCAATCCCCGGTCTCCTGGGTGAAAGTCCTGTGCTGTTTGACCCATCCACCACCCCGACCAACCTCCCTACGCGGATTTTTGCCTTATCAATACTACTCGCTACCGTAATCGTTCTGTGATCACGAAATATACTTCCCATTGAAATACATTACTTTAAAATTCGTGCTCACCACACGAAAATAACGACATTAACGTGTTCAGTACACGAATCAATAGATTCAATAACGTGACCATTTAGTGCTACCTTTTATATTCAATTCAACATCCAATTTGTTCAACAAAACATGCTCGATCCTCACTCCTCGATGTGCATTTTAGGATTGGGACATCCTTCAACATGGCGCGCTGAGAACGATTTCCGAGGAGTGGAGGAGGTACAAATAGGCCCATAGATTACCAAGTGTCTAGAGTATTTTCCCCAGTGTTTAACATGTGCTAACACAGGGTGTTTTTGCCACTCTCTCTCTTTGTCCGTATATTCAAAATGAATACGGGCAGCCATCGAAAACGTGATGACCTCATCCACATTGTTGAAAGCATTTAAATATTGAGCCATGGCACCGAACATCTTTTAGATAACAGGAGCCTACAATTTCTGTTCTCCAAAACAACAAACTCCCAGAATGCCTTTTACCTGACTCACCTTCCACACTCCACGCCGCTGTCTTCAGACAAGTCATGCGGGAAATCTGTGTTTATCAGTGGTCCCCTGCCAACGCTGGCCTTCAGCCGACTCCTCACCCTAAACACCTGGCTCCAGTCCACCTGCTGTGCCCATAACTTTAGATTTATTGACAATTTTAAAGGAACAATTGTGTCCACCCAAACAAGCTGGGCAACTCGATGCAAGCGGCTAACATACTGCACGCAGCATAGTCCTCTCCATGTGATTGACTGTTTACACCACACAGCCCCTCCACAGAGTCTTCTTCCCTGCCTAGTATAATTGCTCACAATCCAATTCCCTTCACTAGCTCCCCCTACTGGTCTCGTCAAGCTGCTGATACCCCCCCTGAGCCCCTATACAATAACCTGTTCCCACACCAAGCAGAATGGGCATTCATTTTCCAGACCCCATAATTTGACACCAGTCTCCTGTACAAATGCTGGCCTGATTAAATCTCCTGTTTTAGTAACTTCACCTGTTAAATATCCCATCCCTACGGTTGTTACAAATAGGCAGTCCTTTCAGGTGAGACCCCACATTGTACGTAGGTGTAGCAGATGCCTGCGCCCCTCGGCTCAGCTTCTCCCTCCCAACTGTACATTTTTTAGCTCTCCTCGGACCACTGGCAAAGGTGGAGGGCTTGCCACGGTATTTAAATCCATCTTCCAGTGTCGACTATCGCCATCTGTCACCTATTCTAGCTTTGAGCTGCAGCTTTTTGAGCTAAATGCCTCACCTCTGATGCTGGTTGCGGTTGTATACCGTCCACCGAAATCCAACAAGGACTTCATGCAAGAGTTTGTTGATTTTATAGCGGGTATCATGTTAAAGTATGACCACTTTCTAATTTGTGGTGATTTTAATATACACATATGTTGTGAGGATAAACCTATGGTTAAAGACTTTTTGAATTGTAGTTATTCCTTTAACCTCACCCAGTGGGTGTCTGGCTCCACCCACATCAGCCCTTGTGCTGTCCCATGGCTTGTGTGCTCATATCAATGAAATCTATGACACTTGTATATCAAATCATTTCAGAGTACAGTCCGATGCTCTGTGGTCAAGTCTTCTCCTGCATCCCTCTCGTCTACCCAAGGAAGTCTTTGACACTGTTGGACCATGTGTCCTATCACTGATAAATACCTGTCTTGTGTCTGGTAATGTGCCAGCTGTTTTTAAACATGCTGGTGTGCAGCCCTTGTTAAAAAAGGAAAAGCTCAACTCCTCTGTTCTGTCTAACCACAGGCCTATCTCGAAACTGCCGTTCCTCTTTAAAGTCCTGGAGAAAGTAGTTTTGACCCAGCTGCAAACATTTTTAGTTACTCATAATGTTTATGAAAAGTTTCAGTCTGGTTTTAAACCTTGTCATAGCACTGAACCCGCCTTTTTAAGAGTTTATAATGATCTAATCTTAACTATTGAGTCCCTGCCATCCTGGTACTCTTAGACCTCACCGCTGCCTTCGACACTGTTGACCACTCAATCCTCTTGTCACGCTTGGAACAGTGTGTAGGAATTAAAGGTACTGTACTCAGGTGGTTCCAATCATACCTCACAGATAGGAGCTTCTCTGACCACCTTGGCGATTACTCTTCCGAGACAGCCCCATTAACCTGCAGTGTCCCTCAAGGCTCAGTCTAGGCCCTATCCTATTCTCATTATATATGCTGCCCTTGGCGTCCATATTTGAAGAACATGAGGTCTCTTTCCACTGTTTTGCAGATGTGCAAATTGATATGCCTTTAAATCTAAAAAATAAGGGCTCATTGCAGCCCCTGCTTGATTATCTAAATTACATTAAAAGATGGATGATCCTAAACTTCCTCAACCTCAACAGAGACAAGACCGAGGTTATAGTGTTTGGACATCGCGATCTGGTTGATGTCGGCACTCTAGGCCCACTAGCTCCTAATATTTGCTCCACTGTAAAGAGTCTCGGTGTCTATTTCGCCAGCGCCTTTAAATTTGAAAAGCAGATTTCCTCCATTGTCAGGTCTAGCTTCTTTCAGCTGAGAAATATAGCCAAGGTAAAGGCCTGTCTACGTCTTAATGACTTAGAGAGGTTGATCAAAGCCTTCATAACTTCATAACTTGATTACTGTAATTCTTTGTATATGGGTTTAGACCAGTAATCTATTCAATGCCTGCAGCTAGTCCAAAAGCAGCTAGCCCAGTACAATAACCTCAGTTTTGTCTGAGTTTAAGATCAGGAAATTGTAGGTCATCCAGGAAGTCCTTAATGCATGCTTGAAGTTTAACTGACTGGTTTCGTCTGGCTTGATTGATAGGTATAATTGGGTATCATCCGCATAAAAGTGAAAATTAAGTGTTCCCTAATAATATTGCCTATAGGAAGCATATATTAGGTGAATAGAATTGGTCCAAGCACTGAGCCTTGTGGAACGCCATGGCTAACTTTAGCGTACCTGCAGGATTCATCGTTAACATTAACAAATTGAGATTGATCTGATAAATAGGACTCAAACCAGCTTAGTGCGATCCCTTTAATGCCAACTAAATGTTCTAGTCTCTGTATCAGGATGCTATGGTCAATAGTGTCGAATGCAGCACTAAGATCTAGTAAGAGAAGTACGGAGACAAGTCCTTTGTCTGAAGCAGTTAGAAGGTCATTTAATTATTAATTATTAGTAATTTTCAATTTTCTTTAATTTGTCAGATGGCTTAGCTGAAGAAATATTTTGCATTAATTGGTGAAGATCAATAGGAGAAAAGCTGTCTAAATATATGTCAGGTTTTAAAGCTGTTTCTAGTGTTCCTGTGTTTGAAGCTAAACCGTTAGAAGTTAAGGGCAGGAGGTGATGAATGGTATCTCTAATTGTTATGATTTTATCATTAAAGAAGATCATGAACAGGAACGACATTTACTTTCAAGTTTTCGTGAGGTTTGTTTTAATTTGCGAGTTTGGGAGTTATACCAAGGAGTTAGTTTCCTTTGCTTCATCATTTCTTTTTGAGGGGAGCAACAGAGTCTAAAGTCGACCGTAGGCAGGCCGTAGCAGCGTCTACAAAATTATCAATTTGGGAGGGACTAAAGTTAACATAAGAGTCCTCTGTTATATTAAAGCACAGCATTGAATTAAATGCTGCTGGAATATCTTCCTTAAATCTAGCTATAGCACTGTCAGATAGCAACAACAAATATAATAGGCTGTAATGTTTTCCATGTTGGATGTTGAAGATTAAAAACAAGGCTTTCAAACGAGTTATAAATTAGTTTGGTTTTAGGATTAATTAACAGGCTTGAATCAAAGATGGCTGCAACTCTCCCTCATGTTTCGGTAAGACAGAATAGATCAATATTATTATCTGATATCAGCTTGTTTACTAGTACTGCTTTAGAAGACAGAGATCTGATATTTAAAAGTCCAAATTTAATTATCCTATTATGATCTATTGCAGTGGTGGTTTTAATTTTCATGAGGTTTTTGAGTTTAACTCCTCTTTTGTTTACTTTTAATTTAACTGATCTGAGCCGGGGAACAGACACCGTGGTTATGGGACTATGAGTGGGCGACTGCTGCAACAGAAGCACAGAGAAGCCCGTAGCACTGCACCTCTGATTCCTGGTTTCAACTCTGGGTTGTCATGGTTTAGGACCGGTATTAGACTCTGGGATGAATGCCGTCTCTCCTAATCAGACCAGGCTTTCCCCAGAACGCCCTCCAGTTATCTAAGTAGCCCACATCATTAACTGGGCACCACCCCGACAACCAGCGGTGGAATGATGAGACGTGGCTATCAGTGATGGAGTACTCGAGTCCGACTCAAGAATCTATTCTCTGGACTCGTGACTTGACTCGGACTGTGGACTTGAGACTCGACTCGAGGATATATAAAATCAGACGTTGGATGAAGTTTCTGACTTAATAGGTTATAAAAATTTGATATAAGATGTTACACTTTTCCTGTTTCGGACTCCAAGACCGGCCGGGAAGCAGCTGGGGAGACGTACGTCTATCCAGGGCTGATGTTCTTTTGGGGGTAACACCCTTTACTTCACCGACAAAAAATGAAGTCACCATGTCTTGAAAAGCTTCTTGTTTATTGTTAACTCACTTTACATCATCTTTGGGATCTCTTTTTTTCTCTCACTTTTTCTTCACAGCCACACATACGCTTCTCAGTCGGACACTGCTACCACTCGCTCTCCTTGCTTGACAACACACTCACTGATATCACTCACTCAATGCTGCATTCTCGCTCTTACTTTCACTACTCTCGTAACAAAGGAATTTATATTGATATATGCAACTGTAGTGCATGATTCGCGGGTTCCCTACTACATGTTCACATTTGGAAAATCCAGAGAGAAGGGCCCCGAATCGTGAAGTTCGCCTACACAGATTTTATATCCAATGCTGGAAAGAGCACCGCTAAATGTTGTTTAGAAAAAAGTCAGTAAATAAACTCCCTTTGCAATCGTGACAGTGGAGTCATTTTTGTTTAATGTAGACCCTCTTTTATTAGTAGATCAGCTCTTTAAAGGTGCCAGAGTGGAGAAATGTAGGCAGTCTTGGAATTCAACACAGACTCAACCTTGACGACTTGACTTGGACTCAAACTCAGGTAATGGTGACTCGGACTTGGACTCGAACACTGGGGACTCGAGACTCAACTCGGACTCGACAGTTGGTGACTCGACTACAACACTGGTGGCTGTACATGTCATCGCTGATCAAGTTTGGCAGGGGTCCAGAGAAAGAGTCCGACATTGTCTTTGCATATGCACATACAACATTAATTTTACTGATCTCCGATTTGCATAATCGGGTATCATTACCACCTTCGTGAATAATAATCGTACTGTATTTACAATTATCTTTAGCCAGCAGTTTTAAATAGGATTCCACATCGACCAAAGGTTTGGAAATAATAAGTCCCACACAGTGAGTGCTCCAGTTGTAGATCTTTATTTGAAGCAGTGTCCATGTGAACGTTATTTGTGTGTGTGTGTGTGTATATATATATATATATATATATATATATCTCACATCTCCACCATAGTCCACTACCACCTGTTCTCAACTCCACTCTAGAAAATCTTATCTGACACCAAACCAAAACCCAAAGACCAATATTCTTCAACAAGTTGTGTATGTTTTAGAGTGAATCTGGTTAGAAGGAAGGACGTGCACACTGTGTCCTTTAGAGAACTCTGCGTAGAAAGACTGGCCTCGTTAAAAAAGGCTTGGTAAATAAAAGTAGACATGTCAGACCTGGAGGTCTGCGATTGTAAAAGGCAAAGACAATGACAGGCAGCTTCAGTGGGAGAAAGGGGCGCTGCAGGTCCCTTCCCTCCCTGTGTCAGTGCAATTCAACCCCCCCCCCCTCAACTAATAGTCTCTTATACACAAAATAGAGTTGCAAAGGCAGTTTGTTACATTTCACATTATTCTTCATACTTCATTATTAATACAGTATGTACACTGGTTTATAGTATTGGTATGTAGCTCTATTTACATTTCTGTATTCACAAACATAGTACTGTGTACACCTGCTGCCATCAGCAGCCATAGAAACACAGAGAAACCAGTGTTTTCTACATATACTCAGTCAAACTAACACTGCCTTGCATATGTGATTTATGTCATGTGCTTTGCCAAACATCAGGCCACGTGACTAGACTGACTGTTCCCTTTACTGCAGTTTGCCTACCTCTTTAAAATACTGAGGCCTACAAAAATCAATAAAAGCCATCACCTTCTCAGGATTTAAAAACATTAGTAATCCTTCTAAGAAAGTCATGTGATCAGGACTCCAGCAGTAAGCAGTCTTCGTTCTCGCTGGCAGGCAGCATTAGCTGCTGCTCGTAGTACAGACTCTTGGCATAGTTGATTTCCTGAGAGATTTTGATGGCGAGACTCTCACTCTTCACATGGACCTGTGGAGAGGATTGTTACAAGCTTTTACCAGAGTGGAAACACCAATGCTGGGATCAGACAGACAGACAGACAGACAGATGAGGGGCATTGGTTACTCTAATTAAGTCAAGCATCACTAGTGTCTTCTCCATATTTACAGCTGAAGAGCACTCTGGGTCACCGGACACGTTGTACAAGTGTCACTGTGGGAGAAGGAAAATATATTTGGACACAGTAGTCCTTTTCCCCGACATCTTCAGGCATTTCAGGTGATGTCTTGGTTGTCTCCTACTTTGCCTCACTTCACACGATAAACCCAGCAACTGTCTTATATTTTGTTTCCGACACCCGAAATGTGTGGGGTTGGTCCGTTATTGGGCTGATTGTGATACAACCTGACACAGTGAAAGACTTAAATGTTGTGTAGTCTGATCGCAATAGGGTTGGTTACTGTTCACATTGTTACTGGTACCTGAAATTTGATTTCAGTACCCAACAGTAGCTTTTTTTTTGGTACTCAGCTCTCAGGGACCGTCATTTGGTACTGCTTGATTTAACGTGAATCGGTCCTCGGTGGTATAGACGTAATTCGGTCGGTACCCAAAAAAAGTACAGAGTTCGCTACCCAACCCTAGATCGCAACTTAAGAAAGGTTGTCATGAAGAACAGAGAGATGCCTCGGACTAACTCCAAGTTGCTAATTGATATGAATCGAGTAACAGATCAGATAAAAAGGGGCTTGTCAAAGGGGAATTTAGCTGATTTCAAACTGGTCAGTGCATCAGTGTTAAGGTTTTTTTTTTTTTATTCAGGTTTCAAGATCTCCACCAATAATATAATTAGATTTAAAATCCCAGAGGATATCTAATTCTACAGTCAGTACACATACAGATATACAAATAGAGCAACATGAGCCTGATAATCAGGGTAAGCTGCCGTTTTGTCTAACCAATCAGCAGTGACTGACCCATCTGTCATTGTCGGTTTTCACGGTGTTTGAAAAAATAAGTTTGTTTAAGAGCTGTTAGTTGTGTAAGTTTACTCTCAACTTTAGACTACAAAAATAATGGACGTAGCAGCAGTGACGTCACCCAGCTGACGCCGTGTCCCAGCTAACCAACGAGCAACGAGGCCAGCCCCACGGCGGAGCACGGGAACATGGCGTGGGATGACTCGGACTCAGGTCCATTAACCTCGCTTCTGGAAAAGACGAGGAGGATGTTAAGCCCTTTAATCTCCCAGCGGCTGCAAAGCCAATGAGGTGGGGTGGGGAGTGCAGCGGATCTCCAAACAGCATGTACTCACTGTCAGAAGTCCTCACTGACCACCACGTCTCACTACAAGGGGAAACTCCAGCAGGCACCAGGCTGAACCTCAACCACACCTGGGGGAAGAACTGGGAGTGGTGACAGATTTCTGGCTGCCTGCGTTCACTCAAAAGACAGCTAGCTATCTAGCCTCTCGAGGAAAATGAAGACTCGACTTCTTGACATCCCTGTGGACCCGAAAAGCTTATTCAGCCCAGCGGTAGCCACCATGCAGAAACACTGTGAGGGGAAGCGGGTGGAGCACTGCATGCAGACCTTTCGAGCCATTGCAACAGGTACAGCTTCAATTGGTCACACTGCTAATGTGACCGTCAGTAAACCTGTCATGTATGCAGTTGCGGGATTCCAAGGTTTTACTAAAACCTCATCCCGCGTCATTGAATATGTCTAGGACTGAATTTATGGAATAATTCCTACCAAAAATGAAAAATGTTTACAGTTACAGTCAATCTTTTCAAGGTAGCAAAAACTAAATTCCTTTCAGCTCCATTGCATTGGGGTTTAGGCAGAAACCTCAGAGACAAACAGAACCAGAAGCAGCTGCATGGACAGATACAGGAGAATTATATTTAATATTTTTATGTAATTTGGATGATCCTTAACCAGTCGTACTATCCAGAGACTGTCAATCTGAAATGAGTCAGAGTGTCTCACCATGGGTTTCTGGTGGGAGGGGCCAGGGATGGCCATACCACTGCTGGTGCTCTCAGCTTTCTTGGTAAGCTGCACATATACCTTCCCATGATCCTTAGAGACCAGACAGTGGTACAGGTCGTCGTACTTGACCTCCAGGAAGATGGCCTCGCGGTCCACGTATTCCCCCGGCCGCAGGAAGTACACCACTTTGGAGGAGATAAGGACGCAGTAGCTGTCGATGGGCTCCACAGCGATGAAGCTGGTGTGAAAAACAGAGGGATGAGGGTGATCAGGGTATCAGAGCACACAGCGTGGGGAATGCAGTGCAATGAGTGAGACTCACAACTCCGAGTGGATGTTGTCAGTGAGGCGGAACAGCTGTTCTTGGCCGTCGGCCTGCGTGGCCGAGTGTCGAGGCAGCAGACCCTGAGGGCCCTTACAGCAGCGAGGCTTCCTGACGCGCTGTACACTGAGCCTGATCAACACAGCAAGCACACACTTCATAGTGTTGGTACAGGCCACATGTTTATACCCATGTTGATGAGGAGTTTGAATTTCTTTGTCTGCTCGCCCATTTGTTTTATACATTTATGCAATACAAAAATGAAACGGCAAAATGTTCACACTGATCAATCTGCAAAATGTTTATTTTCAAATCTTTACAATACACTCTCATGGAAAATACAGCATGTTTTTAGATTTGTCTTTCAACATTAAAGCGTTTGGTTGAGGTTTGAAAGCCAAAAGTGACCCAAAGCAACATGCATTCACTTTCTCAATATGGAACTAAAATCACCATCTTTCCAGAACCTTAAAACACAAGAACGGATTTGTTTGGTCACTTGGGGGCAGCAGCAACCGTGACATTTAATCACTCTTTCAGTTGATAGGGGTCATTTGTTAGCTATCAGTTAGGGTTATTTTAACATCCAGCAGTTACGCAGCAAAATAATCGTTTATTTGGACTGGTGTCCAATTATTACTCTTTGCTTTTGGTGTCCACTAGCTCCTGAGGGAAATCTCCGTCTCTTAAGCTGCTAAATGCTCCACTATGTTCACCAGCTCGTCTCTATAACTGTGTCTTGTCTGCGGTTTGGTGCTGAGCAGGTAGAGGACAGCGTATCACTGACAACAGCTGCCTGCTGCAGCCGGAAATATTGCTATGAAAGTGCTGAGAGTGAACTGAACGGATAACTTGACTATGTGTGAAACTCATTATAAAGCTCAGTAGTGCCGGGGCCACTACCAGGGACACTGAACACAATGTCAGTTCATCATGTCATCATTCTAAAAAGACATTGACCATACCTCATAATGTGCCATAATTCTCCACCTACCTGTGGTTACTGAGACTAGCCATTTCCCGGACCGTCTGTGCCGTCTCCGAGGCAAAGTCCAGAGCTCCAGCCACCGGTTTGGTCACAGTGCCCACCAGACCTTTACCCAGGCCTGAGAAGAAGCCGCTGACTCCACCCTCCGTCTTCACGCCCTCCACTGTGGATGTGATGATGCTCGTCATGCCTCCAATGATACCTGGGGCAGAAACACTCAGCAACAGTGGGAGCGACAATTCTTCCTCACCAGGTTTACCTGACAGATCACTAGCTGAGCTAACATGAAAGCATGTTGGGATATTCATTACTTTTGCCATTTGTACAGATTATGGCACTAAAAGTACATTCATTTTTTCTACCTGCCATGTTCGCAAGCATCATATTAACTTGTTTATAACAATTTTTTTTTATAAGTTTGCAGGCACTGGTTCAGTATTTTATTTTTGCAAATAAAAATATGAGATTTGTAGGTGTAAATGATGTTTTGCCCAGCAGCTGGAGCCAGTGGGTACCATGAGCCAGTCCATGGATCCCTGCGACCAGGTGCTCTCCACTGGTGGCTCCGTGGTATCTGATGTACTCTCGCTCGCTCTGGTGCCGGTTGTCCATGGTCTTCCCCAGCCCGTCTGATAAAGTCCCTGCAAACTGACATCCAGACAACACAGGAAGGTGTTCACACCATATCAATGTTCACATGCTTTTATTTACTCTGCTACATTTTTACAACCTTCTTTTCTGTTCACACTGGGCATCACAAATCATTCTATTTGAATGTCCACCTGCTGAACATGCGGGAGCATACAGCTGGAACACGTGTACACAGAGGCGTACCTTGGCAGCAGAGTTGGACACACCATGGGTCACATTGCGTATGAGCCCCCCCACGTTGCCGTACTTGATGAGCTCAGAGACGCCCTCGCTGACGTCGTTGAGGAGGCCCATGGGGTTTCCCAGGAAGTCCACAGAGCCCAGAATCTGAGCTGCCTGGCTGATCAGCTCCTACACACAGGAAACACTACACAGTACTGACCTGACAAAAACCACATCACATCACTCACCTGTGTCTGTTAGATATGTCCATGTAGCGATGGAAATGATCTTTACTTTGCAAAAATAGAATTCATATTTCCACTTTAAGTACAAGGTGTAGCAGCTGTACTATGTGTTTCTCTGGAACAGTGAAAGAGGAAAGCTTTTCCACATACATCCCATAGGTTACTGAGCATAGTGGAAGGTATCTTAAATCTATAAAGAATGGCAGTGTCAGAAATGCTTCAGGGTTACTCCTTCTGTAGAAGGTAGGATGCCAAAGAGTAGCGTGACTGTGCTGGATGGGCATTGTGTTATTTAGAAATTCTGATATTGTTGAGAGTTCAGACTAAACTTCCAAATGGGTTCACCTCTCTGAAGTGCTTGAGGATGTCGTTGATGATGATCTCCTGGGTTTCGTAGGGGTGCACTCTGGTGAACGGGTACATGTTGATGACAGCATCTTCAAAGCGAACCAGAGGAAAGCCCAGCGTGCCTTTCAGAGCCTCGAGGGACAAAAACACATCCATATGAAGAATACATGAGAAACCATGGGAAGGCAGAGCAGCTGGTGGAACAGGAAGTCACACATTGCCATCATGTGCTAACAGGAAGTAGCATGACATTTCTGTGATCCCTGATGGACAAAGCTTACAACTAAAATCACGTTTAACCACAACCTCTTATCAGTGCAGTTTATAAATCATGAATCTACTGCTGTTTCAATACTTTGCTGTCAGCTGGCAGTGCTAAGGTCTTGTTAGCAATGTTAGGACAGATTTTTGAGTAATTGATAATTGACATGACTTTATTGGTACTATTAAAGCTATAAAACTGCATATTAGCGGAGGGCATCTTTCACATCTGGTTGTGATAATGTTATAGGTATTGTCCCTGATAAATAAACAATACAATAAAATATTCTATCAGGTAAGTGATCTATGCAATTCTCTGTTATTGTAAATTATTGTCACATTAAAAATATTTCTGCTTCTATGTGCCTTTTTTGGGTGTATTTCTCAGCATAACAGACTATCTGCAACTACATCTTAATGATCACTTTCAACGAGTTTATTGCTGTTAATATGGGGGTGGTGCAGTGGATATGACCCATGCCTTTGGTGTGGGAGATCTGGGTTAGATTCCCACTGTGATACATCACCCAACGTGTCCCTGAGCAAGGCACTTAACCCCTAGTGGCTTCGTACAGCAAGTGTATGTCGCTTTGGATAAAAGCGTCAGCTAAATGACATGTAATGTAATTATAATGTAATTAATTGTATGAATAATTTTTTTGAGTCTTATTATAGGAAGGAGATTGGTTTTAGGGGGAGCTGCTCTCTTTCTATTTTCTTGAGGATCATACATGTCATGTTGGGTTACCTTGAGATCAGGAGGCAGCTTGTGCGAGGTGAAGACACTCAGTTTGACCTGCGGGATGCTGATCTTCAGGTTCTCAAAGTAGTAACGTTTGGGAGATCCTGCGTCCTCGCTGGGCTTCTCGTGGATGTTTTCATCCAACTTCTCCAGCTCTGCATTCATTATTCATTCGTTATTTTTTTTTACTTTTAAGCAAAAACAACCATTTAAGTGACAGCATCACACAAACAGAACAATGACATTCAACTAATGCCCCACCAGCTCCTGTCTGTCCGTATCCAAAGAAGCTGAGCAGCTTGAGCAGCAGCTTCTCCTCGATGATGACTGTGAAGCGCCGGGCCGTCACCATCAGGTGCTGTCAACACATCAGCAGTTCCTGATGTTACTGTCCAGTATTCTCTGGCACACTACAAATGTCTGTGATGTTCTTCTTTTGACGGTAACACAGCAGTGATTCAGTGACACTCACCTTGAACAGATGGGTGAGCACCAGGCTGCTGGGAACCTTGACCGAGTTGAGCTGCAGGGCGGGCCCGCTGTCGCTGGCGCTGCTGTCGCTGCTGTCGCTGGAGCTGGGCGTCACACACAGCATCACGGGCTGGGTGGTGCCCAGCAGCTGGTTGTCCATCTGATGAGCACACAAACATTTGATCGGAATGGTGAGGTCAGCCCTGGGAACCAGCTGTTTTTACACCAGCTGTTTCCTTCTGAATGGGACTGTGCTGGGTATGATGATGAACTGAGAGGGACACTGTCCTTCAGTGGGTGGGCACACTCTTTCCAATAAACATACTGTACGCGGCCTTTTTGTCCCAGCTCCCTTTCCCTTGGCTACATCAGAAAACACAGCAATGCGACGACGACACACAACTCATTTCACTGTCTGAGACATGCAGTCAGTCCTCTGCCTTTCTGTGTTACCGTTTTATTATCATGTAAGCATTCTGAACTGCTTTTGTATGAAATAGTGTTGTACAAATCCCTCACCTGGATGTTTTGAATGCTGAGCTCCAGCACCTGGTTGGCAGCAATGCGGGTGAAGTGGACATTGATACCAGACAGCGTCGTGAAGACGAGCTCCTCAGGAACCTTGTTGACCAGAGACACGCCCACACCTTCCTCCAGGTTCACCAACACCTGGGAAGGAATACAAAGAAGATGACAGCTCTCTCAGAGAGACACACCGCCCGGTACCGGACACAGATGGTTTTTAAACATAAACAAAATCAGGAACACATATGATGGAAAATGTACTAAACATAAGGAACAAGTGGGGATTGATGAATGTCAGTGACAGAGCGTGGTTACTCATACCTCCAGCTCCTGCTCAGGCTCCCCCTTCTTCACAGGGTCTTTGGCCCTGTCCTGCTCTGTGCTGGCTGAGCTCCGGATCATTCTCCTCTGATTGAAGTCACTGATCTACAAACAAACACAAAAGATTAGGTTCACCACCACTGTAAATGAAAATGTAGATATTATCAGCTGTTGGGGGATCTTTTACATTCTGAACAAAGCTGTTATCTGATTTTCAGTGTCTGAACACAAGGAGAAACAATCTATGTACATGTGTAATATATATAGTATGGTAACGCAATATGGACTTTGTAACATTTATATGTATTGCCATAGCAACCTACGCTATGTGACTTTATTGTTTCGGTAGTCTTCCCGTTTCATTTGTATTTCATTAAACGCATCATGGTGTGTGGAACTCCAGAAAGGGCAAACTGTAGCTGCTTTTGATCTTTCCTGTAACATCAAATGCTCTGCACAGGACCTGGCGTGCCCCCGGGACTGTCTCACCTGCAGGACACGGGTGGGTCCGTCTGGCAGCACCTGGACCGACAGCACCCCAGAACCAGGTCTCATCTTCTGGTTGATAAACTGCTGCCCGGGGCCCGGCTCCATCAGCCCAGAGTCTGGTCCCAGCACTACCTGTGCTCCGTCACACAGACCTGCCCCCCCGCCCTTCACCTGAACGCACAAGGCTTCGGTCACAAATACAACTCAACAAGGACTCTCAACTCCACAGCAGTGCAGAGGAAACTCGCAATATTTTCACATCGAAGACATGTTGATGTGTGGAAATATTAAATGAACAACATACTTGCAAACATAGCTTGTTGTAGCCACTAGAGCAGATTTCCACTTAGGGAGAGCTGACCCATTGTTATTATGTTACCCGTCCCTCCCGCTACTGTTACCCTTTCTTCCTGTCCTATCAGTCACATGATGCATAGTGAAATGGAAAACACCCACCTGTACTACCAGCCGGGGAAGGCCGCAGGTCAGCATGCCTGAGCTGAAGTACCACGTCTGGGTGGTGCTGCGGCGGGAGTCCGGCCTTCTCAGCATCAGCGGCTCAAAGCTGGGAGAGACCAACAGGTAGAGAAAGAGACACCTGTCACATCCAATCTTCCTCCCAGGTTATGGTCCAGTGTCCACAGCTGACTGGGAGAAATATCTGTATGTGTGTGTGTGTGTGTCTGTCTGTCTGTCTGTGTCTGCTTGTGTGTGTGTGGAGCTTATATACACAGTACAGACCTGTTGTCACTAACAGCTGCCAGCCCGGCGATGTCCAGCACCAAAGAGGAGTCCAGTGGGCGTGGCTGTGCCGGCTTGCTCTGTGGTGGAGACGAGCCTTCATGACACAGCATGCCAGCACCGGTCATCCTCCACAGCTGGGAGCGCTTCCCCGGCTCCTGCACCACAATCACACTACACCTTACAACACAGTCATTAGTGCAATTTGTCTCTATGCTTGTCATGGGCTGCAACTATTGGATACAACCACAAGATTGTTTTTTTTTCCAATTTAAGTCTAAAAAAGCCAGACAATTGTGATACAATTGCCAATCACCATTTCCCAGAGCCCAAGGAAAGATCTTATTTTGTGCCACAGTCAAATATTCACTTTACATCATTAGGGATGTCCCTGTAGTGCTACAAGGTGGTATAATTTGAATTCACCATTGATTATCCAAGAGTTCACTTCACTTCCCCAAGGGGAGAACTATAGAAGATACTATACTAGAAGAAGTGTGGAGAATTGGAGTAGACTGCTTCTGTAAAACGGATGATTAACGAAGAAGGACTTTTTTTACTTGTTGCCAAGGGCTGGCAAGCTACGAGACTCTCTGGACGCCATGTTGGTTGGAAAGTTCTGGCATCCAGGCAGTCTGGCGGTGTGTCTGTGGCGCAGGCTGTGTGTGATTAAAGGAGGTGATGTAAATGAACTTAGTAAGGTATTTGGAGTGAATGCTGATCTCTGATCAGTTAAAAAATTGCCATATCGGTTCTGATCCGCTACTTGCAATCTGGATCGGGACATCCCTAATTATCATTATTAGTTTTTATTTTCTGGCAATCAATCAATCAATCAATCAATCAACTGTTTCCCCCTCTAAACTTGCACAACAATGACTATTTAAACAGCCCATGCTTTTTCCAACTTTTTAAAAACACTTTTATCTCTTTGTTCATTCTGGGTCATATTAAACTAACACAGTACCTTCTTTTTCAGGATGACCCTTTGAGTCTTGGTGTCCACATCGAGAACCAGTTCAGCACAGCTCACCAGCCGCTTCTTCCCAACAGGTCTCTTCTCAATATTCCTGCATCAACAAAATTATGCTGCTTAATAAACTTTAAATACCAGAAAACGTAATGAAATCTGTTTCATTCAATGTTGCTATTATGAGTTGGTCCATACGGTGAGAACGTGTGTGTGGCTGCGATGTAGATGAAGTTCTCGTAGTAGAGCTTGTTGTATTCTCTGAAGAAGTTCATGTCGGATGTGACTTCTGAGGATCCAGCTCCCTTCACGGTCAGTGTCAGGTAGGGGGGCAGTGTGGGCTCATCACAGGCATAGTCCAGCACCGAGCCGGCCTTCACCTCAGTGTGCAGGCGCAGGTCAGCCACACCATGCTGCCAGAACTGGATCGGCACCTGAAGGCATTCAAACAATGGAATGTGTTGATCTCATGGTTTCATCGTGTCCAGACCACAAAGACACATGGAGCTCATGGAGAGACAACTGGTAGTCCATTAAGTTCTCGTGTCCACCCTGAGTAACAGCTGTGAAGCTGCCCTACCAGTGGCTCACCTCAGAGATGTTGTCGATGCGGAAGGGTGGAGGCAGCTGGTCAGTGTCAGAGAAGGAGATCTGGTAGGTGGCTCCTTTCAGGGTGATCTCAGTCCGCAGGAAGAAACAGTTCCCCAGTGTGTCCCTGTTTAAAACAAGATCCACTTAAAACCTGTCAACTTCATATATTACCTTCTAACAGCTGTATTCTCAGTAACGTGACAATCTGCAAGAAGCAGGTTGCTTATAAATCACTAAAATCGTAGTGACAGCATCGTTTGGCTTAGTTATCAATGCAGTTAGCTTCGTGGCTAACACTATTGTTACTTAGTTTATGACAAAACGTTTCGGCTGTGCTTTCTACCATGATGTCATTGTGCTAACCGAGCACCGTTAGCCTTTACAACAGAGCTGCTTCACTACACTTGTTAGATAATATTTCGTTCCAGAGTTCTCTGCTGATTTGTGTTTGTCGCTGTGTGCTCGTGGTGGAAAATGAATGTAAACAAAGTGGCGTGCCAGAAATGGAATGTGCCATGATGTAGGTCCCCTTCGAGGCCAGGCTAATGTTGGTAGTCCCTCTAGTGGACAGAACATGTAACAACAACCACATGCTGATAGTGGCATTGACAATGCATAAGCCTGAGTAGTGTAGGACATATTTATAACAGGCTGCATTTGAGCATTAAATATTCAAATATTATTTGATTGACAGTTCTAATATATATATATATATATATATATATATATATAGGGGGTGTTGGTGCGCGCGGAAGGCTTGTATCATGTGGACGTGCTGACAGTTTTGTTGTCATTGCTTAGAATTCCTCATGGGGGAGACAGAAACTACGCACTATAGCTTTAAACTTCAAGCATACATTAAGGACATAAAATCCTGGATGACCTAAAATTCCCTGATGTTAAACTCAGACAAAAAAGTTATTGTGCTGGGCCCTAAACACCTCCTAACCTCATTATCTAAAGATATAGCTACTCTGGATGGCATTGCCCTGGCCTCCAACTACTGTCAGAAATCTTGTATGCAGTATTGCAGTTATTTATGACCAGGGTATATACTTTAACGCCCACTTAAAACAAATCTCAAGAACCGCTTTATTCCATTTGTGTAACATTGCCAAATTTCGGCATATGCTGCCTCAAAACGATGCAGAAAAACTAGTCCATGCATTCGTTACTTGCAGGCTGGACTACTGTAATTCCTTACTATCAGGTTGATCAAATAAGTCCCTTAAGACTCTCCAGCTGATCCAGAATGCTGCAGCACGTGTTCTGACAAGAACTAAGAAAAGAGATCATATTTTTCCAGTATTGGCTTCCTGTAAAATCCAGGATTGAATTTTAAATCCTTCTCCTGACCTACAAAGCTCTAAACGGTAAAGTACCTACATATCTTGAAGAGCTCTTAGTACCTTATTGTCCCACTAGAGCACTGCGCTCCCAGAATGCAGAGTTACTTGTGGTTCCTAGAGTCTCTAAAAGTAGGATGGGAGCCAGAGCCTTCAGCTATCAGGCTCCTCTCCTGTGGAACCAGCTCCCAGTCTGGGTCTGGGAGGCAGACACCGTCACTACATTTAAGAGTAAACTTAAAACTCTCCTCTTTGATAAAGCTTATAGTCAGGGCTGGCCCAGGTTTGCCTCGGACCAGTTCTTAGTTATGCTGCTATAGTTTTAGAGTGCCAGGGGACTTCCTATGACAACCTGAGCTTTCCATGTGTGCATTCATGTCCCGTTAATGCTTGTTACTAACCTAGCTCCAGGGAGCTTATTCCCTGGAGTTCTTATGCTTTCTCGCCTTGCAGAGCTGGTGGTTCAGGTGGATCGCTTTTGGCAGCTGCTGCTGTGGTCCTGCTCGACGCCCTGCACTGCTACATCTATTACTTCTAGTCATAGTTCTATTATCTTTATTGTTACTATAAGTGCCATGGCGCATCATGCCAACTGATATAATTGTTATGAATAATTTTTCTGTATATCTGTATCTGTGTCTCTGTGTCCCAACCGGCAGCGGCAGATGGCCGCCCACCAAGAGTCTGGGTCTGTCCCAGGTTTCTGTCTGTTTAAATCGCCACTGTCGCACCAAATGCTTGCTTGTGGGAAATGTTTGAGTCTTTGTAAATTATAGAGTGTAGTATAGACCTACTCTAACTGTAAAGTGTCCTGAGATAACTCCTGTTGTGATTTGCAAAAGTTATACATTGTGATTTTCTCCAATAAAAATGCATTGTAATTTGTAAAGGAAAGCAAAGATGGATTTAAACAGGTGCTTCCAGAGGCAGTGTAAATGTATTTGGAGCTCGCCTCATGTTGACGTGGAAGGACTTGAGTTTGTTGACCTCAAAGCCTCCAGACCAGGTGCAGTTGGGGGTGTCCATGAGACGCACACACAGCAGCTGGTCGTAGTCGTTGCGGGGCCAGTGGAAGACAACGCTGGAGCCAGGCAGGGTGGAGATGTAGCCCTCAGGGTTGGCCGTACCCTACAACACAAAGGTTTTCATTAATGACCCCTGTCATATTGTATTTATTGTCCCCCTGAAGGAGTATAACCAGGAGCTTTAGACCATCAACAGCTCATTTAATGCTGGAAAAGGTGAGAGTTAAATGAAGCCATTAAATTGAAAAATTGAGAGAGAGATATAAAATAAAGGTTTGAAATGGGGATGCGTTCACTGTATGGTGTGTCCCAGAATACCCTGTGAAGGTTTCATTTCTAAGTGAATTCCTCACCTTCCCTCTTGCAAACTCTCTCTGAGCGAAGGCCAGTTTGTGTGTGGAGTGGTTGTCCAGCAGGTAGCGTGGGGCAAAGGTCACTATGTGAGTGTCCCGGTAGCGTCCTTTACCTTTCCGCACACTGATGCCTGTGTTGATCAGACAGCGAACAATGATTGCCTGACAAACATTTCATTGAGAATGTCACAGCAGAGACATTTTAGTAATACTATCAACATCTGAAGAAGAAATGTCAAGATATGTGTTGTATAGTACAGATCTTTGCTACATGCATCAAAGTGACAGATAAGCAGTAAAGAAGTTTATGCCAAAGATCATATAACCAACTGTCCACACAAGAAAAAGGACAATAGATTAAATCCAAAAATATATTATTATTAATGGCCAAACATAGGCTGCAGACCTTTCATGCAAAGCATACAAAGAAGGGAGATTATTATAAGAAAGGTACTATTGGAGTCCTGATCAAAGGCCACTAATCCATTCTATTATGCTACTGCAATTTTCATTTCTCTTCTTATATGCCTTTGTGCATGCAAAATGAGATACTGTATACAGGGACATTAAGCTAGAAAAGAATGTCATGAGTAATAGGAAAGCAAACTTATATATATATATATATATATATATATATATATATATATATATATATATATATGACATGGCTCAGTCATAAATCTCAATGTCTCAGTCATTCAGGTTAGTTATCCAATTAAGAGTTAAACTTCAGGGCTACTGGACTTGGTTAAAGGTGCTCCAAAGACGTTTCGTCTCTAATCCCAGAGACTTCTTCACTTCTTCAGAACTTAAGAAGGTCTCTCGGATGAGAGACGGAACGTCATTGGAGGACCTTTAACCCAGTCCAGTTAGTGCTTTCATTTGTACTGTAAATGTAGCAACGTGCCTATGTTGTAGATGAGGCCAGGCCTGTTCCCATGTTGGATAACCTTTACGGCCCTGACTCCACTCCCTCCGTCCAGGGAGAAGCCCTGGCACCAGCCTGGAACTCCGTCTGGGTGGATCCCTTTCCCGATCCGCATAGTACACCTGAGGAAAACATGGGATGTGAGAACGGGGTGGCTGTGACTCAGGAGGTACAACGGGTAGTCCACTAATCACAGGGTGGGGATTCTATCCTGTGCACATGTCGAGGTGTCTGGGCAAGACACTGAACCCCAGCCAAGCTGTCGCCATCGGTATGTGTGTGTGCGGTCCATTTATCATTTACAATAAAAACTCCTGGAGGTAGAACTTTGCTCACTCCCTAAGACATTATGTATAATCCAGATGTCTGTGCTCTGACACTCTTGACACCCACTTACATAGCAGGCTGCTCCTTGTCAGTGTAGCAGAATAGTAATGGACTGAGGCTTCGGGCCAACTCGTGCTCCTCAAACTGGCCTGCAGCATCGGCTTTGCCATTGTCCTGACGGAAAATTAACGGCAGACCTGAGGGAGAAATGATAACAATAATAGAAAAGCTTGTTCTTAAAGTAATGCCTGGATTGTTTGTTTGTTTTCTCTCGTAAAATGAACTACTGACTGTACTTTATTACAACAAAGAAAACATTACCAGTCTTGTTGATAAGCCAGTAGGGGGCGGAGATCAGGATCTTCAGAGCCCCCTGCGCTCGCAGGATGATGCGGATGGTGAGGCAAAGCAGATGTTTGTTGGTGTCATACAGCCTCATGCGGACCACGTAGTTCTGAGTCCCAGGAGGAATCAGCAGCTCTTTGCACACAGGAAAGTTCTCCAGGAGGACTCCTGAAAGACACACATCAGCAACACCAGGAGTGAGGACAAGGAACATGTTTGGGAAGTAAACACCAGCCAGTGACTGGTTTATGACAAATCCTGACCTAGCTCCATGTTCTGTGAGGTGTCAGCAGCGTGAAGCTCCGCCTCTTTTCCCGGCTGCAGTGAGCCTTTGATGGACGTTCCCTTGATGTAGTAGTTGAGGTCACACGGCAGCAAGTTGGCTAGCACCATGGTGGGCAGCAGGTAGATGCTATGGCCTGGCTGTCGATAGATCTGCTTTGCACTGCCAGAAACACTCTTGGCAGGCTGCTGCTCGGGGTAGTTCTCTTTTTTGATGACCACACAAAACCTGTGAGATGCAGAGAAATGAGGGGAATGGTACCAGATAAAAGGAAGACAGGAACCAAGAACAAACGTCCGAGTGACTGTATATACCTGAAATTATGCTTGCGGCTGTCATCAAAGTCTGCTGACTGACACTCCCTCTTACTGCTGCTGATCTCTCCGGGCCGCTCCACGCTGGTCCAGTGGATGGGAACCTTACAGAAGAACAAGCCCAGGCCTTTGGGCCGGGCCTGCAGCCGCCAAGACGTGAGGTGGAGAGGGACCGCCAAGGCCTGGCCAGGCAGGATAGGAGGCAACACCACTGGTTCTGTCAACACAGCAACACAGCTGGCTTAAATTAAATGACACGACATGAAATGATTATGTTAAATAAATATAATTAAATTAAACTAAACAAAACTAAAAACATTTTTTGACCAGCACGGACAACCTGCTTAGTAAATTGACCTAAAATGGATAGAAATCAAACAAAATAGAGGAGTGTCTTACTGTCAGGGGCAGAGGGGCTGTCGAGTCTGACGTCCATAGGAACATCCAGCCTGTTCTTCACCATGAGGGCAGAGCGGACAGTGATGACCTTCCTGGCACTGCCCTCCATTGTGATGGAGAAGACCACTCTAACTGGAGGCAGGGCCGAGAACTGAAGGGCCACAAAAGGAGCCAGTCACCATCAGCTTTCAATTCATACTGCTGCCATGAAATACCAGGCTTTTATTTATTTATTTATTTATATATATATATATATATATATATATATGTATTTCCAGCTTGTAAACTCATGCTGTGTAAGTTGAGACGGGTACCCAGGTCTCATTCAGGTCAGTGTCTGACATAATGTTGCAATAGGTCATAACCTGTCTCAGGCAGAGTAGTAGTTCAACTCTCTGTCTCCATAGATGACGGGAGACAGCTGGATAATAAGACCTCAAGTCTCAAGCGCTCCCATCCCACCAAGGTCAGGGAGGAAGTTAACACATCACATACAGTACATTCATACACACACACCTAAGGATAGGCTCTACTGCAGTTTGGTCTAGCTGTCATTGTTTTCAGTCTGTGCTGAGGTGTTTGGGTTCATGATTTAGGTAAGCATCTGTGTTTCTGGCCTTTAACGTTTTTTCTTTGTTTTCATTGAAGGTTCAGCTAAAGTTAACGCCTCCAGCATTTTAAATATGCCGACAAGAAGACAGGAACTTTAGAAGTTGGGATGGCACTACACTGTTCTGTTAAATCCTAAATTCTCCTCGATCGAGATTTCATTAAATGCTTCTGTGTAAGTCATCAAAATCTCCCGAACCTTTTTCACGTGTATATATGTGTATATATATATATATATATATATATATATATATATATATATATATGAGTTGTGCTTCCATAACAGACACTATTTGAAAACCTGCTTTTACTTGAAACTCTATGGTATATGCTTTCATGTTCTTTCATGCTCTTTAATTTTTGACTCGTTAGAGGCAAGAATAGCAAAGTTCTTCTTCATTTTTAATCCATCTAAATATTTTGTTCCCAGTGTATAATGAGCATTACAGCTGTTATAGTGGCAATAAACTCTATTCTAAATGCTTACTTTGACTGCTCACTGATTTAAAACCAAGACTTACATAAACATGAGGGTGGATAATGTTGGTTCTGCTAATAGGACTGCCAACCTGTAAAGGAGAAAAAGAAGGTTTTACATAAAACTAGGTCAATTTGTCAGAAACCCTAAACATCATCAAAAGGAATTTTGTTTTTGAGTTTTATGACTTGCGCTCACAGTATTGGAAGAGTTGTTTCTGTCTGGAGCTGCATAACGGAAGAAAACACCCACTTTGTCCACAGACACCGGCTTGACTTGCTCCCATCCACACACCCGAACCAGCAGCTGGTGCAGCTTCAGCTCATGAGTGTGTCTGCAGAGCAGGAGGCAGCAATGGATCAGTTATACAGAATCATAATCTACTAAATGCATTTGTGGAAAAACTGTGGAAGTCATCGCTCAATCCTCCTATACTAGACTGAGTTTTACAGTCATGTTGCACGACCCTAAGCACAGTAAGATACTTTGCTGATATTTTTGCGTGTATTTAGATGAACGACAAACACCAATCCTTTTGACGCACTGCCAACACAAAGATGACACAAAACTGGTCTAAAATCGGCAATGTACCCCTTAATCAAAAATTAGTGAACATTTGCCGAGGACCACATCACTGATGTTCATGTACACGTTCAAATAATAAAACCCTCCAAATCCAAAATCCAATTAAGTTGTCATCACTCTAACACAGAGATCTTTAACTGATCTTCCTCAGAATCAATGTTTGCTATAAATGTATTATTTTTGAAAAGTCTGGGTAAAATACAACAACTTTTTTTCCATTGAACACAATGTATTTTATTTTTAAACACACTGCACAGTGGCAGGGAGAGGGATTTCTAAACTGCACTTTCTGTCCTTGACCACTCATGAAAAACAGCTCATAACTGAGGAACGGTATGACAGAAAATGCTAGTGGTTTTGAAACCGTAACTTTTTCAAACCCTGGTATACCTTGAAACCGGTAACCGGCCCATGTCTAGCGGCGACTAGCCTTTGCTACGCCTGTGCTTATAGAACTACGGTTATAATGGCATAACCATCGTTCAACTTCACCTTTCTATGTATGTTTAACATTAAAACATGGTGAATAAATAATATGGGAATATCCATCCATCCATTTTTATTTATCCGGCCCAGTTTAATATTCAACTCAATTGTATATAATATATGTAGCAGTGGGTTTTAACAGTCTCATAACAAATATCATATTAATTTGAATAAAATGCACAGGTGAATGTGAATCAGAGCTGTACCGGTGGCGGAGCTTCTCGCGGGCTTCAAACTCAAAGGGAATCTCCTCCCCAGGCAGCACCTCTCTCCACTGGCTCACATTGTGAATGTCATCAGCTCCTGGACCATGGACTTCTGAGATGGAGTCTGCACTACTGCTGTGAGACAGTGCCACCCTGTGGGGAACATGTATCTGAGTTCAGTGTCTACCCTCTAAAGTTAAACATTCATTTCACGTTGTCTACACATCTTCAAACAGAAACAACATATTCTCAGAGCATCAGCCGTAGGAAACCTGGCAATGTTAATAATGTCAGGATGGCAGGTACAGTTGGACCTCCAGTATTGTCCTACCAAATGTGTTGTCAGACACTTTCCTAGAATTATCATAATAATATTTTAGCTCATGGTCACCACAGCTTCAATAACTTCAAATTATTCAAAATGTTGTATGCAGGTACTAAATGTGATCCAGATTACATAACATGGTACATAATCTTATTTTTTTTAAGCTCACAATACTTCAATTTTTTCTATGTGACCAAATAAGGTATGCACATCTAGTATGTCCCCTATTATTGTCTTCCCGAATTTGAAAAAAAAAAAAAAAAATCCTTTTCTTGAAATGCTGATATAACGTTACACAAATGTACATGGTGTCATCCTTATGGCTACACCTACCTTGTGGGTGTGGTAGTCAGAGTGGCAAACCACATGGTACACCCTGTGTGGTTACGCAGAGCGTATGGCACAAATGGCTGCCTCCTTTTGGACAGCTTGACATCTGCTGGAAACAGAAATGAAAACCAAATCAGAGAGAAGGTGAGGGTGCTTGGCCTTCAACATTATTCATTACTAACTTTAGTATCAACTCTAACAGTCATGCACTTCCTTCCTTCTTGAGCTGTGGGACGTAAAAAGCCTGACCAGGCACAGGTGCGGCTCCGATACAATAACTCAGCTTGGGTTTGGTGATTACAAACAGAAAATTGAACACAAAGCTTACATCATGAACTAGGGATGTGAAAAGATGCTTTACTAGGGATATACTAGGGACTAAAAGTCATGATATCTCTGCTCCTGGAGCCGGCTGGACCTAACTGCTAAGATGGTCTCTGTACCATACAAAGATGGTCTTTGTACTGCGGTCGGTCTTTGCGATGCATGCTCATGTGAATAATCACGTGACGATGGCTATTGCCAGCAGCGCATACATTGCTAGGATACATTGTTAACAATCTCCCATTGACTTGCTTATGTGGAGCTAAGCATTAATCATTTTCAGCAATATTTTTATGGAGGATCAGAGAAAAAGAAAAGGAAATTTCACAGAAAGTGAGATATGAAAATTGATAGAGCTGTATAGGAGAGACGTGTCCGTGTTAGATTAGTGTGTTGCAATGGAAGTCCATTTACAGGAGGCTTTGCCCCTCTCCTTCCGCTCTCTGTGTTTTGCCGTTCTCAAAATCCCTTCGCTACGGGAAACAACAACAACAACCTCCGAGCTAGCAGCTAGACGCTGAAATGGAAAGTTTTGAAGGAATATGTTTACGACACTTACTATCTAACTGGTACGTGTTAGCATGTTTGCCCACCGGTTATAGAAAAATCTTATTACCAAGGGCAAGATAAAGACATGGATGAAACAACAGTTCTCCCGTTTATGGACCAGCAGAAACATTTGTTGGCACTAACAAATGGAGAACCATCCTACAAATGCCAACGTTTTGGGACTGATTGGTGGGATTGCTTTCTAGTGTAGAAAGGTCTGGCAATGCAAACTAGTGTTGGATTGACAGCAGCTGGCAGGGGGGAGCTCCACAGGTAACACAAAAGGAGAGAATTAGTCAATAAACTTGGCTGTAGCTTACATCTTCTGGACGGACAGTGTCATGTTATTAAAGAGTAAGGACCACACCAGCGTCTGAATGGGCCCAAGTGACATTTGCAGGTAAGTTTATATGCTGCTGCTGCAGCTGACCAGCTAGCTTTCTAGCTCGATAACTGACATAAGCAGTGCACTTTTCACCTATGAACGTTTGTTTGGTAGTATTTGTGAAAGAGTGTTTGTGTCAGCAGGACAGTGTGTGTGGGGCGGAATCAGAATAAAGTACAGTGTGTGTGTGTGTGTGTGTGTGTGTGTGTGTTCATGGTGATGAAGGAACAACAGTGTGGCTCACTGATACGTTTTAACAACACTAGTACACAGAGGAAAAGGAGACATATCAGGCTGTAGCTATCAGGCTACGCACCAATACAACAGTTAGTAGATACATTCACTGTTGTTGTTTGTTAAAATGAGATTTGTTGACATAAAGGAAAATATAGAACCAGACACCAGCAACAGTGTCTTTTATTGGCCTTTAAGTTGATTGATCAACATTTAACTGACCAAAGATCATCTTCAATGTGTATGTAACTGTGCAAATGTCCAAGAGTGGAAATGTTGTGCAGGTTGTGTTGCCATGTTAGCATGTCAGTTCGGTATGACACGGTTTGTTTTTTTAAACTAAAAGCAAATAAGGCAATTAAAGCAAATAAAGATGAAATCCTTTAGCACAAAGACAAAGAACAAGAGGCCATCTAAGGTGTCTAAACGGTCACATGGCTATTCTGTTATCTTTTCTTCATTTGATTTTTTTAAATAAATTAACATTTGCAGGACAACACTAACTTTTAAAAAGGGTTGCCAGGCTGGCAAGCAAGCATCAGCTTCTGGTTGGTGAAGTGAATATATGGTTTCCATTTATATTTGGAGTAATTAAGATACAATGCAGTTATAGGTCAGCCTAATAAATGAACATCAAAGTCCCAAAAATGACCAAATGTCCTTTTTGTTTTTCATTCAGGTTCATCTGGTTCTTTGTCACTTCAATCAATTTGAGCAGTTTAGCATTGTGATGCTGAAGGGTTAGTCCAACTTTTCAAATAACTTCCTTTGCTCACCACTGTCTCTAAATCAAAAGTCTGTTATGGATTATGTATGTGTGCAGCTTTGTTGCGTGCGGCGTTGTCGCGTGCAGTTCTCTGGTTCTGACTGCAACAGTAATAATTACTAGGGGTGGGGCGAGACACCCAGCTCACAAGACGAGACACGAGATTGGCTTCATGAGATCGAGACGAGATTTTAACACTATTTTACAGAAAACTACAATGAAGAAATAAGATTTTGCCACAAACGGTCTCGGCCAAGAGAGAGAGCGAGAGAGAGAGAGAGAGAGAGAGAGAGAGAGAGAGAGAGAGAGAGAGAGAGAGAGAGTGTGTGTGTGTGTGTGAGTGAGTGAGTGAGAGAAAGAGAGAGAGAGAGAGAGAGATCGTCATGTTTTAATCTCGCGAGATCTCATGGGACGAGATCTCGTCACACCTCTAATAATTACCACTATTCTAAAGCAACAAATATTAAGACTTTTTTTTTGCAGTTTACTGTCCTTATTTGTTATATGTTAAAAAGTGCCAAGATTAGGTTGCCAATTTCAAAAAATGGTAACCTAGCAACTGTACTGCAGAGCCCTGATTTGTTATCCATCCCTGGCCATCCATTAAATCAATTCAAAACTTTTCTGTGAAGAATCTCTTTGTGGCACTGTGTGTAGCTGGAACTCACTCTGGCCAAAGCTGGGTGGGTCAACTGAGGAGCCCATCCAGGGCAGGGGGGGTGAAGACAGGGGGGTCTGTCCCTCCTTGTTACAGTAGTCAGCTATCCAGGAACTCTTGGTGGTGTTGTATTGCTCTGCAAGGACCAGATAAGTGGTACTGAATGATCTGACAGAACACTGTGTGAACCTCAAAGTGAATGTGCAGAGAAGCCCTTACTCACCCAACAGGACAGACGTGATGTTGACGTCAAGTCTCTGCTTGGCTCGAATCCCCATCTTGAAACGTGGAGGGTGGAGACGGCCGGCGGCCTGCTGCTGCCAGGACAGGAAGCAGGGCCAGGGCTCGATGAAGGGCTCCCAGCCTGACACACACACACACACACACACACACAGAGACACACACACACACACACACACACACACACACACACACACACACACACACACACACACACACACAGACACACACACACACACACACACACACACACACACACACACACACACACACCAAGGAATCAGCCATCACTGGACCCAGCAGCTTTAAACTGAGATAGGATTTGTCATTCATGAAAAGCAATATTTTCAAGCACTTTTCTTACAGGTCTGATCAATGTGTTGATAATATCTCACATGCTCTGCACTTTGCTGTAGTAACATCTTGATTGATGTGACATTACTGTGAAATGGTTTTATCCTTAGTTTTAACACAGTGTCTCTAAACCAATGTCTTGCTCTGTGTGTGTGTGTGTGTGTGTGTGTGTGTGTGTGTGTGTGTGTGTGTGTGTGTGTGTGGGCACGTGGGCATGTGTGTGTTATCATGGCAACATGTGGTCCTAAGACACCTTCTGTAGCGGGAAGTACCACAGAGGAGGTTTGGAGTACTTGCCAAGTGTGTGTGTGTGTGTGTGTGTGTGTGTGTGTGTGTGTGTCTCTGTCTGTCCTGTCGAGAGAAGTTGAGATCAAAACGAAGGCAGAGTTTGGAGATGGGTGTGAAGCGAGCAAAGGCATCACTTTATGCCTGATTTGGCGGCTGATGTGATCTGGTGATATGTTCTCTAGTTGTATTCTGCGATGTCTTAGGGTGTGGTTGGGTTGTGTTGTGGTTGTGTTTCACACGTCCAAACTCGATGAGAGTGACACACTACACATTCTGCATCATATTGTTGGGAACTGAACTATTGTTTTAGGTTTTGATAGGTTTGAACAAACAGGCAGCTGAATTCCCTTCACGCTCAGGAAAATGTTCACAATAGATCATTGAAACATGAAATAAATGCTACAAGTTAATCTTATTACCCGACAACTCTCTGTTGTAGTAGTCTCCAGACAGAGTGAAGCTGGCGTTGCCTTCCTGAGTGGAACCGATGCGCTGCAGCACATAAAGCCCTGCAATGACAGGGACATGATCAGGCTGAGATACAACGTATTCATCCTCAACTTCAGTTATTAATTGTTTATGAAGCACTGTTCGTAGTATAATGACTGACAGTTCTCAAATACTTACATTTAGAGTCCTTAATGTCTGATGCAGTATCTTGTGTAAATGAGACTTACTGGAGAAGGTGAGCTCAGCCAGTGGGATGTCACAGTCCAGACAGTCATCGATGAAGCAGATGCAGACGCCCTCAGCCTTCAGCTCCACCCCAGACAGAGGAGCTGAGTGGCTGCTGGAGCCAGAGTCCGTCCTGGCTCTGGCATGGCCCACTATGTTCTCAGCGTTCTCCAGCAGCCACGTGGCAGCCTGGTCCAGCTGGCCTGAGGGATGCATTGTTCTGTCTTTATATAGGTTCTCAATCAACAATGGTGAGGGACTACTGTCAGTTTACTAGGTGTGGAGAACAGTGGTAAAGGTCTCACTCACCTTTACAGTGGACCAGGGCTCTTTTGCAGTCCTCTTTCCTGAAGCCAAGGTCTTGTAGATGGGTCAGCTGGCCCTCTGTGGAGACAAAACACATTCATAAAATGTTTTTCTGAGAGCGGGAATAAGCAGTGGGATAACAGCATCAGAATCAGACGATGCATGGTGGGCAGTGGGGGGATGAAGGAGGGAATTAGGATGAGTTATTGATGAGAGGCCCTGAGCTGGCTGAGATGTGTTTCGGTCTGTGTTTGGTGCGAGCATCATGTGCTGAGCTGGGCTTTACAGCTGCGTTGCTGATGATGGTGGGGGCGTCTGGTTGACATTGAGCTCTAGGTTGGTATCTGTACAGCCAGCTGTGACACAGTCTTCCTATATGCCACTACTGGAACTAAACAGTTGCCTTGCTAACTTTTAAGCCAAATGACATTAATAATAACAATTTCAAACAACTGAAGATGTGCTCCGACTACAATATTTTGATGTATCGTAGACACTGATAATAATTGTGACAAAAAAAGATTTTATACTTTTGTCGGGATGGAAAAGCTTCAGTTTCAAATCCCTCTATTGGCTGGTCTTCACATACCTATGAGGGCCTCTGTCTTCTGCCTGAAGCTGTCTTTGGGTGCAACCACAGGCTCGCTGCTGGCATCACTGTCAGAGGGCGCCGCAGAGCTGGCAGTAGGGAGGGACTTGGCGATGGCCAAGAAGAGCTGAATGTCGTTGTAGGACAGACGGATGTCCAGAGTAGGAAACTGAATCTGCCAGAGAATCACATGCACAATTTAAGGGCCAATCCACCCAGTTTACAAGCCAAAGTCACATCACTACTAATGCTGAGTACTAGTCATCCTGTGAAAACTGTGGTATGTCTTCTGTGGTTTTGAGTTGTCCAATCTGAGAAAATGATTTGAGTGACGTTGCTGTCTCAGCCTGGTCCTCCAGACTACACATTCAGAAGAGGAAGCCTGTGTTACAAACTGGAGGCGTGGAGTTTGAGAACTTTATTATAGGGAATATAAGGAGAATATAGGAGTTTGACCCATACTAGAGACTAAATCACTGGAGTCTTCTTTTTAGAGCCAACAGTTTAGAAAGTGCTCATGAAATGAAATGACACTGACAGACTTCAGCACTAAGCAAGAAGTAAAAATATATTGTTCGTATCACGGCAGTAAAGAGTCTTATACAGGCAGAATGGTGTGCTTATGACCAGAAGAACACTTTGTACATTTGGTAGACCTAAATTAAACATGTGAAGGCAATAATAGGTACAAAATGCATGTACCGCTCTATTCATAAAACAAGGAAGTACTCCAGTGTTGATTTATGACCATTTCAGGAAAAAGGGAGAATATTTCTCTTTGGCTGAAAACATTAAAACAAAAGTTAGGCTTTGCTGTCAGCTTCCTGACTCATTTTAAAAAAGACCAAGCGAGTTTGTGCTAGCCAGCTGAGAGCACATTCAAGCTGTGGAAAAGAGGAATAAAACCTTATTTTCTGACTGTTTCACACAGTTATGTTTTAAAGCATGAATAAATAACCATCAAACAGATGATTTACTGTGGAGAGGGATACTCTTAGTTTCATTTTCCTCCTCTGCATCCCATTAATTACATCCAACATGCAGTCACAGTGAGACAAAACCTAAGGTTCTTTCTTTTTCCAAGTGTTTCTGAGCTGAAACGAGCAGGCACACTGAGCTGCAGGCTGCACACGGTGTTCACCCCTGCACCCCCAGCAGCCCTCGTCCCGTCATGTTGCTGTATACTGCAGCGGACTAATGTGCCTAATCTTCACCGGTCTTTAACCCGCGGTGAAAACGCAGACAACAATGGGCTTAAGGAACCTTCTAATCTTTTGAAAAGTTGTAGAACATGTTCATCGTACAGCTGACTCTGCTGCCAGGTAACCCAGTAACATGTTGCAAATTTAATTTTGGTTGAGTGCTGTGTTAATGCCTGACCTCCAGCAGTGGTGGGATGTCCTCCACATTGAAGGCGTCCAGTAGACCAGAGCTGCTCTGGTATGTGGGGCTCCCACACAGCTCCACCTGGATATTGACTGGGTCGATTATGGACAAGGCCGTCTCCAGCTCACTGCCCAGCCGACACGAGAACACCTGGGGACAGGATAGCTCGGAATCATGGCTAATAACATGCTGATTCTAGTTAGTAGCACTCCTGGACTACCAATCCCATATTACATATGAAAACCACAAGAATCACTTTGTCCTGAGCGACACTCCATACTTTGTGTCTATCCAGGGTAGGAGGGGGTTGGGGAGGAGTTTGAGCTGTATAAATGTTGGCAAGAACAAGTAGGTTAGTGGAGCATTAATAATAATATGGTTGCATCAGATGGCTGCCCACCAAGAACCAGCTTCTGTCTGAGGTATCTACCCGTTTAAAGTTTTTCCTCGCCACTGTCGCACTAAATGCTTTCTCTTGGGGGGAATTTTTGGGTCTTTGTATGTTATAGAGTGTGGTCTAGACCTACTCTATCTGTAAAGTGTCTTGAGATAACTTGTTATGATTTGATACTATAAATAACGTTGAATAGTAGCAGCAGTATTTGAGTTAATTTGTAATCTATTTGAAGTAGTCTCTTTGAGATTGGTATACTTGGTTAAAAGAATCCTCAACTAGTAGTGTCAGTAGTATTGTTTGACAGCGGGAGATAACCTCTATTCCTGCCAGGCTGCCAGAGAAGGGCCTGTCCAGCAGCCGCGGTTTGTAGGTGAGGACAGTGGTGCCTTTCAGGATGATGGCGTTGGTATCCAGACAAGACGAGTCCTCCACGACCACAAACTCCGTGCCTGAAGACACACACAGGCCAGATCATTAAGGTCCACATGCAGGAGCTCCTAATCAACTTACAACTTACTCTGGATAAGTTCAAAGTCCAGAAGAAGAACCTTTACTGTTGACCAACATTTTATTTTGTCAAGGGACAGCTCAATAGCATTTTTATATTTATGAAATACTTGAAATGAAATATGCTACACACAGTTGTATCAGTTGACAACAAATGACCCTCATTAATGAAAGTGTAAATGCTGACTAAACAAAACCCGTGAGCTTACTGGCTATTTAGGGGCTTTCTTCATTTTTAGTGGAAGATCATGTATGGGAGGGCCGAGCCCATAGCTCCTGTTATGAAGGGTAGCGGTTTCTATTTTCTATCAATAATCTGGTAGTGACGATGATTATACAGTAGTGATAGAATGGTCAACTACAGACCATTCTATCACTACTGTATAATCATCGTACAGGCTGTGAGGGTTGGCTTTAGAAGGGTGTACATGGTACATTCTTTATTCTCAGTGCGGGCTCACTCTTCTCTGACCTGTGACGTTGATCTTGAGTTCCAGGCAGTGGTCCTGGGTGACCGGCACTGTGGACCTCTTGGTGACCACGCCACTCTTGACTGTCTTTGGCATGACGGCCCCGGTGCTGCTGCTGGGACCTGAGTCCGTGCTAGTGTGACTGGGCCAGCCCCGACGAGGCTCAGCAGCGCCCGCCGCCTTCTCCCCTGGCAGCCGCAGGAAGTCTCGCACCAGCTGAAGCCAGTCAAAGATGAGAAAGACCCTCAGGTTGTTGAGGACCACCGTGAAGCAGGACGAGTCCCGGGTGGATCTGCAGGAACACACTGTATGTTACCACCTAACACCAGCTAAAAGCTCCATTTCTACTTCTGTTTGGACAATTGTCCAGTGATACCTGTAATGCAGTTCCAGCTGCAGTGACGCCCGGTTAGTGCCAGTTTTGGAGGGCTGCAGGATGCAGTCAAAGACATTGCGCCTTGCCCCATCAACTCCAGCAGAGCTTGTATTGGGCCCGGTGCAGCGAGTGTCGTATGCCAGCAGGGAGTGAGACACCAAGTTGACAGACTTGGATCCATTGGAGAAACTCTCAAAGAGCAGCTTGGATTTCATGAAGTCAAACCTGTGCAAGAGAAATACCAACCAAATATTAAAAAGGCATCATTGGTAACTCTACTGTAGATAAAGCTCTTAATACGACTGTCAACCATGACAAAACACAGCAACCAAATCTTCAACCAGTCCAAGAAAGCTATCTTCAGTACACATTTCTGAGCACACCCCCCACAGACGGCACTTTTTCTCAACTGCCAGAAAACTTGTCCACATTCCTGTTTGAAATTCCTCAATTAATGATGTCACTGATTGAGAATGCCTGCCCAGTTTTTCATATGTGCTGCCCATTGGTGCTGCCCATTGGTGCTGCCTGAGCAAGCACAGCCCACCCAGTGGCTTGTGCTTGTGTTTCAGGCAGAGGAGCTGCAGCAATGGGCAGTATAAGAAACATCATATAATAATAATAATAATAATAATAATAATAATAATAATACATTTATTTTTTATAGCGCTTTTCTAAACACTCAAAGACGCTTTATAGTTTTGGTTACAAACAAACAAAAGGTACGTAGACAAGATTGCATGACAGACAAAAAGAAAAGGAAAACACATAAGTGCATGGACAAGCACAGGCAAAGCAGGAGAGGTGGGCATTGAAAAAGAGGGAAAAACTGGGAAAGTCTGTTAACAGGAAAAAGCAAGTTGGAAGAGGTGAGTTTTGAGGGCCTGTTTGAAGGATGGTAGAGTGCATAGGTTTCCTGAACATCAACGCATGTAAACCTATTCCAGTAGACCCCAAGAGATATACAAAATGACAGTGAAAAGGAGTATGACAGGGGCTCTGTGAACTCAAACACAGAGTGGGAAGCTGTGAAATGGTTGGTGCCATGGTACTGGCCTAAGACCTGGTGAATGTGTTGTTGTGTGAAGCTTTGAGGTCATTCATATTATTTCCGTATGATTCTGGATTTTATTTGTATTTAATAGAAATACTATGCTGGCATCTGGACTTCTGTGAGAGAAGTCAGCTTGAGAGTCGATTATCTTTGTGTGACCTGAGACGTTTCCACCGTACATTGCATGTATACTTCATATATTTGGGAAAAAGGCAAATCTAAATTAAATCTATATAGGGCTGTAAGAAGTAGAGTAGGTGTGATTGTTGGTTTCGCTGTTCTGCTCTGGTGTACAAGCTTAAATCAGTTTGATTTGATGCAATCTGGCGTTTGTCATTATGACACAAATTAAAAAGTAACCAACATCCACGACATGTGCCGACAGCCTCATGGCCCTAATTCCAATTTACATTTTATTAGTAATAAGCAATATGACAACGTGATTAACATGGTAATATGTTTGTTTAAAGGAGGCACTAGTGTCTGACAGACCATGAAGGAGATCCCAGTAGAGGTGGGAGCTTCTGTTTGTTTACTAGAAATGTCATGTGTGTTTTTGGGGTGACGAGACGAGACACGGCAAAGTAAGTCTCAAATAGGGTTGGGCATCGTTTGGATTTTAACGATTCTGATTCCAATTCCGATTCTTCCTTTCAATTCCGGTTCTTATCCGATTCTTTGAGGGGTGGAGTTGAAACGGGTCACATGCCTATTTTCACAAATAAGAGGAAAGTTTTATTTTGATTCAATGGTGGTTTGCAGTTTTACAGCTTTTTCAATGTAAAATAATAAAGCCACACTAGAGCGCTGCTTACTGTGCTCCATGGCTGCATCACAACAAGCGCCTGGCCGCTTCAGAAACCAAAACGTGCGCATATTAAATTGGGAAGCGATGATCGGATTTGAAACCAAATCCTCTAAACGATTCCAAACGATTCCAATAAAGAAACGATTCTACTGGAATCATAATTTTTGAACCGATTCCAAGTAGGAATCGGTTCTCGATGCCCAACCCTAGTCTCAAAGAAAACCAAAAATGTGCTAATGTCGCCATACTTTGGATTTGAATCCGCTGAAAAACAGACGTAGTCCTGCTGACTGTTGTGGCACTTTACTCTCTGCTACCTTTTCTTCTTATTTAGTGTTAACCAGCATAAAGGTGCATTAGCGCCATCATGTAGACTGGAGGGGACTCTCCCAGCTGAGTCAAGTGCAACATAAAATTGGGTATACCGGTCCAGTCTGGTGTTTGGCTTTAATATCAAAGCGGGCCCACCCTTGTAAGAAGAAAGAAAAAAGGCCCACCTTGCTAATGAGCGTTTCTGTTCAGTGGGTGTGGGGCTGTCCAAGAGCTCCAGACTGACATCCATCATGTCCACCAGGAAGGACAAGTTGGTATAGACATCTCCACTTAACACAGTCTGAACGGAGACAAAACAGCAGTTCATCAGCTAAGACATACAGGGGACTACTTGGAACAATGACATCATAATCTTGACAAAATGATCATTAAAAGAGACAGAGAGTGTCCTCAGAAATAACTATAAAAAGTGTAGACATGTTGCACAGGCTGCAGTAAACGACTCTCACATAGGTGCTGGGGTCCTGCAGGTTGTAGGGCCGCAGAAAGTCTTCCACAGGCTCCCCCAGGTTGTTCTCCAGCAGCCCTCTGATCAGCTGGTAGTGCTCCAGGTCCAGAGAGCAGAGAACTGACGACAGGCTGCCGTGGATGGACATGTCAGGTACTGCATGGCTCAGCTCCCTGACAACATGAACCAACACATGATGAGTATGGTCCTACACTGACACTGCCTACATTCATAGATGCTGTCTCAAAGTAAACCAAGCCAAGTCTCTAGGGAACAACTGCTCTCTATAAGCCAGCCCCAATATACATGGAAAAGACTTGCCACAGTGTAAAACAGGAGGCATAATGCTGACATACTACAGCTCTGTGCCAAGCAGTGGGACGCTGAAGACTCCTCACTAGAACCAAATGATGCTAATAAATACTGGACTTCAGCTGGTAGGAACGAGGACTCCAACAGGATGCCGATGCGTAAGCCATAACAAATTAATTGGCCAGTAGTACGACAAAAAGTGGTCAAAATGACTTGATGCAGCTTTATCTATGCTAATGAATCTAACAAAAATATGGGTGGTGTTTTTAACTCCACTTGTATTTTTAAACATTAAGGAGTAACACAGGTTTTAAGAAAATTGAATAAAAGTTTGTCATTTATTTAGCATGGTGTTTCAACATCTACTCATCAGTTTTTGGGAAATAAGCTGTACAGCAGGAGTCACCAATTACATTAAACCTCCAGCCCGTGTTTCTCAGCATTGTCATGTGACAGGTGCAGTGGAGATGCAAAGCCTATATGTTTTGTTTGTTTGAGAATTATTTTAATGTATTTAAATAGGTATGATCAAGTGTTTTGGCCCTGAATATGTATCTGACACATTAAAACAACAGCTTCAAGCTATTACATTTGAGACACCTCAAAGTGTGAGTGGTGGAATCAGCGATTGATCAGAGGTGGTACATAGTGGAGCTTCTTCCCTCACAAATGATCTTTGGCTGAGTACAGACAGCATACAAACCTGATAACAGCCAAGTTTAACTTTGGCCTTTTCTTCAAGTTACTCACGGAATTCACCTTAATTAGTGTCAGCAGATATGACCTGACGCCAGCAGTCAGTTCCTAATAAAAATCATTTAAATAACGGCAACTTTAATGTTTTGGTCACTGCTCTTTGATAAGAAGGTTTAGCAAATCTATGTATATTGCCAACCTAAAACTCAGGAGTCATCGGCACCGGTGTGCCTAAATAATGTTTACATTTAGACGATTTTCACTCTCATAAGCAGGGAAAATGCTGCACTTTCATTTAGGAGAGCAGTGCTGCAGGCTGAGGTGACCAAATTAAATAGTGTAGCGTAACAAAAGACTGGATTTCATCGGCTTAATTTTAGCCGATACAGATCCTTTAAAATATGCCCAGATTACACTGGGAACACACGGCCTGCGTGAGTGTTGCGTAGTGTAAATAAGTGCCTGATCGTGTGCCTGGCCTTTCACATTGGACGCGTATTTCTACGCGCCAGTCACAAAGCGATCCTTCTCTCTCTCCCCCCGATAGAAAGAGACCGGATGAGTGGGGAAAACTGTGGTAATTGTAGCCTATATGTGGTTGTGTGCGTGTGTGTGTGTGTGTGTGTGTGTGTCACTCTCTCTGTCCGTCCGTCCGTCGGTCTCTTTCCCTGTGTGCCTGATCGCGTCAAGACAGTCGAAATCACCATAAACATGGCTGTTTTATTTTGCAATGTGTTTATTTTTGTGTTTAAAGTAGTATGTGATTACCTGCCCAGCCTGACACATACACTCGCATATCGCATAAAAAATACAATAGCCTGAAACTATCGCTGCAGCGCGGGCATATGCAGATGCTACGTGCCCGGTGTGGCCGGACAGATTGGATAACATGGGCACCGAAATATAAAAATAGCTGCGCTAGGCTGCTATACGGTGTGTTCCCGGTGTCAGCCTCAATACCAATCTTTAGGATTGGCTCAGGACAGTCAAGAACGCTTGATTGATTGATTAATTGCTTGTTTTAGGGCAAATGTAATCATTTCCATTATTAAATAAATACTGATGGAGGTCCAGAGGCTCATTGCTACTCATTTGATAGGTTCTTCACACAGGATAGAAAGAGGCCTGCCCTATGGTTGGAAGAAAGTACTGTTGATGTTGGAGGGCTGGCTTTGGCCCACAAGCCACTATTGGCTGACTGTTGTACAAGGTGGAAGTCAAACGTTTCTATCAAGTATGTTCTTTTGACAGAGATACCAGTATGACAACAATAAACACAATTAGATGGACAAGTAGAGACCATGTCCAGGACCATAGCCCTTGCCACCAATAAAACTAAAAGCAGAGCGTACTTGTCCAGGTTGCGTTCCACTTTAAGCTTGAGGCGGCAGCAGTCTTTTAGCAGGTTGTCTCCGGTGCGACGGACAGAGTAGGAAGGAAAGATGAGGTCTGAGGACTCGGGAGGATTACCACAGGGCAGACGCTCTGCTGCAAATATATCCATCTCCTGCAGATCCAGGGCAATGCAGTCCAGCAGGCACACATGCTCTTCTAATGGGAAAAACACACAGAGTGGCACAAACAGCTATTTAGCTATTAAAATACTTTTTTAGTCTCAGCTCTACCTCCCACATTAAGTACTTGCACTGATGCACTGTATGGCTCTTTCAAACTACACAGCGATGCTAACCTAAGCTGTGAGGTTCATCCCCCTCAGAGGCCCTCGCTGTGTCTGGGGCCTGTGGCCTGCCGAGGGTAAACCCTGTGGAGGAGGAGCTGGAGGGGGGGCTCCTAGGCTTCTGCTCACTACTCCTCCCTGCTGCACTCCGCACACGCTCCTTTTTCAAGAGAGAAGAGGTGAGACATTGCACATTAAATCCAGTTAGCAATATATTCATTACATAGTCAAAAAAGCACATACTTAATTTTTGAAGAGGCCAAAGAGCACAACATAAACACAACTTATTTAACCAAGTTTTTATAAATACTAATGATTCCATTTCTATGCCTTGTTTTACAATTGGAAAGACATTAACAATCCTCATTATTAACTTCTAAATAGTAGAGGACAGTGCTAAAACTCAGTAATGGCATGTAAGGGCTCGGGTTGTGCCAATGATCAGTGTAAGAGAACAGGTGGTTTTGTCAATGTACCTCCTGTTCACTAAAGGTGATAGCTCACTGAAATCCTCTTTAAGAAATAACTGAATGACATTATGCCATTACCTTCTGAGCCAGAAGAAAACAATTCAACACAGCAGGGAGTCTTTTCTACTGTTTGTAACTTAAATAAATAAGTCTACCTTTTTACAAAAAAGTACTCAAGCTATTATTTGGGAACATTTTAATCCAGTGGGTCAAACACAGCAAAGTAAAAATCAACAAACACATTTTAAGATCAAATTGGATTTTTTTTTTGATTCAGTATCAAAACAATACACCAACTTTTGCCAGTAAGTTCTCTGATCAGTGTATATAGTGCATGACTTAAACAGAGATTAACACTGATTAAACCAAGATGCAAGTACAGGCCAGTTGATGTTGACTTGACAATCATACAGTGCAGGGCTCCAGACTGTGACCAAATGGTCGCATTTTGTGACAAATTTTTGAGACAGTTGAAGTATTTTTTACAACAACTCGCACATATGCGACCTGCAAATTTGACCACATTTCAATTTCATGTTGAAAAACGAGGAGGGAGCGAGTCTGCCAGAGTTGGCCAATGTGTGTGAGAGGGGGAGGGTCCGGGAGTGATTAGTTAACTGCGTATGGCGAGTGGATTGTGCCAAGGATAACCTACCGAATGAGACTGTCGTGTGACTCTAACGTGTGGATAGACTACATCGTCGTTGATAAGTACGCCGCCACCACACGTACACGTGACTGAGATGTTCATATTTACCACGCTCAGCTTCGTTTTTAGCCGTAACTTTATTTCCAATTCTGTGTTGAGAGCAACAAAAAGCCGGACTCAAATTCCCTTGTGTTTACACTTACTTGGCCAATAAAGCTGATTCTGATTAAATCCGAAATATAAGTTCTTTATTTATTTTGTATCTTTGCAGATACCCGCCATTACATTTTTTTCCGATTTGAGTTATGAAGACACTTAGGTTGAGCTTGTTAGTGTTGTTATAGTTAGTGTTATATGTGGTGTAAATGTGTGATGTTGTAGGTTTTGTTTTTTGTTTTGTTGGTGCATGAATTCTATATGATGTAGATTGTATATGTTGAGAAATCTCAATAAAACCTTATAAATTAAGTCATACAAGCACAGTCAAGGAACTTGGAAAGTTGGTGTATTTCTTTAGACAATAGCTCAGTCTAACACACACCCAACCGCAAACAGAAAAACCAGTGCTGGACAATACTTTGTTACAACTAAAGCAATGTAACACCAAATTATTTGAAACTGTATCACCAGAGGTTCTGAAATACAGGATCATTTATCCTTAACCCAAACCAAATGCTCTCACAAATTTCACAACTGCTTTTAAGGGCAGCTAAGAGTGACACCGTTTTGCCTATGTCCAAGAACACATTGACACAACTGTCATCTGTCAGCTGCCTGTAGTGTGTTACAGGGATAGTTTCTGGTACTGCAAAACTTGGTGTAGGGTGAAATTGAAAGGTAAAACTGTTGTGACAACCCTTTTCCACACCAAAGCAAAAGCATGCCATTGTACCTTGTAATGGGATGGATCCTTGTAGGAATTTGCATGCAGTATAAAATTCTTCACAGAAAAACACAAGATGCATATGAAAGACCAATACAACATTTACCTAGTGTACCTCTTTCCAAAAACTTTAATCTCCCAAACAAATGGCCGTGTGAACAGGGCCCTGTTCTTCACACGAGACTGACTGCTTCATGTGATTGTTGATGATAAGACACAAGCCTGGAAGTGGCTTAAAATGGAAATTTGGTCACAGCCTTAAACCCAAAAATCATATTTACAGTTTGCTGGTTCATGACCAGCTCTTTATAAGTTGAACTCCATATTAAAGGTCCAATATGTAATATATTTACTGTATTTAATCAAAAAAGTAATACCCATATTAGTTACTCGCAAAAAAATGAGACACAGCCGGTGAAGGGATCCCGACTGGTGCTAACGCCGCCATGCTAACACATGGTAACTGCTAACGTTACCAGAGGACCAGGCAAGCGGGCCACAGCTGTTTATAACCACCGTGACGAACATATGACAGAAACCGCAAGTTTGACTCCTCATAATGGAATCTATTCAACTTTGGCAAAACCACCCTGTAGCCTGAAGTGTTGGATTGGGACACAGCTTACGTTCTCTACAGGTCGCTCTGCAATGTAACATTATGTTATGGAATATTCTTGTGGCTAACGTTACCATTGCCAGCTTCAAGGTTGTGATAAGATGATTCCCACTTTGTTACAAACTGGCATGCAACCATAATGTGTAATGTCGAGTGTATAGACAAGCTGTGTAACGGGGTCTGGAAAGTATTAGTACCGAAAATCTCCCCTCTGCCAAAATTCTTTCCCTGCTTCTGTTCAGTGACTGTGCCCTGGGTACAACTACCTCGAGGTCAGGGTCTTTTTAGCGGCTGTTGCAGTGATGTTAAGCCGAGAAAGGGTGGCTGTCAGTCAGGTACAAAGCTCTGCGAGGTTGTGGCCTTTTTAGCAGACGTTGTTGTTACGTTTAGTCGATAAAAGGTGACTGTCAATCGGGTACAGAGCTCCGCGAGAGCACAGGCTTTTATAACCGTCAACATAGCAGCCTCTAGCTACTCCACTGCGCTGTGGAGTCATGTCTGGCAATACGAGACTAGCTTCTAGCTAACATTGACATTGTGGGACATTGGGTTTAGTGCAACCTGGCAACCTCCTTAAAATTCGACGCTGGGGAGGAGATGCCGGGGAGGCGGCTCTCTCCAGTATTTTGAATTTGGACTGCAGTAACTATTTTAAATGCTAGCTGTCAGTATTACATATTAGACCTTCAATCATCACCTTCAAAAACTTTCCTCTTCACCAAATCATTTTCACTTCCTTCATTATGGGCATCATTAGAAAACATGTTGACATAATCATGACTGCCGTTAAACACTAAAATGTATTCACTGTTGAATTATAACTATAAAATGTACAGTTAAATTAAAATGATTAATTTATTTCAGTTAAATTGAAAACATCTGAGTCAGAATAATAAATCATAGGTACATTTTTCAAGTGAGATTGAAATGATACGTTTTTTTGAAGGTTTTTCATATAATTTGAACTCAAAACACCTTAAAATATATTACAAAAACATAATATAAAACCATGGCTATCAAAATTATTTTCTAGTATTATAGTATCCAATTAGTATGATTTTATGAAAAGGATTGGTAAATTTATGCAAGATAAGTATAATGTGTTAATCCTACAAATCTACTGTACATATTAGTTATGAGCAGTTTACAGTTATAAGGGTTAGATAGTTGTGGGTGGGTACAATAATACATCATTAATGAGGAGGACAATATATATTGCATTCTCTAAAATGTAGCAGAACAGGTGTCCACTGCTGCAACTGCTGAGATGTCAGGTTGCATTATCCCTCTGAGGGGAATGATTACACCTTTCACTGGCTTAACTCAGAGTGGGAGGGTGAACGTGCATCTATTTCTCCCTCTCAGATCTCCCTACAGGAGAGTGGGATTAATCATGGTGACAGTGTCAGCTGCTGTGTGTTCTACCTGCGTGTTCTACAAACGAGCCAGCAATGTTGCGTTCACGGACACCATCATCAGCTTGGCCCTTTCCGTGTCGGCCCCCCATGGGCCAATCTTCCATTTATGGAAGGTTTTGCGGTGGAGAGGGGTGAGAGGGGAGATCACAGTTTCTTAGCTACTGCAACGCAGCTAGCTGCTCGTCCCGACACAGTTTTATGGGGACTGGCGGAGCAATGCGCGGTACCAGATTGGATAGACAGGACGCTATGACTGGGTTTTTCTCTCCAGTTCTGCAGCATGCCTCCTCCGATCATAAGCGTCAAGGAGGTAATCCTATGACCTGCTACAGAAGCAGGCGGTGTCGGTCGTCCCCAGGCACGACAGACAGAAGGGTTTTTATTTCTGACTCATTTTGGATCTTTGCATATTGAACCGATGTAATTATCACAAAACATTCCAGATGCTAACCATCAGGCAGTTCTATCTCTGAGGGCTGTCAACATTCTTGGACTGGAGAACAGGGACGCCGACCTCATATCGAGGGGCAGGCCCCTGCCAGACGAGTGGATGCTTTACCCCGAGGTAGCAAGGCAGATTTGGACTCATTTTGGGAAGGTGGAGGTAAATTTGTCGGCCAACCGGCAGAACACCCACTGCCCGCTGTGCTTCTCCCTAACGCTGCGAGAAGATCCGCTGCTGGGTGTGGACGCACACGTGCCATGGCCAAGAAAGCTGCTTTATGCCTTTACATCGCTCCGCCTCTTTCCTCCCCTGTGAGAGGGTGAGACAGGTCATCCTGGAAATGACTCAAATGATGGCGGACCGGCCCTGCAACATTCCCCAGTTCTTGGGGGCTCTGTCTCAGGAGGCGGGGGCGATAGGCGTGCTGCCCACTCGAGCAAACCTCTTCAGGCCTGGCTCCTGAGAGGGACAGGCTGAGGAGGGCTGGACTGTCTGTACAGGTTGTGCATACTAACCAGGCGGCGAGAGCAGCACCCACTAATTAATCCACAAATAGTTATATTATTCAATATAATAATTATTTTTGATAATCTTTAACTGCTTTTGTTAGGCTTATTTGTAATGCATTTTAAGGTGTTGCAACTACAATATTGTCACCCAAAATTAACAAATCAATCCTGTAACTGAGTTTGGGGAATCAAGTTAACTGGATAAGAATTAGCAGGTTCATTTCAGGTAGAATAAGAATGAACAGGATCATTGAAATTGAAATGACACTGAAGAGCATCATTTTAGCCACTTATATGAGACTTAAAAGGTTTAGTTTAGTTTAGCCACATTTTAATAATAGGGCCTTGGACTAAATCTTGTCTGATACTAGGTAAGATACCACAAATGTTGGACTGTTTCTTTAAAAACATTACATTTACACAAAACCACAGACAATTAGAAACCTTGACATGGTATAGTTATGGAACCACACTTCACCATCAGGCAATGCTGTATTCATTGAGCATTTCAGATCAGATTCACGTAAGGCCAGTTACTAAAATAAGATGATGAGAAATCATCAGTGCAGGATTTCCATTGCTTTTCAGTGAGCCTGCTATGTGGTTGGTAGTATCAAAAACCAAGTGGCATGATGTAATCATGAATGTGCACTTGGGTAGTACCATTCAATGCATAAATGAATACAGTGAAATTAGACAAAAGGAAGAGAAATGACGGCCAGGGCGTATTGCATGGGTAGATGAACGGGCAGCGTGACTCACCAGAGAAGGGAAAAAGGCATGTGCCATGGTGAGTTTCTCTACCTTGTCTCGGAGGGAAAAAGTCCCATGAGCCCCTGCTGGCAAGAAGCAGTTCTGCACCCTCAGCTGGCCGAGGTTGGCCACAATGACCCTTGGCGAGCGCGAGCTCTCTGGGATGAGAATAACTGGAGCACCGGCTTCAATATCCAGCAGAACCCTGGAAGCCCGCTGAGGATGATCCCGCACCTGCAGGGAGAACCAGGAGACAAAGAGCAGAGAGAAATAGGAACATGTTTTGAAAGAGAGGGGAAAGGGACAAGAGAAGGTAGAGAGAAAAGACAGAGTAAAGAGTAGGAACAAATTCAATATACCTCTTAATTTACATCTCATTCTGTGATGCTCTTCACCTTCAAATTTTGTTATCAATTTAACTGAGAATTCACATCAGCTTCAGTTCTCTCCCCCAAAAGGTAGTACTTACAGCCTGGCCCTCCATTGCAGCCCTCTGCCTGCCAAGGACATCCTGTAGCTGGGTGAAATGTTGGATGAAGGCCACCACCTCAGCCTGGAAGCGCTGGGTGTGGACGTACTGCACTGAGGCCATTTGCAAAGACACCTTGATGTCACATTCCCGCTCCAGGTGAGGATCAGGCTGGCCATACCTGAAAGGACCAGGATAGAAAGGTGACTTAAAGAAAGACTTCTTCCAGGTTATTAAGTATCATGCAGAATAATTCTATGTTGTGATATTTACTTATGGATGTTGAAAATAAGTGCTTCCCCCCCTCGTGTGGTGAAGCGCTCTCGGTAGAGATCACCATGTGGAGTAAGGTCACTCAGGGACAAACTTCCTAAACTGCCTTGTAATGCCAGGTTGCCATCTAAATTATAAGACACAATGTGGTAACATTAAACAGATTATTTTCACAAGTCAACCTATTGAAGTCAAAAGACAATTGTGTTGTGGTTTTTTCTAAGCACGGTACATTTTTTCATACACACCCAACATTTCCAGATGAGCAGATAATTTTGACACACTTGCTCTGGCAAGCTCGTTGAGTTTCTTGTTCAGTACAAGAGACAAAGAATGAACCTAAATATGAAGACATGGACAGGTTTAGAAAATGAAATATTCATTTCAGAACTGACTTTAAAAGCCACACCAAGAAAGGAAACGCTAGCAAGTAGAATGTTAGTAGTCACCACACTAGATGTTGTATTGCCATGCAATAATCTGCTGACAATGATATACAATAGCTCTGTGATGTAAAGCAGCTATAGTAACTTTTATATTGTTGATTAATCTATTGATTATTTTGTCATAATTCTCTGAGTAATGCCCTTGTATGTATTTGTTCTATATTTTCCAAATCTATCCAAAGATTGTGAGATATTGCACTGAAAAGTGTCAACTACTGTGGTGCTGGAGGAAAAGTCAGTAGCTATCATCCTCTGGGCAACATACTGTAAATGTAGTACAAAATGTAATGACAATTCATTAAATAATTAAATAACATTCATCAATGTGGTGGATGGACAGATGAACCATTAGCGTCCCTAGAGCAATGCAGCTTGTGTGGCTTAAACATAGAAATAACACTATTTTTTCAGATGGTATCTGCAACATTTGCACAACTGTACATTAACTTGTATCCTTTGGACAGCCCAGCCATTACAACAAGATGCACCAAGTCCAGTGGCCTACCTTTAGGTCGACTTTAGTGTTGACGACCTCTGTTGTTTCCTCCTCACTGATGTCTGGCTCATACAGAGGATTTCCTGGCTCAGGTTGAGGTGACATAGGGAGCCCCTTCACTGCATGATTATTCGCTGTGGAGCCAATACTAAAGAAGTCCAGGATAACCACCCAGGTCTGCAGTGTGATCAAAATGTCCAAGCAGTTAAAGTCAACATCGATACTTCGTCCCACTCTGCCATAGCGTGTTTTGAACTCTGGGTGGTTCTGGTCCACCAGCAGCACATTGATATGAACTAAAGAGTCATCAAAGTCTGGTCTTGGCTGTGGGGACGGTGTATGGTGGGTAGGAGAGGGAGGTGGAGTGCTGGGACAGTCCGGGTCCCTCTTGGATTTGCGACTGCTAGCTGAAGGGGTGCTGGGATGCCTCTGGTAGAGCTGGAAGACATTCTGGGCTTCCTCTATGTGTGCAGGCAGTGAGCGGGGCATGTCTGGGTACAGGGCATTGGATGATGATGGACAGCTTTGGGAAAGGTACTCCTTTGGACTGAAGGTGGAGGGCTTGGGAGCTCCGCGAGACACCATCAAATGTTTGTACTTAGACTCAGGGTTCTGCTCCAGGAGGTCCTCCATTAGTAGCGAGCGCAGAGCCAGCTGGACTGATAGTAGATGAGGGTGGTCTTTGGTAAAGTCTCCCTCAAGATCTTGGAAGCGCAGACTGACCAAGCCCTGGGATCCCTGGGTCAGGTCAGCACTGAGCTGGACCTGCAATTCTGCCACGTGTAAGGTGATTTTTAGCTGAGTGAACGAGGTGTGAAGAGCAGGTTTGTGCAACTGCAGAGGCAAAGGAGAGGAAAGCGACGAGTGGGTAAAGCTGATATAGGGAGGGTCCCTTGCAAACAGCCCTCCCTGGGGGTCAGGAAAGCGGTGAGGTCTGGTGGAAGAAGGAGTTGGTGGAGGGGGTGTGGGCGGTTGGCTGGGTGTGACACGTTGCTCCTCAATCAGGGACAGATTGTCCAATGTCTGGAGGACCTGTTCATATACAGGCTTGCAGAGGAACACCTATAACAAGAGTGTCAAATATTTTTACAATTAATTACCAGTCAGTAACCCCAAATCAAAAGTTTCATGTAAAGGCTGTGCACACCCACACAGATGTCACGTATTCTGGCTGATTCAACCTCTGCTCAACTAGAGGATGGGTAGAGCTATGCTGAATTACATGAGGTCACCAAACTCCATGCATTAAGAATGATACAGGTGTAATGTGTCCTTCCCTTAATAAGTGATGAGATGAGGTGTAATGAGCCAGATTAATTATAATTAGCAGTGTAAGTTTACCATGGGTGTGTAGGGCCTTTAAAAACGTTGACCAACGATTCTGTTCTAAGTCAGTTTAAAAAAAAAAGGCTGCTACATTTGGCCAGGCCTTTGTCTGAAACAGGCTTATATTAGAGACAGGTCTTTATTCCCAATTTTTCCACAGTCAATGTTAGACAATTGTCAGACAATAGCGTTCATATCCACTGGAATTATTATACCTGCTGTTAACAGAAGTCGTATCATACTCACACTATGTACAGTTGCGGCCAAAAGTTTACATACAGTTGTAAAGAACATGGAAGTTTGAGTTTCCAATAATTAATACAACTCTTTCTGTGATGGAATGGAGTCATGAAATTTGGGTCTTTTTTGACGTTATTACAGGTCTTCTGAAAATGTGACCAAATCCACTAACAAATATAGTGTGTATAAAAAAAATACACATACAGCAACCTCAACGATCACAAACATTCATTAGACTCAACCACAAACGTAATGATAAGGACAAGTCTAAGGAGCTCAGCACGGATCTAAAGAGACGGATCATTGACTTGAACAAGTCAGGAAAGTCACTTGGAGCCATTTCAAAGCAGCTACAGGTCCAAAGAACCACTGTGCAAACAATTGTTTGTAAGTATAAAGTGCATGGCACAGTTGTGTCATAGAAAAAATAAGTCGAGCCTTAAGGTGCCGCTTCTGGAGCAAGGGCTTCGTCCTTGCACGGCAGCCTTTCAGCCCATGGCGATGTAAAACACGCTTAACTGTGGACACTGACACCTGTGTTCCAGCAGCTTGTAATTCATTGCAGACCTGCTTTTTGGTGGTTCTAGGTCGACTCCTGACCATCCTGACCAAAGCAGTTGATAGCTTGCGTGGTCTTCCTGATCGTGATCATGGCAGTGACACAACTGTGCCATGCACTTTATACTTACAAACAATTGTTTGCACAGTGGTTCTTTGGACCTGTAGCTGCTTTGAAATGGCTCCAAGTGACTTTCCTGACTTGTTCAAGTCAATGATCCGTCTCTTTAGATCCGTGCTGAGCTCCTTAGACTTGTCCATCATTACGTTTGGGTCTAATGAAGGTTTATGATCGTTGAGGTTGCTGTATGTATATTTTTGACCCAGTAGATTTTGTCACATTTTCAGAAGACCCATAATATAGTCAAAAGTAAACTAACTTATTCCACTTGTTCTACTTTATAATTTTATTCAGTGTAAACTTAAACGAAACTCAACCCTTCCTGCATAGATCACATTAAAAACCTTCCACTAGATTAATGGAAGTAATCTCTTTCATGGTAGCTTTTGTGAAACATCTGCAGGAACTGCTGATTTTCATGAAAGTTAATTTAACAGTGATGGAAAGAATGGTAAAGTAGTTTGGAATTTATGAGTAAATGTAAACAGTAGAGTAACAGAGCAGTAGAGTGGTGAGAGAATGACATAACTGTTCTTTAAAAATTCTCAAAACGTAACGGTACTCGTTTTTTTAAAATACCGGGGGATGCCATTCTTCCGGACCTAATGGGGGCAGTATATGCTTACAAGTGCTCTAGTCTGCCTACCAGCACAAAAAAACAGAGCGCCTCATCTATGTGCACGGTGCACACTGACGCCTTGACAGCAGTCAGCCTCTGGCTTTACCTTAACATTACATTTAAAGCAACGGCTTTCACAACTTCACCTGGAGCTCCCAAACAGAAAGTAAATCTGATTCTCTCTGCCGTTGTCTGTCACAGCCTAACGTTACATAGCTACGATAGCTTACTTTAGCACTTGTTTTAGCGGACCTCTATAACATTAGTTAAGTTAACTTAACCTTAACTTAACCAGCCCGGTTCTGTGTGAAGAACAGCAACAGCAGAGAGTACAGACTAACTAAACATGCTTGCTGTTTGGGAGTTCCGGGTGAACTCATGGAAGATGTTGGCGTACACTGGCTGTGTGGTGTCAGGCTTCAGAGCAGCGGGCTCTGGGTCCAGAAGACTGACCTTTTCTCCAGATTACATGTAACTCACGCTCTCCAAGCCCCCTCCATTCTTCTCACTTTTGGTACTTGACATCCCTATTTTTTTTTTTTACCTTGAAAAGGAACTTGTCTTAGGAACTGCTCTTTCTATATTCAAGTTTGCAACAATACAAATGCTGCTAGTATTTGAGACCTGGACATTATTTGAATACCGGCTTGTATTGAAAGATTTCCAGTATTGATATGTATACCTGAACAGGGTTGACGAATTTGCCCTCAATTTTCAGTAACCCTTTGCTCTTGCATGGTTCTTCTGTGGTGAGGAATGTAAACTGGTTGTCTTCATCAACGGGAACTTTTTCCAGCGTGAACTGTATAGTGGTGTCTTTCAATATATGGAAAGCTGATGAAGAAAAAAAAAATACGTGAGCTTGTGTCACAAACTGCATATAAAATGTATGCTTGCATTATTTACATTACCAAGCACATAGAATCTAGCATTTGAAATACAACTATCCTTAAAATATCCGACATTCTCACCTTTTCCGCGGCTGAGGGATTCAAAGAAGTCATGACGCGTGAACTGTGGTTCCTCCTGATTAATGCTCTTATGGTGGGATGGTGACATGCTGCCAGCCTTTTCCCCTTTGTGTGCCATCTTCAAAACCAAATGACTCATGTTGACTGAATACAGTCGAATATCCTTCACCAACACCTGCAACTTCTCTCCTTCGGAATCTTGCCCAGTAACAAAATTCTGGATTGTTATGCTTCCCAGATGACCAACCAATAGCTCAGGGTGCCCAGGTTTACGGGGAATAGACACAACTGGTGATTCAATGCTAATATTAAGGGTCAGCTTCACCAAGAATGTGTCTAAGGTGGATTCAGGCTCCTCCATGGGAAGATCCTCCTCATCCTCAAATGGATAACTGCAGCTCTGACTTTGAGTTCGAGTTCTCCTTGAGGGAGTCTCAAAGAGCGATACCATACCGCTGTACTCTGCCGTCTTGGTGGCTAGAACTGTTGACACTTTGGTGGCAGCATTTTTCAGCATGGAGCGGAAATTGTCTTCTACCTCATTGGCAGACAGACTCAGCTCCTTCAGGAACTTGGCTGAGTGGTTATAGTGCAGCGATGCCATTTGTAGTTGCAAGGAACACTCCCCTTGGGATTTCTCCATAAGGCGAAAATTTAAAGCTTCTGAGGGAGAACCTCCTGTGTCAGAAAGGAATGCTAAGCCGTCAAGAGTTGAGCAACTGTCAGCACTACCAATGCTGACCACAAACTGACTTCGGCCTCCTTCTTGGGTCAGGTCCACCAACTGCATTGACCCAAGTGAACCATTTATGTCCAACCGACTACCCATGGACACATTGACCTTGGTGCCAGTGATGCTGGCAGTGGCGATCTTCAACCCTTTCTTCTCAGCACCCAGGACAGTGCCAGTGGACACGGTCCGAAGGAGAAGCAGGTTAAGACGGTGGATCTCCACGGTCAGCTCTTTGTTCTGATCATAGGTGGCCTGATATGTCCCCTCCTCTTCCTCACTGCAAGGCTGTGTTGTATGTTGTTGCACTGACGAAGTCCAGGTGCTTTCTTCTTTGGGGAAAGACTTCTGGAGAAACTTCAGTAGCTCCACCACGGTCTCAGGGTTGAGAATGATGTCCAAGTTATTGACCTGCATGCTTGTCACCTGAAGGGAGCTGTCCAGATTCATGGAGGGGCAATCCGAACTCACAAACTGGTATTCAAGCTTAATTAGGGCCTCCTGGTCCTTGAGAAAGGAACTGAAGGGGGAGATTTGGTCCACGGGCATACCAGAGGATGACTCAGTATGATGGCCCTGATGCCCGGGAGACCTACCATCAGACGACACAGGGGACGAAGGCTGGCTCTCTCGGAGGCTGCCGGTGGGTATGTCAAAACTGAGATTCTTATGAGAAGCCACAAGGAGGTCGAAGTCTGAGCCATAGGTCTGTAAGGTGTCCACCAGCAGAAGACCATGGACAGTCAGAGAGACTTCAGCATCATAAGGCCGCTTCACAAAATAAGCATTTGTGCCAAATACTTTCAGAACAGATATGTAGCGGCCATCACTTTCTACACCAAGCTGCATGTAGTTAATGTTGAATTCAGCTAAAAGCAGACGGGATTCCACCAGGACTTCCCGTGTGTGCTGCTCTAAAGTCATCACGCTCTGGGTCAGGTTCTTTGCTGAACCTTGCAACTTCCAGGAGCTGTCCTCCCTTTGAAAGATCTTGTCATAGCGGAGAGTAAGGGGGTCAGGAGACCTTATATTTGGGCCTCTCTCTGGGCTTTTGTCCCCTTCACTCACAGATGGACTGCTTAGCCTAGCCAAACAACTCCTAAGGGCAGTCATCTTCTCAAGATTGATATGGACCTTGAGGTCTGGTAGAGTTCCTGACAGCACAGCCCCAGGGAGCTGGGGGTCTGATGTGTAGCGGAGTCTCTGCTCAAGCTGCAACAGCACATTAAACTTCTCCACCACATGAGTAGGCCCTACCTCACTCTCTTGAAGGTGTTTCCAGTTGTCCTTCCAGCGACCAACCATTATCTGCAGGTCCTTAAAGGACAACGAGTATTTTTCGTAAAGTTTTTTGCTGTAGGCCTGTGTACTTTCAGGGGATCTGAGGCTGGGAAGTTCAGGGCTTTTGAGCTGCTCGGTCAAAGGAATGTCTAGTTCAGGTGGTGGAGACTCTGGTGGGGTGGCAAGGGGTGTCTGGTACTCATCATCACTCATGTCTTCCCTTTCAGGTTGAGTAGCTTTTGAGCTGGCCTTAGTGTCGTCTTCAAATAAAACAAATAACAACAGGTATGAGCTGAGTTAGAAATCTCATTAGGCAAAAAAATGAAGATTTTTGGGTATATCCTTTTTGTTTTACCTTGAGAGTTTGTGAGGAGAATCCTGCCTAAATCAACAACTACTAGCATCGGGTCCTCTGACTGGAAGTCATCAGGGAAAATCACCTGGGGTGCACAGATGTCCAATTTCATGGTCCAACGCTTACTGTTTTCCTATAAAGCAAACACATTAGTTGCATTTAGAAATGATTTAACTGCCAATTATTTCTACTATACTTCATGCCCCCATCCAGAGAGTCTCTCTTACAATAAACTCTCCCACGAGTAGCTGATCAATTGTTTGTCGGATCTCTGCCTTGGTCTGCATCTTCAGCTTGTTGTACTGCCTCCTGGCAGCCTCTGCTACTCTCAGCTCCAGCTCTGACTGATAGCCAAAACCTGAGAGAGAAAGAGATATGTTTAAGATACAATAATCTGCTTTCTTATTCAAAAGTGTCAGAAGTATATGAGAAATTATACTAAAACTACGTAGTTTGAAATAACCTAGAATGTGAGTGAGTAATGTTGTTTCTTTAAAGTGGTGTTGAAATATTTTACGGACTATAATCAGAGAGAAAATGTATTTGTTACTAATAATAATTCTTAGTAAATTGAGTGAGACTGTGTTATTCTATCAAATAAATGTTTCACAGGCTTAAGGTTGTCAACCCTTTCCACCTCCAGGCCCTGGTCAGTAAAAGGAGAGCCCTCCCATCTCTTGGAAAGTCGACCACCAGCTCTTTAGTTTTGGAATTGTTCGGTTCCATGTCGTACAAGATTAACCCTACCACTGTCCACCATCAGCAAATGAATGGCCAAAAGGAAAGGCAAAAAGGAGACTGAGACTGGAGAAAACTCACAACACTAAAAAAAACACTAGAAAAAGCTGGTGAGTGGTTTGAGGCAAGTCCAGACGCACAATTTGAATCTGAGGCCCTTGCGACTCCACTTCTAGATATTCCGTTAAAACCTCCAACAAAGGTCAAACGTGACCACAGATGTGTTATCTGGGAAACTTGATAAGACTTTGCGGAAAATCTCTGCTATAGAAAAATAAGCCGCAGTCAACTTCGAAACAGAAGGAAAAGCTAACCTTGACCGTTCAGCAGCTTGAAATACAACAAACACACACTGGAAGGCATGAAAAAAGAGATAAATATATTACAAGCAGAAAATAAAACTCTCAAGGCAAACATTGCTGACTGTCAGAGTTACAGCCAAGGTGGTCCCTGAAGATTCCCAGCGTGAGGGAGGAAGATGGAGAAAAGATCAAGAGCAGAATCATCCAGATTCTGGGTAAAGTGGCTCCTAATATTCGCAGCCCGAAGGAGGGGGTCGACATCGTCCATCGCATCGGGCAGCGACCACAAGACGGCTCAAGTAGATCAACCATCATCCTTTTTGCAATGCAACGTTTTCGTGATGCTGTCTGGAAGGAGGCGAAAGGCTCAAAGTTTCTTCTAGACAACAAACTAAGGCTCACATAAGCACTGTCCCATGAAGAGAAAGCAGTCAAAGAGTGGCCCTTTTGTCTTCATAAGTGGAGAGAAGATTGACTGTTCAGAGGTAACATAAGAAGTCTATGCAGATGTACAGTGGGTACGGAAAGTATTCAGACCCCTTTCAATTTTTCACTTTGTTTCATTGCAGTCATTTGCTAAAATCAAAAAAGTTTATTTTATTTCTCATTAATGTACTGTGCTGACTTGACTCAGCACCCCATCTTGACAGAAAAAAACAGAAATGTAGAATTTTTTGCAAATTTATTAAAAAAGAAAAACTGAAATATCACATGGTCATAAGTATTCAGACCCTTTGCTGTGACACTCATATTTAACTCACATGCTGTCCATTTCTTCTGATCCTCCTTGAGATGGTTCTACTCCTTCATTGGAGTCCTGCTGTGTTTAATTAAACTGATTGGACTTGATTAGGAAAGGCACACACCTGTCTATATAAGACCTTACAGCTCACAGTGCATGTCAGAGCAAATGAGAATCATGAGGTCGAAGGAACTGCTCAAGGAGCTCAGAGACAGAATTGTGGCAAGGCACAGATCTGGCCAAGGTTACAAAAGAATTTCTGCAGCACTCAAGGTTCCTAAGAGCACAGTGGCCTCCATAATCCTTAAATGGAAGAAGTTTGGGACGACCAGAACCCTTCTAGACCTGGCCGTCCAGCCAAACTGAGCAATCGTGGGAGAAGAGCCTTGGTGAGAGAGGTAAAGAAGAACCCAAAGATCACTGTGGCTGAGCTCCAGAGATGCAGTAGGGAGATGGGAGAAAGTTCCACAAAGTCACCTATCACTGCAGCCCTCCACCAGTCGGGGCTTTATGGCAGAGTGGCCCGACGGAAGCCTCTCCTCAGTGCAAGACATATGAAAGCCTGCATAGAGTTTGCCATAAAACACATGAAGGACTCCCAGACTATGAGAAATAAGATTCTCTGAAACGTGAAACGTGGTGGCAGCATCATGCTATGGGGGTGTTTTTCAGCTGCAGGGACAGGACGACTGGTTGCAATTGAAGGAAAGATGAATGCGGCCAAGTACAGAGATATCCTGGAAGAAAACCTCATCCAGAGTGCTCAGGACCTCAGGCTGGGCCGAAGGTTCACCTTCCAACAAGACAATGACCCTAAGCACACAGCTAAAATAACAAAGGAGTGGCTTCGGAACAACTCTGTGACCATTCTTGACTGGCCCAGCCAGAGCCCTGACCTAAACCCAATTGAGCATCTCTGGAGAGACCTGAAAATGGCTGTCCACCAACGTTCACCATCCAACCTGACGGAACTGGAGAGGATCTGCAAGGAAGAATGGCAGAGGATCCCCAAATCCAGGTGTGAAAAACTTGTTGCATCATTCCCAAGAAGACTCATGGCTGTACTAGCTCAAAAGGGTGCTTCTACTCAATACTGAGCAAAGGGTCTGAATACTTATGACCATGTGATACAGTGAGGAAAATAAGTATTTGAACACCCTGCTATTTTGCAAGTTCTCCCACTTAGAAATCATGGAGGGGTCTGAAATTGTCATCGTAGGTGCGTGTCCACTGTGAGAGACATAATCTAAAAAAAAAAATCCAGAAATCACAATATATGATTTTTTTAACTATTTATTTGTATGATACAGCTGCAAATAAGTATTTGAACACCTGTCTATCAGCTAGAATTCTGACCCTCAAAGACCTGTTAGTCTGCCTTTAAAATGTCCACCTCCACTCCATTTATTATCCTAAATTAGATGCACCTGTTTGAGGTTGTTAGCTGCATAAAGACACCTGTCCACCCCATACAATCAGTAAGAATCCAACTACTAACATGGCCAAGACCAAAGAGCTGTCCAAAGACACTAGAGACTAAATTGTACACCTCCACAAGGCTGGAAAGGGCTACGGGGAAATTGCCAAGCAGCTTGGTGAAAAAAGGTCCACTGTTGGAGCAATCATTAGAAAATGGAAGAAGCTAAACATGACTGTCAATCTCCCTCGGACTGGGGCTCCATGCAAGATCTCACCTCGTGGGGTCTCAATGATCCTAAGAAAGGTGAGAAATCAGCCCAGAACTACACGGGAGGAGCTGGTCAATGACCTGAAAAGAGCTGGGACCACCGTTTCCAAGGTTACTGTTGGTAATACACTAAGACGTCATGGTTTGAAATCATGCATGGCACGGAAGGTTCCCCTGCTTAAACCAGCACATGTCAAGGCCCGTCTTAAGTTCGCCAATGACCATTTGGATGATCCAGAGGAGTCATGGGAGAAAGTCATGTGGTCAGATGAGACCAAAACAGAACTTTTTGGTCATAATTCCACTAACCGTGTTTGGAGGAAGAAGAATGATGAGTACCATCCCAAGAACACCATCCCTACTGTGAAGCATGGGGGTGGTAGCATCATGCTTTGGGGGGGTTTTTCTGCACATGGGACAGGGCGACTGCACTGTATTAAGGAGAGGATGACCGGGGCCATGTATTGCGAGATTTTGGGGAACAACCTCCTTCCCTCAGTTAGAGCATTGAAGATGGGTCGAGGCTGGGTCTTCCAACATGACAATGACCCGAAGCACATAGCCAGGATAACCAAGGAGTGGCTCTGGAAGAAGCATATCAAGGTTCTGGCGTGGCCTAGCCAGTCTCCAGACTTAAACCCAATAGAGAATCTTTGGAGGGAGCTCCAACTCCGTGTTTCTCAGCGACAGCCCAGAAACCTGACTGATCTAGAGAAGAGTGGAGGAGTGGGCCAAAATCCCTCCTGCAGTGTGTGCAAACCTGGTGAAAAACTACAGGAAACGTTTGACCTCTGTAATTGCAAACAAAGGCTACTGTACCAAATATACCAAACACTGATTTTCTCAGGTGTTCAAATACTTATTTGCAGCTGTATCATACAAATAAATAGTTTAAAAATCATACATTGTGATTTCTGGATTTCTTTTTTTAGATTATGTCTCTCACAGTGGACATGCACCTACGATGACAATTTCAGACCCTCCATGATTTCTAAGTGGTAGAACTTGCAAAATAGCAGGGTGTTCAAATACTTATTTTCCTCACTGTATCACATGGTCATAAGTATTCTTTATTAATAAATTATTTTTTTTTTAATTTCTACATTTGTTTTTTTTCTGTCAAGATGGGGTGCTGAGTTAATGAGAAATAACATGAACTTTTTTGATTTTAGCAAATGGCTGTAATGAAACAAAGAGTGAAAAATGTAAAGGGGTCTCATCTCAGCTCAAATCTCAGCTTATACTGAGAATGGTCATTCAAGTTATTTAATGCTTACTAAAGATATATATTTTTCATGCAAGTATGCTGTTTAAGAGAGCTCAGTTTGCACCTTATCGACTCAGTTAATGTAGTCCAATTTGTCACATCAAAATGAATTTGATGTGGCTGTCACAGAAGCTACATTCATGGACACAAGAAAAAGAAACATTAGTCCTATTCTTTTCTGTTGGAAACATGAGACTTTTCTTAAATGCTATTTTTCTCTTTCAAGAAAAAAATGTATTAGTCCAACCTTATATTATACTTATGGACAATTTGCTGTTTATATACAAATACAGGTATATGTGACTGACCCAAGACCTATCCAGGGCAAAATTATATTTTTAAGAAGTTCTGGGTGTTGTTTTTTTGTTGTTATTTGTTATTTTCTTGGCATATATATTTGTGTGGTATGTCAACTACAAATCTCAGCAGAAGAAGCAGCTGGACAGAATTGTTTGCTCCGCCAAAAGAAATTCAACATCTTTAAACTCACCCCATCCTTGACATCTACGAGTTCTGCATTCAGCGCAAAGTTCTAAAAGATACAACAGGACTCCGCGCACCCTGTCAACCGCCTCTTAATAACTCTCCCCTTAAGGAAAAAGACTCATTCAAACCTAAGACATCCCGTTTCCTCCCAAATCTGCACCAGCACTTAACAAAAGCAACTAATTAAGTATTACTAAGTATTATAAAGCACCTGGCACTTTATTCTTTGCACTATACTTTCCTCTTGGACTGTTAATATCTTACATCCAAGGATGTATTTAATGTTTTATGGGGTGGGGGTTATGTACTAGGTCTTTTTATGTGTCTTGAAGGATGCTGTAATTGTTGGTTGTTCTGTCATGAGGACAGTGAGGAAATTCCTGCTTTCACACCTACACACTAAAAATGTGTTCATTACCTTTGTTCTATGGCTCCAGTGTTTTCCCTGCACACATATATACATACATACATACAGCAGCGCAATGCAAGCCACGAGCTAACAACGGCAATAGTGCTCCCAATGGCTAGCTTATTGCTGCCTCTGTGAAATTTCACCAGTCTTTGTAAACATTTTATTTCACTACTTACCTGAGGTATGAACTCTTCCTTTGTAGAAGAACTCAGTCACTTTTTTGATTGCTTGTGGGTTGTAGATGATGTTCAATGGACTAGTGTTGACTTCCAGCCTCCTCTCAAACTTACACCTCACAGGGTTACGCTCATAAATCATCTCAAACACCGGTGATGAGCACTCTGCATTGCATCCTGACAACACAAAAACAATACAAACATGGTATCTATTAAGAGACAAACATGTTAGTAAAAGCTGGTGGGAGTAAATGTGTTGCTACTCATACTGCTACCAAAATTGGATTATTCATACATCCATACTAAAAGTCCAAAGCCCTGCAAGCAGCCCCTAGAGGCTTGCATTGTCATCACACACAATATGAACATTTTCAGCATCAGGACTTTCCCCTACAAGTCGATGATTTCAATCAGCAGTCCCCAATAAACCACAGTCTATTGTTGCTATGTCATTGCACACAGAGCAACACATAACAACATGGCAAGCTCTAAACTTGTGTCTCAAAATTACTACAAACCTAACTGAAATGGAAACAGATAGCAAAATGCATGCTCTGCTTCTTCACCCTGATTTTTGCACAGCTCTGGTAACTGAGCAAGTTTGAATTATTCTTTGTCCAGAAACGAAGATGCTATGGGACTATCCAGGACACAGACAGCAGAAACAGCTGATTATGTGAGTAACATTTTTGCTATGTCAGAACTTATTCGGCAAAGGCGTTTCCATATCCCATTTAGCAAATCAACGTTTTCCCACAAAGACAAAAACCTCCTCAAGCGAGGGTTAAACCTTTTTCTGCAAAATTGTGAAAGTTGTATTGAATTTTTTCAGTTCTGTGAAATGTGAATATAAATACATAATAGGAAACTCAGCTAACGTCACAGGCTCAGTGAAAGTATTATCTAATATTGTTTGAACTGAGAAAGTATTAATCATCAATCATTAAATCTTACCAGAGGTACTGCTGGACTGGCCCGATGGCTGGTTAATGGCGACAACAACTTTATCCTATAACAAGTGACAGGTGTTGAAAACATGACACAACATACAGTAGAAAATAGGACAATTATCATGCACTTGGGTAGCTGCAATTCACTTTTTCAAACTTTACTTCACATTATGAACTCTGCCCACCCCTGTCCATCACTGCCTACCGTTTTAGGAGACACCAGGACAGGGAAGATGGTGCCCTGAGTAGTCAAGTCTCTCAAGAACAAACCACCCAGCTTAACAGATAGCAGGGAAGACTCCGAGCGAGGGAGAGACTCCAAAATCACCTTCACTCCTGTGGAAATCAAGGCAGCAGTACACATGCTCTGAGTCTATTGGAACAACTGTGGGATGTCTATGGGACGAAAACACCTTTAACTCAGTAGACTACCCATTGTCAAAGAGACCTTTTTGTCTCAAAAACAATAGAGGGGAGTTGATAATAATATAGAACTCTCTAGCCCTTAATATTCACCCATAGAATCTCTTGGGATGCAACTAAGGATTATTTTCATAATCAATTCATCTGTTAACTATCTTTACAATGAATTGATTAATGCATTAATCTAAATAAACTGTTGGAAAATAATGGAAATTGATGAGATGAAAACAAGGATAAGAATTGAAAAGATGTCTTGTTTTGTCTGAACTACAGTCCAAACCCTGAACGTATTCACTTTGCCAGGATCAGACTACACAAATTCAGCCGGATTTGACCCGAGAGAAACGTCGCAGACAAACGTTCAAAGTCGTGCCCAATAATGAGGGTCGGGACCGACAAACATGTGTCTTTACCTCTTGTAGTGTGACATCATCAAAGAACAGAGATCTAACATCTGGGGCGCTTCACGACCCTGACGCAGAAAGTCTAGCATGTCAGAACGTGTTGTCTTTTTCACACACACACACACACACACACACACACACACACACACACACACACACACACACACACACACACACACACACAGTGAAAAGGAGAGATGCTACTGCTGCTGTCTGCTGGAGGAAAGATACACACAGTGCCCATATACACATTGTCTTCACAGCAGGCATCGCCCCGCTTCCCAGCGTTGCCCGCCAGCGGGCTAGCCGCTAGCAGTTATCTCTTCACTTTGTCCACTGACAAGCAAAGGAAACAGGCTCCACCATCTTATAACCACGATGGCTGCACCTGATTGGGCGAACGCTACATGTGGGGCTCCCGGATTTCAAAACAGACCATAATGGCTGCTTGTTTGGATAACAATCTCTTATTTTACAAAAATAGTTCACCAAAACGTGTTTCTGAAAACATTTGAAGAAAGAAATAAGCTATGCAGTTGCTGAATCTGTATATATTTCAGATCGAAAACAGTCAGTTGAATAGATTTTCGTGAGTTTTTGAGAGGCTGTTGCTCCACCAAAGCATCGGCCTATGAACTACGAACTCTTCACGACAGCCTGCGATTATCGGTCAGTATCATACTTGTAGTATTGCCACTCTTCTGTCCAAGATTTTTTGGCAATTTGTCTGTCTAGTCTGACATAGTTATTGTTGTGAAAGACAAAAAAGTGTGTAGTCTGTTCCTGGCATAAGATATTAAACAGATAAAGAAGAAGAGTGTGGTCTAGACCTACTCTATCTGTAAAGTGTCCTGAGATAACTTTTGTTAGGATTTGACACTAGAAATAGAATTAAATTGAGTTGAGTGGTCGGTAAGACTAGAAAAGCGCTATATATTATTACCATTTTTTACTCTGACATAAACCCTACATTATTACAGAAACGTGTGATGACTAATGAAATAGCGCTGCCTATTGTCTGTGTGGCTGCCAAAGGCAGAACTTTTCTCCACCTGACAGCGGTATGTGTAATGTTTGGACTTTTGTTTGTACAGTCTCCTTTATTTTATTTTATGTTCGCTAATAGGAGTCATGTAAATTTACTGCTGAGACCCAACATTTCCTGATTTGGCTGCTTCATAATAAAGGCATTTAAATAACAAAATAACAGGGGACTTTTATTATGAAGAATGTATATGAAATGAAACTGTTTTACAGCTGCTCTTTGATCACTAAGCTTGCCAGCTTCTAAACAGCAGACGTTGCTACGTAAGAACCTAAATATCTGTGGTGATATCCTTCATATTCGTGAATTCGGGGATGTTCTATGAAACAGTATAAGGTTATTGTCTGCCGCAATCTATCTGTGAATGTGGTCCGAGTGATCGGATTTCTATGCGTCCTGGGTGCGTTTTCACTTGTCGTAGAGCTGTCCCCTGCAATTGGATCACTCAGGATGGATTTTAAAACTAGGTGAAAACGGGGCCATATAGTAAGAAGATGATCAACCAGATCAAATCTACCAAGGTTATCTATTTGGTATCTCTGGTTGTATTTCAAACCGTTGTGGGAAATTCAATTTTCAAATAAATGCAAACAGCAGGATGGTTACATGGCAATATTAGATTTACAGAAAGATTTTGCGTCAATTTAATAAAGAACCTTGATTTCTAAGGTATTAAATTGAGTGGATTAGCCAAAAAACGTGTACACAGTTGCTCAAGTGTGTATTTTATCACTATATGTATTCATATAATATTACCTATACTGTGTACAGTGATAAAATGTTTTATCCATATCACCCACCCCTAACTAAATGTCTTCGCACTAACAATATCCAACACCACCAATCTGGATAAAATCTGAATATTGATGCACTTCCAAATTGCCAAATATTACACTCTTAACCCAAAAAACCCTGAATAATGTTTCTATTTGTCCCACACTGCTCCTGTGTACCTGAGAATTCCAACTGGATGAGCCCACTCTCATGCAGCGTGTCCTCCCTCCTGTCCTGGTGAAAGAGCGTGACAGCGCCCTTCTCCAGTAAGAACTCCAGCCGGGCAAACAGGTGATCTCGCCTGGTGAACGTGTTCAGAGTGTGAGAGTCCTCCAATGGATCGAACAAGTCTTCTGTCTCTGCTGGAGAAGCATTGTATCACCATGGTCAGCAGCCAGAATGCCTTGATATCCTAGGAGTTTTTTGCTTGTCATACAGTAATAAGATTTCAACCAACACTACAGAATATCAGATGATACAAAACACATAAACCTAACTTATTATACAGGAGTCCAGACTTATTCCACCATTATTTAATGTACCAGAATACGTAATGCAAATCAAACCAGTCTTGTGGTAGCAACTTCTGCTAGAGCAGACTAAAGAAGATGCTTAATGTTGTCAGCCCTTCTCTGGGACCAGACAGGAGTGAGTCTCTCACCTAAAATATCCCAGGAGGATGGACTTGGCAGGAGCTCTTCAGGCCGGTCTGGGTCCTGGGAATCTCCATACCAGCCTCCCCAGCCTGGGAACCAAGACTGCAGGTACTGGATCATCCCTGAGCTCCCACTCTTGGGGATGGATGTGGTGGGTAAACAGGGCTGGGGGTCACTGCTGGGCTCACGCACATTCTGGAAGAGGAGACAGGGGTAGGACACAGGCTGAAACTATAACAAGGACACATTTAGAAGATCAGTGAAAGTTTGATGATTGATTGTGGTCAGTCATCTGTGTCATTTGTGAGTTCACAAACACACAGTCTGTTGAACCGTTGAAAGCTGAGTAACGTTAACAGAGAGGCCACTTCTCTTCCCTCAAAGGCCACAAAGACCAGTAAACACAAGTGTATGAATCATCTAAGCTTACCTCTGCGATCTCTTCCTGCTTTCGAAACCAGTCGTGGACAATTTCTCGGAGACTCTGCAGCTCCTCCAACGTCTGCTCCTCTTCCACTCGCTCCAGCTCAATCTAGGTGATGAAGACAAACTCAGGCATCAGTTCATTGATGTGTGTTTGTCAGTGTGTTCTCAAAATAACAAACTGGGTTAAACTGGGGGGCCTATTCATGTACTTGGGGGCAGGCGGCTCAGACATTGTACCACATAGTGTGGTAACCTTTAAGCTGCAAATATGCTTCATTAGAACTGCTTGTCAGATGTTCAAATAGCTTTAGAAAACCACTCCCCCCCACACCTTTCTGATGTCAGATAAGGGGGTCAGCATCCGACAACTTCTGTAGATTTCCGAAACCGACAATGTGACATTCACACAGGCTTCACGGTGTGATTGGTTAGCTGTACAGAGGTGAGAAAGGAGCCAGGCTGTGAACTTCTCTCAGCTCTTTTTCATTCTTGACTAAACTATGCATGTCTTCAGGGAGACACTGTCTGTCAGAGGTGCTTTATGGTGAATTAGGACTGATGTGACAGCAGGAATATTAAAATACTAAAATCCAGTTTCTGCCCACCTGATCTGGAGTGGCTGTCAATCAAATGCCGCACTTTGTACCAAGGGAATCTACATCAGCCATCATCACAGTGGTGGACATCCCACCATGAGCGAGTACAGAGGCTGCCCTGTCGGATTTTTGCAAAGACGTGAACTGCTCACAGACTGATAATTCTGATGCTGTGCTCATTGATGCTGGAAACTTCCATCAAGCTAACCTTAACTTGATTTCCATCAACACCTTGACTGTGCTCAAGGGGAACAAACACTCTGGATCACTGCTATACACCATTCAAAAACGGCTACAGAGAAGATTCGCTACCCGCGATGCTGAGAACAGCGACCATGCAGCCATCTTGTTGAGGTCAAAGTAAGTAAACAAACTATGGCACGTGCCCCCAGTGACACGTGAGGTCAGGAAATGGTCAAGCCAATCAGAGGCCGCCCTACAGTCTACACTACAGGACGCAGTCTGGAGCATGTTCCAGGACACCACCGTCAACATCACCGATGACATCAATGGATTCACGGAGTCTGTTGTAGATTACATTTGTGAAACAACAGAAACAACTGTAGCCAAAACTACAGTTTAATCATTCCCCAACAAGAAAGCATGGATTACCAGAACCATCCAGGATACCATAAACACACACACTGCTACAGTTCAGCCTTTAACACTATAGTTCCTCCTCAAGGAGCTGGGGTTAAACACCTCACTTTATATCTACATTAGGAGGACACTATGTACATAGGAGTAGCCTACTACATTGCACATGTATAAAAATGTATATTTAAAATGTATTTATGCATTTAATTAGTGGGAAATTGTTTAAATATAAGTTTGTATTATATTTAGTCATAACATATTTACACAATGCTTGAACCTCCTCTGAACTCTTCTTACCTTCACCGTACAGGTTTTTGTACACCAAATTGTTTATTTGTTTTTGTTTTAAAAACCTGATGTTTTTATGACTGCTCTGTTTTATTGTTTTGTGAAATATTATTATTAAATAATAAAACCGTACCTTAATTGTAATCTTCTTTGGGGGGGAAATCCAAATAAAAAGGCAATACTAGGTCTTATATCTTATCTTATATCTTAGATAGTAACCTGCGTTCCATCCCATGTCCAGATCATTTAGCATGCTCACTGTGTTCTCCGTCCCATCTTCAAAGAAGGTTCTGTTCATGAACAAAGGCCGTCGTTTTCAGACGGTTAATCAAACTGCTTAGCTTTGATTTTCTGTTTTCTTCCATTTTATCTTATGAAAAGATTTGTGGCATTGTTAAATCGGATCATTTTATGAGTTCTATTAGTAAACTGAAGGGAATATGAGGGACAATATTTGGTAGTCTTTGTTGTTCAGATGCAGTATTTGGGTGTTTAAGGATCTGAGCAATCTATTTCCCTAAATGTTTGTTGATACATCATGTCTGTGTTACGGTGTAGTACCTCTTCCTGAGAACTCAGTGGGATTCCTTTGAGCCTTCGGAAGTAGAGGCTGGTGTATGTCTGGGCATCTCGGGCCCGCTGCAGGGCAAAGCCCCAGCTGCCTCGCCGCCGCTGCTCTCTGATTTCACTCAGGTTGGCCTGAATGGCAAACATCCACCACTGCCGGCAGCTGCAGGGAAAAACTATGTTACAAGCTCAAATCTGATTCAAAGGCGGATTATTACACACACAAAATGTGTAGCGAAATGTGATGTAGCGTGCTCTTAAGGCTGTGCTAAAAGACTAGTGTGAAAAATAAGACAGTTGGATAATTCCATTTGACTTTGTTTAAGAGACAGAGTCTGAACCAGTTTTTTGTGCCTGAAGAAGTTTCCCGATGTAAGAAAGTCAATTGACTGTTGGACTGTGACTGTGAACTTACTTCCCAGAAATTGGCACTTTTGGTCTCCACTTTTGGTAAAGCATCTCTCTCTCCCAACGGTCCAGCTCTTTAAGGAATGCCATGATCTGCTGGTATTGGACCTACGAGAGAAGAGAAACACAGTCAGTCAGTGCTCTGTCTGCATGCTCCTGTCCCCTCTACTCCTCTGGATGGAAACAAACTGTTGTTGGTTTTGTGGTTCTATTCTACGTTAATTTGCGAGATCTCGTGGGTCCTCATGACTACAGCTGCCAGTCATGGCCGCAGCCGTTACGCAACAAATCCGGACCTGGTGGGTATTGAAGGACGGCGGAGCACGGCGCTGACACGCAGCGGAGCCGATCCGCAGCCGTTCTGCAGTTGGAGGAGTTTCGGTGTAGCAACGTTAGCTTTGCTGTTTGCTGTTTTCAAAAGGTCAGTTTAATAGTACAGACATTATGCAACATATAAAAAGTCTGAAGAAATGCAAATGGTGGAAAGCATTGAAAATTAGTGAAATTGGTTACACTACAGGCAAATAGGGAAAATATTTGAACTAACAGATATCAGCATGGAACTTCCCCAGTTGATTACTTACATTAACAATACTGTTTTGTATTACAAGTTTTCTGAACTTTTATGTTTAATTATGCAAATGAGATGACAAATATGTGCTAATTTGCATAAATAATGATGTTTCAGTATTTTTCAACTTGGATCCTATTTTCCCATGCATTGGTGTCTAAGTGACTAAAAGCAGCCCCAAAATCACCATCACCAAACCCACTAGACTCCATGTAAATAAACAGTACTTTAATCATCATAAAAGACACTTTAATCAAAGTCAACATAAATAAAATTAAACAATCAAAAGCTGTATTTGTTCGTCTTTCCACTGGTCCAAGAATCACCACTCTGATTTGGTAGAAATAAACCCTTAATTCACCCATTTACATGTGGAGATATGCTGGCTCTATACACGCTAAAAGTGCAGGGGTCTGTTTCAGGAAGGAGGTTTAACAACCTCTGAGTCTAACCCTGATGTCTGAGTAGATTTACCCTGAGATGGAAACTGAGTTTTCGGCTCCAGAACAGCTGATTAGAGTTGGTTCAATCAACTCAGAGTAGGTTCACTCAGAGTTAAGTGAAAGAATGAATGAGTAAATTAAAGAGCGCTGTGTCAGAGGGAGGAGTCTGCTTCTCTTCATAGTGGTCAGATTCATCTACCAACCATTACAGAGCTGGCTCAGGTTTGCCTTGCACCAGCTCTTAGTTATGCTGTTATAGTTTTAGACTGCCGGGGGACTTCCTCCCTTTGACACACTGAGCTCATCTCTCCTCGCTCTTTCCATCTGTGTGCACTCATGCCTCAGAAATGCTTGTTACAAACCTAGCTCTGGGAGGCTTATTCCCTGGAGCCCTTATGTTTTCTCACCTAGCAGTTTTCCTTGAATTAGGCATAGGGACATGGGCTCCAGCTGAACTAAAGAAGGCTGTCAGGTGTTGGTACAGACCTGAGACAGGCGTAGGGACATGGGCTCCAGCTGAACTTGGCCTTCAATGCGTGGGGTGTGTCGGGACCTCAGGGGCTCCTTGGAGGTGTTTCGTCTGAGCAGCACGGAGGCACACACTGGTTCAAAGATGTACTGATGCTCACGGCTCTGCATACACTGGGTCATGGCATCCTGCACAGGTACAAAACAATCACACTATTCATATAGGGCTAGAGATCATTCCAGAGCAGGTTCCACAGTTCTGACAGTACAAGAGCTCCACCTTCAGTAAAGAATGATTCATTACCAGGTATGCTTAGACATTCAATTATCAGATATACCTAAACCGACATCATGACTTTATTACAGTGTTTTTAGTCATGTGGGTAAATGTATTTCCTTCAGACAGGTGGACGCCTATGGGCATAAATATGTGTCTAAAAAAGCAAAAACTGAATCATTTGTTTTGGTTAACTGAATCACCTAATTTTAATTGAATTTATTAGTTTCAAACTGAAATCCAGTAAACTTGAAACGGAATGTAATGTTATGAAATAGAATCCAGTTGCTCTGAAACTGTATTTGATCCTCACTCAAAATGTAACTCTCTATACTTCAACATTCAGTTCTCACAGCCCACATTCAGTTTACTGAGGCACATATACGGTTGTTGAGGAAGAGCAAACGAGGGCAGTCCCAGAACTCTGGTCTGTGGACGTATTGATAGTTTGTCTATTGGATTAAATCTAAAGTGGCAGAAACCATAGTGGTCTTTCACTGTACAACACCTGGAAGTAAAACATGCCTGTTCTAACCCTAGATACAAACAACAATCATTCATTACTGTATGCTGTGCTGTGTGCAGTAACAGGAAGGGCTCTATTGTACGGTTCAGACTGCTCAGCTATAAAAAAGACAAAGCCAAAAAGTGAAATGGAAAACTTAAACTCAAATAAAGAACTGAGCACTAATACTCTTAACTGTCCTGACCTGGATCTGATTTGTGGGCAGCTTTCCCAGCATTTCACACTCTGTGTCCCAGTAGACGCTGAAGTCTTCTATCTCCAGCTGCTTTTGTCGGAGGAGCTTCTGCACCTGCAAATACAAACACAATCTCATGCAAAGACCCGTGCTAGTCCTGAATCAAGCACAATATGAAGATAATAAGGATAAATACGGTATAACATACTAAGTTATCACTAGAAAGACTTCCAGATTACTGACCTAGAAAAAGGAATTTTGACTACTGTAGCACCTGTTCTTAATATCACTAATCTTTAAATTCTTCCTATCCACTAAAAGCCCAAATGAAAAGTAATGAAGTGTGATTTCACACGCTTTGAGTGAACACTAACCGTCTCTTTGGAGGGGTTCTGAGCAGAAAAGTTGTTGATGCAAACCCCAAAGGAAGAAGGTTTCTCTGGGTTGGACACGTCATCCTCAAATCTAAGATGCACATCTTGGATCTTCAGCTACAGACAAACCAAATCAAAGTCCGTCTGTTACTCAACAAGAACAACTACATGATTCATTTGGGGGGGGGGGTGCTTTGCAGGTGACACGGTTGGTACACTTAACCAGCATGGCTACCACAGCCTTCTGCAGCGACAGGCCATCTGATCTGGTTTGTGCTTAGTGGGACCATCATTAGTTTTTAAATGTAATGATCCCAAACATACCTCCAGGCTATGTAAGGGCTATCTGAGCAAGAAAGAGAGTGATGGAGTGCTGTGTCAGATGACCTGGCCTCCACAATCACCCGACCTTAACCCAATTGAGCTGGTTTGGGATGAGTTGGACCGCAGAGTGAAGGCAAAGCAGCCAACAAGTGCTCAGCACCTCTGAGCAACCATTCCTGGTGACTACCTCATGAAGCTGATTGAGAGAATGCCAACAGTGTGCAAAGCTGTCATCAAAGCAAAAGGTGGCCACTTTGAAGAATCTAAAATATAAACCATATTCATATTGTTTAAAACTTTTTGTTTACTATTTCATTCCAAATGTGTTCCTTCATAGTTTTGATGTCTTTAATATAAATCTACAATGTAGGAAATAATAAAAATGAATGACAACCATTGATTGAGATGGTGTGTCCAAACTTTGGACTGGTACTGTACATTGCGGGGGGGACTGTTTAAGCTGATTATAGAATACATGTGTTGTTTCTAAAGCCTAGTTCAGACCAAAGATTCACAACGAGACAAGTTAAAACGTGCAACTACTTGCAATGCACCGGTCTAGAGCGTTCTAAAACCTGCCAGTTCACACCAATGCGACAAACCTCTGCCATTTCGACCAGTTACCAGTTTGTAACAGAAATAAAATGGATTATAGACAGGCCTCTGAAGACTTGACGAGCGGAGTCACAGCTGGTTTGAGTCGAGCTGAGACGGGCCAGTTCAGAGCTTTGAAACGTTTCTCTGCAAGATTCTAAAACGGTTTTGTCTCGTCGCAAATCTTTGGTATGAACTGGGCTTAACAGTCCCAGCTCTGGTATCTAATGTTGGATGGCTTACCTCAATGTTTTCCACAATCCTGGTGACCACTGAGGCAGTGACAGAAGACCAGTAAGACTCTCCTCTCTGTTCACACTCACTCTGCAGGAACCAAACACATACCATCATATATATATAAACATGAAGACATACACAACAACTACTACAACTACAAGAACCTTTAAGATAAAAGTGCAAGATAGCAGAGAATGATATAAGTTATACACAATATAGTAAGTGAAAGGCCAAGCTACCTAATTCAATTCCATTATTCGGTTTAGGTAAGGTTGTCGGTTTTCCTGAGTGGGACAATTCAGACATGTAAACCCTTTCTTCTGCTACGAGAACAACCTGATACCTGTGCTTTCACCGTGAGAACACAATAGAAACAATAGTTCAGGATAGGGGTGTCACGATTCAATTTGACTTTGGATTTTAAGGTCACAATTCGATTCATTAAATTAAAAAACAAATTTCAACAGGGACAGCAATGCCACAATAAGAGCCACTGGATGGCAGAAGGGTACTTTACAACAACAGTTAGAGTTCACAAGGCACAACTGAATACACCATTAGTTTAACAAGGTGCACCCAAAGGCAACATGGAGTCCTGTTGGAGGCCATATTCATTTCTAAAATATATATATATATATATATATTTTACAAAGTCCGTTCCCACAAGTCTATTACGGTAATTTCGTTGCTACTCTCTCCCTCAGTTTTGCGGCTTCCATTGCATTTCATTAATTAGAGCGTCTAATCTGAGGCCTTCAGAATTTCGAGTGAATCCCTCTGCTGTTTAAGCAAACAGGAGACAATGTTGTTGATTGTCATATTCTTTAGCCAATCAAATTTCGAGTTTGCCCTGTTGGGCGTATTCTTTGACAGCTAGCCATCTACGTCGGCATTTTTTGGACCAGTTAGTAAACGGTGGCCGAGAAGCCAAACTAGCTAGCATTACATAACCGTAGCAGTAACGTTCAAGTTCGTTTAGAGTTTTAGATGTAAAGGTAATGAAAGAAAGGAGGATGTCCTTTTTCGTCAAATCATGAGCAGATTTTGTTAAATGGATTTTTCTGCATTTTAGTTAAATGATTTTGCTAGCTATTGCTGCTTGCTTTAGATAGTTGCTGCTGGTATTAAGGGTTTGAGCAGTGTGGCTGCTGTGCCTTTGTGTGTGCGTGGTGGCATGAGTGTGGAGCCCCAGCAGCTTGACCACTTTGTGGTCATCGTATGAGTAAATGTGAACGGTTGTTGTGGGTTTGTTTTTGTTTCTTTGGTAATTACACTTACCAGTCTACAGGCATAAACATGTAGACATTTTGCGATATTTCAATCTGCTCCGTCTGCGCAGTCCACTTTTGTCCATTGAGCCGTTTTACACAAACACAGCGCGCCACTCTGCAAATAGCCTAGTGAATTTTTACAAACAAGCTAAAATGAAAGATGTGGGTTTGTAGTCTAACTGCTAATCTTAGTTTGCCAGGAATCTTGAAATTTGGACAAATTCTTGTAAACTTAGCTGCTGGCTAAACAAACCATCCTCTCCGCTGGAGTGGTAAATCCATGGATATATTATAGACCAAAACAAATCCATGTGGCTACTTAATATGCACGTGAACGACGACTAAACAAATGTGTAGCCTACTATCAGTCCATTCTTCATTAAAGCTGCGGTTTTCCATGTCAACTTTTCGCTTCAGGCTCTTTGACATTTGTTTTTCTTGATTTGAAAGTCTGGACCCTGGAGTGTAAGCTTAGAAAAATTCTGGTCCTTGGAAAAATGTAGTTGATGACCCCTGGTGTAAAAAAATCAACCAATTAGGGGTGACCCTAAGGAGCCTTGACTGCCAATCTCACTGTGCCATTGTCACAGAGGTAGAACATTTGGTTTATTCCATTCAGGCTAAGTAGGAACACAGCCCTCGGGTGCTCTGGTGTTAAGGGTGAGAGTGGAAGAGGTGTATCCGCCCACCCTTACCAGCTGGCTCTGCCTGTCAGGAAGTCAAGGATCCACATGCACAGTGAGGTGTTTAATCCCAGGTCCTTGAGCTTTGTGACGAGCCCGGAGGAACTATAGTGTTAAAGGCTGAACTGTAGTCAGTGAACAGCAATCTCACATAGGTTCCCTTCATTTCCAGGCAATCTAGGCTGGTGTAGAGGATGTGTGCTATAATATGATGCACAAGAGTGTAGCTACTCTAGTGTCACTCTGAGGCTGTGATGCTCATTAGAGACAAGAAAACTTCATTGCTTGATGAATGTTTTTAAATTTTTTTATCCTTACCATACAAAAAGCACAATTTATAATCTGTAGTATTGATCCACCTACTTTGAATTTGTCTTCGAGAGCCTTGAGGAGGCGTGTTTTGCGCTCTCTCTCCTCCTCTCTCTCCTTCTCTCCATCATAGTCTAGAAGCTGGGCGGGGCCGATGATCAGGTTGAGCTGGGACATGGAGATGACCCAAGGGTCACTGTGAGGTCGGTAGAAAGGGATCTGGAGAGTAATCTTTCCAATGAAACCTGGTGAAAGACAACATGATGCATGGATCACACAAGAGGACACAGCCTGCTCATTTCTGTTGAAACAACATCCAAATCTGGTTTTTCGGCGCCAAATAAGAGGCCATTTGTAAAGCTTCCGCAGATGTTTTGGATAATCTTTTTTAAACTTAAACTTGTGTTTGAGTGTCTTCTTGTGAAATGTGTTTGCAGCACTAATGAGCCCGTGACAACAACTAAATGCCTGGTAACAAAAAACAGCTCAGCCTGTTCTTGAGACTTACCATTTTTAACAGACAGCGTGCATTACAATCTGGAGATGGTCTAATCTAAGACACTACTGAGTACAAAGCAATATATAAAAAGCAACAGTAAAAACAAATTCAATGTGGTGGAATATCCTCCCATAGGTCTTTGCAGCATCTGAGGATGATGATCATAATGTGGATCTATTCATCTTAGTGCCCTTGGACTGTCACCATGTGCTCAAAACAATGAAGTTCCCAAACAGCACATAATCAGTAGTACGCAGAATGAAGCTATTAAATGGATTTATCATGCAGTATGCTAACCCAGGCTGAGCCTTCAAACAAGCTCTTAAAGCACTGGAAAACAAAGAAACAAACTCATACCATTATTGCAAATGAAAAATACAACTTATTGAGCTTAGAATATTGTTTCATGACCAATGTGTCTTTACTTTATAAGATACTGCATGGTTCAGCTCTCCTAACCCTTAAACAATTTATTCTAACAGCTCATGATGAAATAAGACAAAGAAGATAATCCACAAGGGGATTATTTTGCTCAACAACGAGTGCTCTCCCCACAAATACTAGTGTATTAGTTGTAGTCCGTGTAAAACTACTGTTAAAAGAGTCATGTTGTTATTAGGTCTGACCATGCCTCTCTGAATGTTTACACACTGGTCTGTCCTACAGGTGTACTTATTAGTGTTATGTGGAATTATATTTTTCTATATACACGCTGAGAGACAACATTAGCAAATTAGCATTGTGCTATATCTGATGCAATACATGTATTGTCTTACACTATCTTATCCCTGTTTGAAATAAAGCAATAAATGCTTTAGTGTCTCCCCTTATATGCCAACGCATGTTACCACTTTATGCACAACTGCTTTTCTACCGTACAAACTGAAACTCAATTTCTGAAATAATAAAAGGTCCAATATGCAATATATTTATTGTATTAAATCAAAAGATTACTACAATGTGTGACTGAGGGGTATTTCAGAAAGCCGGTTTAACTCGGAGTGTCCTGTTTCAGAACAGGTGATAAGAATGAGGTCAATCTTCTATCACTTAAGTTAACCCTGGGTAAAGGGCATGTACGAGCATATAAAAAGCCCTCATCAATGGAATACAGATGACATGCGGAATATGAACATATATTTAAGAAAAAGAGCAATACAGTTGCAAGAGCAAAAGAAAATGAGCTGGCCTGGCAGAACACTGACCAAGTCAATGTGTGAGTATTAATTTAAAAAAAGAATTGAAGTTGAATCTCGAGTATTTCACTTATTCAACATTTGTGTGTATGTGCGTGTCTTTTGTTCAGGCACAGGCACAAAACACACATGACAGCAACTGAAGATAGAATTTAAAAACATACATCAAACTTATTTAAAGCAACTGTGGTGTTGTTTAGCCTACCCTATAGTGGTGGAATTTTCCAAGCAAACAGTCATTTTTTTTGCCCATATTTAATACGGTCTTTGAAAGTACCATTTAATGTCCTACATGCAAGTGTCACTCTAGCTGACTGGAATGAATTCTCCAGGAGTCCGTCTGGTTTTAATAAATCAACCTTGAACCATATACAATTTAAAGCAGTTTAAAGTACAAATAATGCAGAGACCTGCCCTGCAGCAGCGACCACAGATAGGTGGGACCTCAGTGTTAACTATGTATCTTTAAACCTTACAGTTACAGCTGAAAATGGCAACAGAAAGAAACAAGTTTGCTGATTTCACATATCTTCACAATTCAAATCAACGGCCAGATGTCACACATGATGATTTTTGTGTTAGGGCGACATTACAGTGATTCTGTCTTTAAGGAGAATGTGCTGTATAATCAGCCTGATCCATACATTATGTTTTCATTGGGCTGCCCACGGATTCATGTCTGCCGCTGGGTCTTTCTAGCACTGATGTTTCTCCCTGACTTTCCCTCTATCAGCACCACTCAAAACTCCCTCAGACTCTTTTCATTTCAGCAGTGAGAGAAGGCAGGTATGATGAAGAATGCTGCTCCTCCGTCATACATTAGAGCTAGGGGTGGTACGGTTCATGAAAAACCATCCGAACCGCTCGGTTGGCTTGTCTCTGTTCGGAGCGTGTGTGCGTCTCACGGATCGTCAGTCCACTGTTAATGGTCACTAACCACTTACTGCTGTAGTACCACTTTATACACCTATGTTAAAACACTTACTGGAAACGACGAGGAGGATGAGCAACATGAACGCAACACATGGCAGCTGATTGGACGAACGCGTCATGTGGTTCTTGCTGCTCCCGAATTTCAAAACAGACTCTAATGGCGTCTCGTTCTGAATACGATCTCGTATTTTACGAAAATAGTTCACCGAAAAGTGTTTCTGAAAACATTTTAAGCGAGAAATAGGCCATGCAGTTGATGAATCTGTCTGTTTTTTTGTTCGACAAAGGTCCGTTTAAAAGATTTTCGTCAGATTTTGAGAGGCGCCGAGCCGACCGCTCCTCAGGTGGCGTGCGGAGTGCTGCAGGTCACGTCACATGCAGAAATGGTAAGTGGGAGAGATAAGGAAGGCTGCCCGGAGTTGGAGGATGCTCCAGCGTTGTATATAGTCTGGTGTGTGGGAACATTTTGGATTTCATGTTACCTATGATTTCAGCGGAAATAAAACAATAGATAGAACTGCCACTGTATGCATGTATTGTGCAACATGCATTCAATATAGGGGTGGGGGAAAAATCGATACCGCATAGTATCGCAATATTTTCTGTGGCAATACTGTATGGACACACAGACGCCAAGTATGGATCTTTTATTATATATGTGTTGGTCAGTTTGTCTGCTTGGCAATCCCATATTTGCAGCAACACAATTGAAGTGAGATGAACAAACAGATGAAATATATCTTTTTAGATAAAACAGATGTTGACAAAGTTTCCTTTTGGGGACATACTTTGAAATTGGGAAAAATTAGAAGTTGGAAAAAAGTTAATGAATTGCAATATATTGCAGAATATTGCAATATGTTTAAAATCGCAATAATATCATATCGTGGCATAAGTATCGTGATGATATCGTATCGTAAAATTCCCACCCCTAATTCAATATGCTAATTTTAGCTATATATCATATGCTGAAGTACATTTCTGGAGTGTTAAAGATTAAAAGAAAAAATAACAAGAACGGTACAGAACCGAAAACCGTGGCCCTAAAACCCTGATACGAACCGAACCGTACCACCCCTAATTAGAGCACATGTCACCAGACAGGAAAATCCTGATTCAGATTGTTTTGATGACGGCCTCCAGGAGAAACTTGCAATCAAGCTACTAAAAGTGAAACGAGAAACACTGAACTGAGACTTTCTTTTCTATTCTGGCATCTGACAAACAGGCTTCATAGCTCAGGTAGAGGCTTGTGAAACACTACCTTTCTACCATTCTGCATGTTGGTTTGTCCTTTCCATGTAAAGCAGCTAACCCAATCTTGTTTTTCCATCTGGGAAATATGATTCACTTTAAACTTCTCACACTAACATACAACCCTATTTCTCAGCACGCCCCCTAAGGTCCAATATGTCCAATCTCCTGACTGTTTCTTGCACCCGACTAAGGACCAGTGGGGACCGTTCTTTTGAGTCCGTAGCACCGAGACTCTGGAACACTCTACCTCCTCCAATACACTCTGCTGTCTTTGTGGACTCAGTTGAAGACCTACCTTTTTAAACAGGCCTTTGGATGACCTCTCCACACTTCATTTTATTTGTATTCATTACTCTATGATTTTAATTGTGCAATGTGTCTTAATATGTATCATACTCTATGCTTTATGTAAAGCACTCTGTGATTTTTATCTGTGAAAAGCGCTATATAAATATATTTTACTTACTTACTTTAATTTGTCGCTCATCTGTAGGATTTTTGTGATTTGCATGAACTGACCTTTTAAGACAATATCATTTAAAAAAGTAGACATTTTGTTGAGATTGGGCCATCAAAATTAAACCTGTTGCACAACTCCTCTCCAACATACCTTGCTTTATTCACCGAACATTTTTGGATATCTTCTATTCTCAGGCACAATGTAAAACACAGGTAATGTACTGTGCCAAGAGCTTGAAATAAAACAAGCTGCTAGGTTGACGGTGGTGACCTTAAACTCGATCAACTGAATCAAACAATAGCAGCAGTGTTGGTAGCTGACTGAAGAAGTGGACCTAGTTAAGATAATGACATTTGTGTGATGGTCATGTACCAGCCATAATGACTCCATCAGCTGCCAGGAAAATTAAACTCCATGACTTCTCTTTTCTGGCATTGTCCTGATAAAAAGGATCTGTGATGTCGTATTATGTTTTTCCACCTCCAATCTCTCGTTGTCCATGGTGTTGTAGAGGAGACCTATACAATATTGGGGGGGGTGGAGCCTCTTTAGTGGAGCGGAGAGCCGCTTCACGCACGCTTCTGGGACGCAGCGCCCGGTAAAACAGGGGTAACTTGTTAGTCGTGTTTAAACTTTGTGAGGTCATCAGTTAGCGTGTCTCACCTGCTTTAACTTCAAACGGCAGGTCAAACTCTCGGAGGGCATCTTTCCTCAAAGGGAGGTTCTCCAGCTCCACTGCACCTGAGGAATGGAAGGAAACAGACAAACACTCAAAGTTGGGCTGCCTCCCCTTTCCAACAGCTGTTCAAGATTTCAATTAAACTAATTCAAGTTGTAAAAACGGTTCATTGCACAGTGAGTACAGGATTGTCCAATGTAAAGGCTCCTACCTTAACACACACTAAGTGCTCTGTTTTTTTGGTTCCACTTAGCTAAAACTAATGCAGTGTAATCCAATAACTCCTCCCTTCATGATGGTTCTATGGTTCAGTTTGTGTTAAACGGTTTTAGGAAGCTGAACTCAACTGTATGATCATTTGGAAGCAGCTTTGTGTTATTTAGCCTCCTTATTGATATGAATGGGGTGGACAAAATAATAAAAGCACCTGTAAGTATAACCCAATAGAATTAAGCACAAACGTTTTGAGTGTTGAGTCTATGCAAGCTGATTTAATACAGGAGGAGATGGAGGAGGACGGAGAGGAACACACCTTCCAACATCTGGAACACTGCAGCATGCTTTGCAAATGGAAACAGAAAGAAAGAAGCATATGTAATTACCTTTCAGAAGGGCGATGGAGAGCTGATCTGTGTTCAGGTTGCTGACATATTTCCCCAGGTATGTGTTTAGCACCCAGGCAACAAGGCCCTCCAACATCCTGCTGGCTCAGGGATGCTGAGGCGGGTAAAGCACCAGCCTCTCGCTTGTAGACCTCACAGGGGACGAGTTCAATGTCTAATAAACACCGGACATACAGTTTATTAATCTGTAGAGATATAGTGGTTTCCATAAATGTTAAGTTGATCTGAACTCTGTCTTTAGGCTATACATTCTGTTCTCCTGTAAGGGGGAGCCATCATTGTCCATCAAAGTCCATTCTAAAATCAAGCATTTTAAAAAGGGACTTTGTTCAAAGCCACAAGTAGGTACTGTACATGCTACAGTGTGATGATACATGTCATCATACAAGGCATGAGGCACGTGCCTAACAACAGCCGAAGTTAGTTCATGTGATATATGACTATGGTCATTCCTGATACTGACTGAGGACACCAAAGACCACTCAAGTCTAGCTAGTTCTATTAGGGAGTGGCGTGTCTTTGTCCACGCTATTTTCGTCTGTGTCAAGTCTTTTAACGAAGTGTAACGCTAGATAGCTATTGTTTAGGGATAACTGGTATTCTTAATTTTGAGCTAGACAACTAGGCTAATTTAATTAGCAACAATTTGGAGGCCGACACCAGACTGAAGCTTTCTGACGTCGTGTCTCCATGACAGCATTATAGTTAGTTAACGTGACCAAAGACAGCCTTGACGTAACGTTATCCGGCGTTGGCAGAGTGACAGTAACTTTAGGGTATTCAACTAAAGTTAGCATCCACAGCAGCATCGTATCATGACCTTGCTAACGTTACAGCTAACGTTAAAGTAATGTTTGTGACTCACCGCCAGACGACCGTTGGAACGTTAGCTTTGCATCATGCCAGCCAAAGTCCCCTGCCAGGAGGTGGTCATCATGTCGTGTCCAGACCCACTCAGGACATGTCTACAGGGACACCAAGTGCACACTGCGGACTGCCAGCCACTGTTCCGACATTAACTAACGTTGACAGGTTTATTGAAAAGCTGTTTCCATCAGCAGACAGCGTGTTTGTGGTGACGGACAGGGCAAGGTTGTGATCCTACTTAACGTTAGCCACTTTGCTAAAACTAGCTTGCGAAGGTTGATTATTTACAGCCGAAAACAGACAGCTGGCGATAAATCCGACCAAAAAACAACACGACGCGCGTGCATTTTAATTGAGAACACACTTAATTCTCCAATAAATGGATATTGTGGTATTTCAAAGCTTCGGAGTTGTGTCTTAGACACTTCCTAAAAGCGTAGAGCGAGCGTCCAACACATAGCTAGCTACTTCCTGTCATGTGACGAAAACAAACCGTTCCTTCGTGTGGCGTTCAAGTCCCACCGCTGAAAACAATGCACTGTAATGTATTATTGATACACAACTTAAAACAGGGTTGCATTATATTTATAATAATAATAAGAAGAAGAATGACTTTATTCAGGCCACAAGTGGAAGGTCCATAGTACATTAAAAAAATGATATTTACAAACATAGCAATAAATATGCAGTACAATTCATATTCATTAATAAAAGGTCAACAACATTCACCTGTAATGTACAAACAGGAGCGCCAATGTCTCCACAGTCTAGATGCATACCTGACAGAGCTAAAATCATTGTGGGCTAACGCTTGTATAATTCTGTTTTCAGAGACAGAAGGCGTTTCTCAATGTCAAGGATCCTAACCCTAACCCTAACCCTAACCCAGCAGTCTCATGCCGTCATTATGCGCTACATTCAGTCTAGGACCGCCACAAGTGGGCAGTATATAGTGGTGTACAGAATGCTTTGAATAAAGCTACCTTAACATTAGCAGAACACATGCCAAATGTACGTGCAAGCTCATTAGCCTGAGCATATACTGTCTGTTGATGTCCTTATCATCTGATAAATCAATATGATGGCCAAGATATTTAATCTCATCACACACTTTAAGGGCAGTACCAGATGAACAGAAATCAGGAAATATTAATTTCCTGTCTTCTTTACTTCTAACAATCATAATATTGCCCTTATTTGCATTAGATTTAATATCGAAATCCACACCGTACTGAGAACAAACCTTCAAAAGTTGTTGTAACCCAGCACTACATGGGCAAATTATTACCAAATCATTTGCATACATAAGGTGATTAATGAGAGTATAGCCTATCATACATCCTGTATTGTATTTATTTAATTGTTGTGACAAATCATCCATATACACATTAAAAAGGAAAGGTGACAAAATACCACCCTGACGAACTCCGTTACCAACAAAAAATGGTTCTGATACAGTACCCCCACCTCCCCCCCCCCCAATTCACCTGCATAGACTGATGAGAATACCAGAAGACTAGAATTCTTCGAATTACTTTTGGGACTCCTCTATGTTGCAATTTAAGAAATAATTGTTCATGGTTTACACCAACCAACGTCAACTGGCGGCCAGCGGGCCACATTTATTGTTATTTAGCATTTCAAGCATTTACAGCAGTTAACATTACACAGGTAGAGCACAAACCCAGCCCCTGTATTTACATCTCTATTCACATGCCGGGATTCTGTACAGCGATGCCTGCGCTCGCTCGGAACTCACGCTAGTCTCGTTACTGTAAGTAGGCTACCATAAAACCTTTGTGAGTAAAAAGTCAATACTTATCAATGCACTCACCTGTACAGACAGGCATAAACATGTAGAAAGCCATATTTCAATCTGCTCAGTCCACTCTTGTCCACCGCGCTGTTTTACGGGAACACAGCTCTACTCTGCAAATAGAGAATTTTTACAAACAAACTAAAACACAAGCTGTCTGTTTGTAGTCTAACTGTTTATCTTAGTTTACTGGGAATTTTGAAATTTGGACAAATTCTTATGAATTTAACTGCTGGCTGAACGAGCCATCCTCTCCGCTGGAGCGGTAAATCTGTGGATGTACATTAAGACCAAAACATACATGTGGCTACTTAATATGCACGTGAATGACGCAATCGTTATGTTGGCGTTCTTCATTGTTGATGATGATGTTGTATTATTTTGCAACAGCATGGTTTCATTGCAAATGGGGCATACATGACGAATGCATAGTCTGCTTATCAGTCCATTCATCATTCACCATTACCTGACAACAGCCAGTTCTTTCCGCAAGCATTCTCCACCAATCAGGACGCCGCATACTACAACCATGTTTCCTAATCACAGACTTTAACCATCACTCCTCAGTGAACTGCCTCATAGTCTGAGATCTTTTTCTACTTAAAGAGATAGTTATCATTATGGAGTTTCCATGTTTTTTAGGAGTTTGCTTACATGTAAAAAAAAAATTAAATATAGCATTAATTCAGTAAGAAAGTGAAAATTTCTAAAAGAATAGGCATATTAGGTATAAATTCATTTTATTTTCTTTATTTGTAAGTCCGGCCCGGAGTGTCTGCTTAGAAACATTCTGGCCCTTGGAAAAATGTAGTTGATGACCCCTGGTTTATATCAAATGCCTTAGAGGCATCTATAAAACACATAAAAGGTGTGGAATTCTGGCTATTATAATGATCTAAAATTTCCTTAAAGGCAAATATACACATGTCTGTACCGTACTGACGTTCAAAACCAAATTGGTTGTCAGTGGTAAGAATATACTGTTCCAACCTGTTGAGAATAATTCTCTCCAACACTTTAGATACAATGCTAGCAAGGACTATAGGTCTAGAATTGTCCATGCAGTTTATTTTGCCAGTTTTGTCTTTGATGACGGGCACTAATAATACAGGTAAGATAGTTTCAGGCTGAGTCCCTTCAACTAAGAAACCTGTCATACAGATAGCAAACAGAGGAATAAGTTTCTTGCTTGCATATTTTAGATGTTCAGCAGTTATTTTATCGGCGCCACACACTTTATTGTCATCTAATCCCAATACTGCAGATTGTACCTCTTCTGAATTAATAACCACATTTTCATTATGATCAATATTTTCCACCTCAAAAGTATTCCTCCCAATACAGTTAAACAACTCATTATAATGTTGCCGCCACATCTGGCAGATTACATCTGAGCCACTGACTCCGTCAATATTTGAGGGTAAAGACATTTTACTACTGTTCATGGATCTGACCTCTTTCGAGAAGTCATTATAACATCTATTATGCATCTTACATGCCAAAGAGTCAGACCTCATCAAGTTCTCATTCCTTTTTATAAATCTAAGTGCATATTTAAAATTTGCATTTGCCCGTTTCTTCTCTTCAAATAAAGAGCCCTGTCTATCTCTACCAGACTCTATCCAGGCTTTAATGCACACCGAGCTTTGGCATGAAGTTCTGCTACCTGCTCGTTCCAACCAGGCTTGATGCTATTTGCCATAAGCCATATTTAGTTGAGATAGTCCTACTTATCCGACAGCTAAAACTATTTATTTATTCTACCTGATAGTGGTAGGCAGATGGCCCTGATGTATTCATCATTAGGTGAAAGCTTGTGCGAACAGTATTTTACTCTCCACTGGGAAGTTCTCATCTGAATGATCCAACTCTGGTACACAGTTCTCTTAATACATCCGTGTTTATGCTTTTCGGCGGTGTGCCGGACTAAAAATAAAACAATTAGGACTCTATACCAAAAAGATATTGTTACCATTCCTTATATAATCCCATATTGGAATAGTTTAATAGAGAATGCCCCTTGGAAAAACGTTTGGTCTTTGCCTTTCAAATATCTGCTTAATAATAAAGTGAAAGAAGTTATGTTTAAATTAATTCATAGATTCTACCCAGCAAAGTGTGTGCTTATGTGGTATAAACTAGATATGGAATCTGAATGCTCTTTCTGTAAAAGGTCAGATGAAAATATTTCCCATTTATTTAGGAGATGTTCCTAAACAGAAAAATTCTGGTCAGATGTCCTTGAATTTATCCAAACCTATTTTGTTAAGGATTTTTCTTTTTGTTTTAAGGATGTTTTCTTTGGTGGGGTGGAGCTTAAGATGGACAAGGAAGGGAAATATGTCATTATTAATCTTTATTTCTACTGGCTAAATAGCATATCCATAAATGTTAGTTCAGAGGCTCTAAACCTTTCTTACCTGTGTTTGAGAGTGAGACAGAGTGTAATTGTAAGTTGTTGTTAATGACTTTTACTTGCTTAACTTTAGCTACATTTACTTGAAGTATCAGTCCTCACAGAATGTTGTCACTGAAAACTAAATGCAGAATATTTTGCACCAGAATTCTGACCAACTTAACTTTCTGCATTCACTATGCTGTAATAATTGAAACAAGTATGTAGATGTTGTAGGCCATACATACATACATACATACATACATGCATATCGAAACTTTTATTCCTCCGCCATCAGCAAATACTCCATCAGAAATATTGCATTAATTAGTGAAACATTTCTACACTCAGAAATACTGAGTAAGTTACAAAGCTTTGAAATCAAGTAAACAAGCCATAAATAATGAGTAGATTTTAGTAATATTTTCAATTATGTCTGAATGAATTGATTTAGTAGAATTACCAAATAGAATGAAGTAAATGTAATTGAAAGACTGTGTGAACCATATAGAAAACATTAGCAGAAGGCACAGAAGAGAGTGAGTAGATACAACATTAGTATGATATAACTGCATACTACATTGTATAGGAGTTTTTTTGTAATTGAAGAAGTCAATACACTTAATTTTAACCTTAAAAAAATGAAGACGTGATGAATCCTGCAGCTACCTGCAACGCACCGGTCTGAATGCTGCCAGTTTACACCAATGATGTCATGTTCAGCTCCTGCTTTTATTTTGTGTTTTGGTTATTTGTTTGCGTTTCCTGTTTTATTTTGATATCACCGTCTATCTCATTTCAGGTCTCTTGCCCTTCCTCCCTTTGTCTGCTTTCCTGCCTGTATTATTACTATCTCCGCCCCTAATTTGTTTCACCTGTTTGTTTTCATCTTCCCCAAGCCCCATGCATAAATACTCACCAGTCCCACTTAGCTCTGCCAGATTGTAGTTGTACGTAAGTCACTCTCTCCAGCGGTTTTCCTTGTTGTTTGTATTCCCAGTGTTTTCTAGACTTTTGACTGTTTTTTGACTACGATTTTTGCCTGCCACTTTTTGTACCTTTGCCTGCATTGTTCATTGAACAATAAATAGACTTACTTGTGATTCCCTGTGTTGAGTCGTGCATTTGAGTCCGCCATTGTACCATGATAAATGAGACATGATGGTGTATCATCTTCATTGCCATCGACTCTGTACTTCTGTTTAACTTTCGACTTTCTGCTTTTTTGTAGCTGGATATATTATTTGTTGCGTCTAAATATGAATTTGGATAACGTTAGCGATGGCGGTATGCTTGCTACAGTTGCATTTCGAGTGAGAAATCTGTGAAAACGTTTTATTTCTCTGATTTACTGCCTTTTTTATTGCCGCCAGGCGCTCTTCTTTCTTCAGTCACTCTCTACCTCGCTCGCTCACATACCGTTACGTGCACGCGGACGCTTGTCTCTGCCTTATCCACCAGTTGACAGTTCGCGAAATCTATCCAATAAAGCGAGACGTATCTGTATGTATGCGTTTGTGTCCGTGTTTGGTGGGAAAGTAACCTGTATGTCACATGCAGAACACTTTACAACACTTTCCTGGAGCACAAGCAGATAGCTAAAAGGAACATCGCAACTGTTGTGTGGAATAAGGTTGGCGGAAAAAATGGCGCTACGCTTTTCCGTGTCTATTTTTTCGCTAAGAGGAAACTCAACAAAAAGCCATTTGCCAACACTAAATATCAAACAAAAGCCAGACACTATATAGTATTAAGTTGCTGTGAGCTGTATCCTACATTCACCACTTCTAAACAGAGGCAGAACATAACGTAGGGTACAACCGGGACGATTGAAACGGGGGACGAATGAAACATTCCACTTTTCTCCGAGTGCAACGACCACAGACAGACATAATTTGGACAAAACATAGAACATATTAACCTCCGTTGCTCAGCCAAATACCTTCCTGTTACGTCCTTTTATCAGAGTTACAGGCGATAAATGATTTTTGATAGTCAAAAGTAAACTTCATTAGCAGTTTATTTTTTTTGATTATTAAAGAGTGTTTTTCATGTAAAGGTTCAACGTCATGCTTATTCAGTAGACCATTTAGTGCTCTCTCCAATCTCAGACTTTCACATTGCATGTTTGTTTGCAATGGATGCAGAACAGCCTATAATGCTTAATGTCTTCGACCAGGCAGTAAACCCCATGTATTCTAAGTAATTGCACACATATCTGTGTTTATACTATATTTTATGCAGGTGAGACATGGAAAAGTGGTTTTAGAAAGATGAAAATATATTTGGGGCTATCTGTTAGGGGGTCAAGTTTTGCCATGTTAACCTATGGAGACTGACGGCCTGTGGGTCATGAAGGGCACTTATTTGGATGGGCGGTGGCCTTACCCACATAAGAACAGAGTGCAGTAACATTTTGTACTATAGAAACATTATATAATTGGAAACATGTATTATTCTAGCTATATAAATGGCATAATGCATGGTATTTCCATAACCGCGAGATACGCGCTTCACGATGACGGCAATGAGTTAACAGACATTCACCAAGACGTATAGCTCTGCAGCAATCTATCTGAAATAACACCTATCTTAAGTACCATTCATGATATGTTGCCAAATATTGAAGTTGTGGGAAGTGCTTGAACTGTATGTTTCTTTCGTCCCCCGTGCCTGTTTCATTCGTCCAGGCCAGGAGGGACGAATGAAACAAAACGCACGTCTGACTTCTCCTTAAATAACTCCCGAACGGTTTCGTTCCGAGCTGAAAATGCAACTGTATTTGACAGAGGACAGATATAGGTTGCTAGTGACAAAATATTAGCTTTCAGTGTTCTACGATGTCTTTGTAAATGACGTTTAATTAAAAACTGTTTCATTCAACACGGTTCTCCCCCTAATCTCTGAGATTATTCCTTCACAGCGCTGTGCAATGTGAGAAAAATCTCAGAGCTGAACCGGGCAGACACAGCACTTTTCATCAGACCCCCCCCCCGGGTTAATTAAGCTAACTAATAACATTACCGTCACCAAAATACCCATGAGAATCAAATCCCCTACTTCACCGTTAACCGTCAAGCCACTGCTGAAATGTTAAATTCGTTAACGATCATACGACACGAGACAACGTGTCTCTCTCTCTCTCGCTCTCTCACTCTCTCTCTCTCTCTCTCTCTCTCTCTCTCTCTCTCTCTCTGCGCACACCCACACACACACAAACACACACACACACACACACACACACACACACACACACACACACACACACACACAAACGGTCCGGTTCCATGCTGATTAGCTCTCATAACGGGCCGGGTGGGAAGTGCACTGCCATGAGTCCATGAGGCTAATGTCTGATTACTTCACATTTTTATTGTGATATTTTGTGATTACATTCTGAATCTGCAGCGTTCTTTGTCAGGTAAATATAGTAGTACAATGTCTTCCTCTGATGTAGATGTAGCCTACACTAAGTCAAGATAGTAGGCTATACAGTGGAGTTGCATATTAAGTGGGCCAAGCAATCCCAAGCCCGTTCCAAACAGACACATTTTGAACGGGCTCTATACTATAGTAGTATAAATAAAACCGACAGACTGCTGTGCATGACGACAACAACAGATGAATGGTGAAGGAAGATTGATTCAAAGAAGTGAGTGATACAGAGTGCGCTGTAAAAATAAAAATATTTTCCTTATTTGGGGGGGCTTAGGGACATTTTGGGTAGCGTCAGCCCCCCTAAAATAGGCCTAACGACATGCCTGGTTTTAATGCAGAAATGTTACATATTGTACCTTTAACCAGTATATTCAGTAAGAATATGTATGATGTAACCCTAATATCTTCCTCCTTTTGATTTTCTACAGAATGTTTATCTTCAGGATGATCTATGTAAGTATGCTAATGATTATGTTGTTTATAACAAATGCCTAATGTAAGAAGTTAATTTCAACTATGTAATTGATTATTACACATGTATTTTCCTCCACAGAACAAAACCAAACAAGTCCCTTTACAGAACATCCTGGACACATTCCAGTCCAGGATGTCCAGTCCAGGAGGTCCTATAAAGGACAAGGCATCGTGGGTCTGCCGTGAGCTGGGAATCCCTGCCTCAGCTCACGGCAGACTTGTCAAGATGTATTGTAAATGGTCTTACCTGAGATTCAAATCTAACTATTGTGGGGTGTTGTGGAGATGCCAGCACTCTCAATAACTTTCTGAAAGAGAAAATGACTCCTACATATTTGAGCTGTTATATTTATTTGATTATTTTTATCTGTAATCTTTCTAGGAGAGAGCAGGGGGGGAGGTGACCTTTTATTTAAAGTTGTATACTCCCACTGACCGTCCTGTCCTGTGGTTCTTTTAACCTGCTTCTAATCTCTGGCTTTCCTTTAAACAGCGTTTTATATAACCCAACTTGGTATTTTAAGGAGGTGTTTAAGTGTTTTATCCACATCAGCTGTCCCCTTGTGCCCGTTTTAACCCAAACCTAACCCTAATATCTTCCTCTTTTTGATTTTCTACAGAATTCAGTCTTTCAAGTTGTTCAGTGTAAGTACGCTAATGATTATAGTGTTTATAACAAATACCTAATGTAAGAAATTATTTTCAAAATATGAAATGTGAGTGATTATTACACATGTATTTTCCTCCACAGAACAAAAACAAACAACTCGCCACACAGGACATCATAGGGGCTTGCTGCCGTTCAGTAAAAGTAAAGATTATAGAATATGGTTCATTCCTAGGTAACATATTATCTTCATTAATAAAATGTTCTGCCATATTATCAGTCAGAAAGAAAAGTCTGGAGAATGTCTCAGAGACACAAAGTCATCTTTGTGTTGACGGTAGTTATCAAACTTTTTGCTAAAAGATACAAAAACATGCCCTCAACTGGATGCAAAAGTAACATTTTCATCCTTACTCTGTAAGTGTAATGTGTCTGGGATAGTAATAATAGTAATCATTAGATATGTTCCTGCAGCTGGGAGAGCCAACTTTGTTCATGTGTTTAGCTTGGTAAATTGCTTTTTAATACACATGCATATATAGCTTTGAAAAGGTCAATAATCTGAACTGGATTTCATGGAACTGGCAGTGTTTTCCTCTCCACTCTCCTGCATGATAATATTACAGTTCATCTACAAAACTGTGTTAAGAGTATATGCTTCAAATACACAACACACGTCAAAGTATCTCATCTTGTTTCATTGAATATTTCTGGCCTCTTTTTCCATTTATGTTGGGGTTTTTTTTTTATTTTTTGTCATTTCTTTCAACATTTTTGTTTCCTTTTTGGGTATTGTTGTGGCTTTGTTTTAGAACATGCTGTGACAGACCCTAACCCACTCTAACCCTAACCCAGCAGCTGGATGTCCAAGTGAACTCCAGTTTGCTCCAAACTCTGTTAAGAGTACTTTAAAATAAACGACACGTGACTCATTGTCGAGTGTCTCATTTTGTTTCACAGAAGATTGTGATCCCAGGATTCTTGTCAACTTGTGATTCCATTGAAAGTGTTTGGAGTTAGACCTAAAGAGAGAAGCCTCCTGCAGTCAGTTATCTTAAACATGACGGGGGGGTATCCTTGGTGAACATGTGAGGAGACCTAAAGAGAGAAGTCTCCTGCAGTCAGTTAGCTTGAACATGATGGGGGGGTATCCTTGGTAAACACTGACATCTAGTGGTCGCATTGCAGGAAAGGAGGTTCACTTTCAACAGCCTTTAAAAATAAGACTATTTTACAAGAGAACAGAAAGGTACATCCCATTTTGATTCTGATTTGTAAAGCAGATGTGCTGTTCTAAAATGAAGACAGATTCAGCAACTGCATGGCCTATTTCTCGCTTAAAATGTTTTCAGAAACACGTTTTGGTGAACTATTTTAGTACAATATGAGATCGTATTCTGAACATAGACTGTATATAGAATGGACCAACAGGTCCCGTTTCTCTGGACGGAGACCAGTGAAGGATATTAGAAGCACTTTTCCGGTGATGGCTGAGCGTTACTGAGCAGCCTCCAACTGAGCTTGAAGACGTAGATGTGACGTGAGCAACCTGTCTGAAAGTTGGAAGTCTTATGGTAGCTGTGCCAAGAGAAATCTCAATCATTCCCAATCTAGCAGAGACGGAGAGCGTAGGTATATGTAAGGAGATAACATAGACACAGGCTAATTATTGATCACTAAAATGATAGTTAACATTAGTAATTAAACTTAAACAGCTAATGGAAGTCCAAACTGCCTGAGAGCTTCTCCTGTACTATACGGTAATTCCTCTACTATGAGACAGTAAGTCTCGTGGTTATGACCCAATCGTTAGCCTATTTTTATAAAAACGTCTGCTACGGAGCCATAACGTGAGGTACAAGGTAATGGAGCCTTTTATACATTGTTGTGTTTCTTTAGAAATAAACAATGGACAAATAGAGTCTTTAAACTCTTCAGATGTAAAGTTATTCTCTGTCAAAGTGACGTCAGAATGAATGGCAGTCAATGGGATGCTAACGGGAGGTGAGTGCTTGATAGCATCAAAATGGCGCCATAGTAGCTACGCGTTGTGAGGAGAACCTTACCCCCTTGATTCTGAACAAGCCGCCATGACAGTCTGGCTGTGAATTTCCAGAGAAAAAAGAGCCACGTTCGTCCTATCAGCTGCCGGTTTTCATTTTCTGGGAAACAATATAGAGAAGCGCCCCCTGCTGCTATGGAGACGTATTACGCGCAGAGCGTAAGCTCAAGTCGGTGTCGCCTCAGTGTGTTCTGAGGCATTTTTTTGGACCTCGGGGACCCGACTGATCAGTCCGACTGCCTTTTCTGCCGACGGTCGGCTTATGCAAACAAACCTTCCCCCCCATCCCTAACCCATCCTCCCACTCCCTCTCATCCCTATCATAAAAATTTGTATCGCAAATTTAAACAGCTCTCCCTTATTATAACTTAAATCAGACATCAGATCCGTCCTTTGGGTATCATATATGTCTATGTTGGTTTGACAGGCAGCAACACCGCCAACAACAAAACATGTCTGTAACCCTACTTGTCCATTTTTTATCCATTAATTGTCGAGGACGGAAACATCTCAAGGGGAACCCAGTTAAGTGGAAGAAAGGATAAAAAAAGCCTTGAGATACAATACATTTATCAATGAAAAAAAGTTAGTTTTTTGTTCTCCAGTCGTTGAATTCCCAAACTGAGAAGGAGAGAAGGGTCAAAATAAAAATAAAAATAATTAAAAAAGAAAGTTCAGTTCAAATCCTTCTCTTCACTCACTCAGCTGCCTCAGGACCTACTTGGTTAGTTGGCCCTCTCTCGCAGTTTAATCAATGGATAGCTTTTGCACAGCTCGCGTTTTGCTTCACATACAGTGGGGAATCTTAGTTCTTCATCTCCAATCACAACCCCCAGAACTGCTGGATGTCTCATCCTAGTTGTAATGTTTAGCTCGTGCAATTTCTCCCTCAGAGGCCAGAATGCATCACATTTCTTCCTTAATTGTACAGAAATGTCAGATATGATTCTGTACTTACTGGTCTTTGGCCCCGTCTCCTCGGTTAGATTTGCCTGGTTTGCTTTGCTTGCATTAACGGATTTCAAGATTTGTAACTTTGGAAGTGCTGGACCCGGAATATTATGCCTCGTGGATTTCGTGGTTTTTGCTGGCATGGGCATAGTCGATGCGCCTTCTCAATATCCGTCTCCTGTAGCGCTAAAACCCCATTCAGTCTGTATTAGGTTCACTAGAAAGGGAACAATCCCCTTGCTGCTTTCTTCTGACTCTGGCACATTGAAAAGTTTTAGATTTTTCTCTCGCTCCGTTTGTAATGCCAGGAGCTTATCAAGTTTACTGTCCAAATCGTCGAATCTAGCTGTGTTTGTCGGCGGCATTTTTCCAGTTTGGGATCTTGTATTCATGCACACCTGCGCTTTTGTTTGTTGCACCTTACCGGTCCTGCTATGTCGTATCCCCCGTTGTTTAGTTGGTAGGGATTAATGATGCACTGTGCTATTTAATTTACGGCTTTACTTTTGCAGTTTTTTGTACATAAAGTCATGTTTTTTGATCAAAGGAGCCCTTAACCTCTCTAGGTGGTGGGCCGAACGCTGCTAGCTGCTTTTTTTACACAAACTAAATCATTTTTTTCTGAACACGTATCCGTTTGTTGGCAATGTCAAGTCGATCATATTTTTTTGAAAACTAAATTTACGTTTAATAAACAGATTAGGCAAATGCGAGGGAGTACTATACATCTATCCAATCAAAAAACTAATTCTATCGTCACGTGAATAAAGTCTGCCAATAATATTCGTTCAAAATGAAGTGCCAATACCACGACTGTAGCGTAGCATATGTGTTCTCTAGCTAGCTAGCTACATCCATGAGCACATGCCATAACAGCGGGAGCACTTTCTATAGTGTAAAATCTTGGGGAAATCACCATAAAATCTTCTCTAACGAAAACTACACAATCAAACATTTTCCAGCAGGAATCCTATCCAAAGTCGAGAAACATTAACAGCGGCATCCAAGATTCCAGGTGTAATGGCTCTAGTAAATAATGCTGTTTATACCTGTCTTATAACGTTAATGTCAGCTTAGTGCATGAACTCTGTAAACCGTGAACATATAACGCTATTCCGTTTTATGTTTGTATTTACAGGTAACGTTATATTTGTTAGAAATGACATAGATACACACAGATACAGAGCTAACGTGTTAGCATGTAAACGTTAGCTAGATGTAATGTTAGCAGTGCATGTTAACGTTAACGTAAACACAGTTATTCTGTCAGGCTGTAGCGCCGGAAATTATGATATGAAAGACGATTACTAGACAGAGATTAAAGTGGAAAAGATAACATTTATCATATAAGTTTACATCTACTAGCTACATCACCTAATAGCTAGTCATGGAAGAGATAACATGTAACGTTATTAGCTAGCTACATAAGATTACATCAACTACAGATGACCTAACGTTACTAGCTAGGCATGGAAGAGATAACATGTATTACATAGGTTTACATCAACAGCAGATATCCTAATAGCTAGTCATGGAAGAGATACCATGTATTAAATAACATTACATTACAATATTTATCCTTAATGTTATAGATTTTGTCATCAAACAACAACAAAGCAATTAAAACTAAATTTATTTTACATTTCTCGTTCCGCTTGCTAGAAAGACGCCTACGCTGATACCTAATTTGGGAAGTTCTCACAGTCCACACAAAGACACATGTCTGTACATGGGAGCTCTTTCAATTTGCATGTGCATCTCCCTTTGACACATTGTGTTTTTTTACAGGAGCAGTACACAAGCTCCAAGATGCCGACAGGGGCTAGGGGAAGTGTCATCCAGTCAATCCCAAAGAAGTCTCCCTCAATCTTCCAACCATGGGCCATTGGTGGGGGAACATCAGGCTGACTCTTCAGGGACCTTCTGTATATGGCTGCCTGGTAGTTTGCCCGCTGGGTGTGGTTATGCAAGGCATCCCTGTTTGGTGGTAGACTTCTGTCTGTGCACTTTCCACTCTTGAACAGCTGAGACCTTGCATAATTGACATCCCTACAGTCTTTAAGGTCATAGAGTGCACAGGTAAATGCTTCTGTAGCTTCATACAGCTCTGCTGGCAGTTGAAAAGCTGTTCCCAACCTACTCATTGTGGCACAATGGTCTTCGTTAGAAAGCAGTGTTTTAATTGCCTTCACTTTACCAACGCCATACTGAGCACTGTATGCTTCCTCCTGTATTGTAGACAATGCTGGCAGTGGTAACACCTCAAGGTCTGTGCCACTGTTGTTTATGCTGATTATGTGACACTCAGAGCCATGTCCAACTACCAATGTAATGGCCTCAATTTGATCAATCCTAGACTTAGACCCATAGACTGTATATATTAGTGGACAGCGAGCGCATCCGGTTCAGCAAAATGCGGCAAATGCGGAAGTGCCTTAAACCTGCATTCTATCTGAATTCCAGCAGCAAAGCTTATCCATGGCATGTAAACTTCACTTTGGGGGTTGACCAGCTTTCGTCTTCGTGACTGTGACACTTGGTCGCCTAATAATGTCTTGTTCAACGTTCGGTTGTACGACAAGACACTCAAAGGAGTCGGCAGTTCAGTTTTTCCGGTAAGTAACGTTACATTTTGTTTTAATACCGTTTTTCGTTAGCCAACGTTAGCATCCCAATGAATATCAGTTAGCTAGCTAGATTGCACCTTGCTAACCAAGCTAGCGGGCTAACTAATAACGTTATGCAGACCAGACCGTATAAACGGATTCAAATTAATATATTTAACGTTACAGTCGTATACAGTAGGTATGCACAACGGTCTCGCCGGTAATCTGTTTTTAACCATATGTGATGTTATTGCTAATTGATGCGCATGTAATGGTAATGTTAGCTTAAAGTCAAAGCCTGATATAGCTAACGTTATAGTGCAAATTCATATAAATCCTATTCGTACGGGATTAGAATCATTTTGGGACATTTTGTGATTTAGAAAGTACCCCCTCTCATCTGAGTTTTGTGTGGGGCATTCGCACGGGACAAGCGGAGATGCTTTTACTTGAATATACTGAAATATATGTACCCCGCCCGAGAGTTGGGCAACGTTACCCGGAGGCGCCCGAAGGACAGGCACAGACACCCACACAGCATCACCGTCACCCTCACCTCGGACAAAGCCGTGCTGGAGCGCGTCGACGGACGGGGCAGTAGGCCAGAATATCCGTTTTTGCAATAAAATGTCGCACATGAAAAAATATATATATATTATTGTAAAGTTACATAAGTGTTCTATCTTGAAAAATCTTCAGTTCTGCAGCCAAATGTATTGTATAAAGCACCAGGTTCAATATTCTTTTCTCAAAATTCTAAATACATTATTTCAGACTGTTAACAAGCATGTTGCAGAAGTTACTAACCACTGTTGCTGATGCTGTTACACTGATGTCTTTCTTCCACTTACTGTAGTTGTGTCTGCTAATCTATTTGAAGACCTTCTGTCAGCACATTAAACTGTTTTAAGATGAGTCACATACATGTTACAATCTACAAATTCTGTTTATTACTAAAATGTACATATCACTAAAAAAGTGTTGCGTACAACACACATTGTCTAAGATAAATTTGACATGTAGGAGTATGTTTACTTAATACTGCATGTCCTCAAGTGAAGCATACCTTTATGTACAAGCTCATATATTAATATAATTCATTGTGATCTACCATGCCTTAACTACATGTTTGTCTTTACAAAGGTATCCACACTGAAAACTGAATGACCAGAGCCAGAGGGAAGACCTGGTGTATAGAGCAGCGTATTTGGTGCCAATCATCTTGTTGTGGAAAACTGATTGCAATTGACCACATCCAAAGTTCTCAAATGTGTTCTGATTATAACGATGCCAGAAAATCATTTTCGGTTCAGCTTCTTCTGCTGAAAGGACAGACCAACTTTTAGCACTTTAGCATCATTGGTATTTAGAGGTTTAAAATGTGAGTCCTGTAATAGATGTGTCCTCTTGTGTTACTGTTAGGCCTGCTGCTCCTAGGTAGCTTCTCTGTCTCTCCTCCCTCCCTCTCTCTGTCTGTCTCTCCTCCCTCCCTCTCTCTGTCTGTCTCTCCTCTCTCCCTCTCTCTGTCTGTCTCTCCTCTCTCTGTCTGTCTCTTATTGCAGGAGTGGAGTCTAGAGGGTGGGAGTCTGGGTTCCAGCTGCCTCTCATCTACCACAATCAACCAACAATTTGTGATAATACTTTTGTTATAATGAATTTGCAATAACCTTACACAGATTAAACAGCACCTAGTGCATTTTCAATTACCTACTAAACACTTGACTATCCATCCATCCATCCATCTTCTTCCGCTTATCCGGTAACGGGTCGCGGGGGTAGCAGCTCCAGCAGGGGACCCCAAACTTCCCTTTCCCGAGCCACATTAACCAGCTCTGACTGGGGGATCCCGAGGCGTTTCCAGGCCAGGTTGGAGATATAATCCCTCCACCTAGTCCTGGGTCTTCCCGAGGCCACAACGGTGCGATAGATTGAGTGTAATACCGCACCCGCTGCGCCGATTCTCCAACCAATCTCCCGCTCCATTGTCCCCTCACTCGCGAACAATACCCCAAGGTACTTGAACTCCTTCACTTGGGGTAAAGACTCATTCCCTACCTGGAGAAGGCACTCCATCGGTTTCCTGCTGAGAACCATGGCCTCAGATTTAGAGGTGCTGATCCTCATCCCAGCCGCTTCACACTCGGCTGCGAACCGATCCAGTGAGTGCTGAAGGTCACAGGCCGACGATGCCATCAGGACCACATCATCCGCAAAAAGCAGCGATGAGATCCCCAGCTCACCAAACTGCAACCCCTCTCCACCCCGACTACGCCTCAATATCCTGTCCATAAATACTACAAACAGGATTGGTGACAAAGCGCAGCCCTGGCGGAGGCCAACTCTCACCTGAAACGAGTCCGACTTACTGCCGAGAACCCGGACACAGCTCTCGCTTTGGTCGTACAGAGATTGGATGGCCCTGAGAAGGGACCCCCTCACCCCATACTCCCGCAGCACCTCCCACAGTATCTCCCGGGGGACCCGGTCATACGCCTTCTCCAGATCCACAAAGCACATGTAGACCGGTTGGGCATACTCCCAGGCTCCCTCCAGGATCCTTGCGAGAGTAAAGATCTGGTCCGTTGTTCCACGACCAGGACGGAATCTGCATTGTTCTTCTTCAACCTGAGGTTCGACTATCGACCGAACCCTCCTTTCCAGCACCTTGGAGTAGACTTTACCGGGGAGGCTGAGAAGTGTGATACCCCTGTAATTGGCACACACCCTCTGGTCCCCCTTTTTGAAAAGGGGAACCACCACCCCGGTCTGCCACTCCTTAGGCACCGTCCCCGACTTCCACGCAATGTTGAAGAGGCGTGTCAACCAAGACAACCCCTCCACACCCAGAGCTTTAAGCATTTCTGGACGGATCTCATCAATCCCTGGGGCTTTGCCACTGTGGAGTTGTTTAACTACCTCAGCAACTTCCACCAGGGAAATTGACGACAATCCCCCATCATCCTCCAGCTCTGCCTCTACCATAGAGGGCGTATTAGTCAGATTTAGGAGTTCCTCAAAGTGCTCCTTCCACCGCCCTATTACCTCCTCAGTTGAGGTCAACAGCGTCCCATCCTTACTGTACACAGCTTGGATGGTTCCCCGCTTCCCCCTCCTGAGGTGGCAAACGGTTTTCCAGAAGCACCTTGGTGCCGCCCGCAAGTCCTTCTCCATGTCTTCTCCGAACTTCCCCCACACCCGCTGCTTTGCCTCTTTCACGGCAGAGGCTGCAGCCCTTCGGGCCCTTCGGTACCTTGCAACTGCCTCCGGAGTCCTCTGGGATAACATATCCTGGAAAGACTCCTTCTTCAGTCGGACGGCTTCCCTGACCACCGGTGTCCACCACGGTGTTCGTGGGTTACCGCCCCTTGAGGCACCTAAGACCCTAAGACCACAGCTCCCCGCCGCAGCTTCAGCAATGGAAACTTTGAACATTGTCCACTCAGGTTCAATGCCCCCAGCCTCCACAGGGATGCACGAAAAGCTCCGCCGGAGGTGTGAGTTGAAAGTCTGTCGGACAGGGGCCTCCTCCAGACGTTCCCAATTTACCCACACTACCCGTTTGGGCTTACCAGGTCTGTCCAGAGTCTTCCCACACCCTCTGACCCAACTCACCACCAGATGGTGATCAGTTGACAGTTCTGCCCCTCTCTTCACCCGAGTGTCCAAAACATACGGCCTCAGATCAGATGAAACGATTATAAAATCGATCATTGACCTTTGGCCTAGGGTGCTCTGGTACCAAGTACACTTATGAGCATCCCTATGTTCGAACATGGTGTTCGTTATAGACAATCCATGACTAGCACAGAAGTCCAACAACAAACAACCACTCTGGTTTAGATCAGGGAGGCCGTTCCTCCCAATCACGCCTCTCCATGTGTCTCCATCATTTCCCACGTGCACGTTGAAGTCCCCCAGCAGAACTATGGAGTCCCCCACTGGAGCCCCATACAGGACTCCATTCAAGGTCTCCAAGAAGGCCGAATACTCCGAGCTCTTGTTTGGTGCATACGCACAAACAACAGTCAGAGTTTTCCCCCCCACAACCCGCAGGCGTAGGGAGGCGACCCTCTCGTCCACCGGGGTAAACTCCAACGTAGCGGCGCTCAGCTGGGGGCTTGTGAGTATCCCCACACCCGCCCGGCGCCTCACACCCTGGGCAACTCCGGAGAAGAAAAGAGTCCAACCCCTATCCAGGAGTATGGTTCCAGAACCGAGACTGTGCGTAGAGGTAAGCCCCACCAGATCCAACTGGTAGCGCTCCACCTCCCGCACAAGTTCCGGCTCCTTCCCCCACAGAGAGGTGACGTTCCAAGTCCCCAGAGCCAGCGTCTGCTGCCCGGGTCTGGTCCGTCGAGGATCCTGACCTTCACTGCCACCCATGTGGCAGCGCACCCGACCCCAGCGGTTCCTCCCACAGGTGGTGGGCCCATGGGTTGGAGAGAGAGGTGCCACGTAGCTTTTTCGGGCTGTGCCCGGCCGGGCTCCGTGGCAAACCCGGCCACCAGGCGCTCGCTGACGGGCCCTCCATCTGGGCCTGGCTCCAGACGGGGGCCCCGGGCTTCCTCCGGGCAGGGTCACTCCATCTCTACCTCGTTTTTTCATAGGGTTTTTGAACCATTCTTTGTCTGGCCCCTCCCCTGAGACCACTTTGCCTTGGGAGACCCTACCAGGAGCACAAAGCTCCAGACAACACAGCCCTCAGGTTCATAGGGACACACAAACCTCTCCACCACGATAAGGTGATGGTTCCAGGAGAGGGTGTAAACACTTGACTATGTATGTCAAAATAAATATGTCTATAAATTAATCTAAAAGGATTTTGGTGAAGTGTTTTCATGGTGATTAAAATTGACAAGTACATAAAGACACACAAGAAAAGCACAAACTACATTTCCCTGATCCTTCTTTGTCAACATTCAAATATGGTAACATTTGAGAAATCATATTTGTGTTGATTAAAGCCAAAATAGACACTTTTAATCAATTACAAATTCTATCAAATTACCAATGTCTTCTTGTATGACTACAATATTGTGTATGTTCCTATAGTTGTTTCAGAAAAACAAATGTAGCTTTAGAAAGACCTTTATTTCACATTGAAATGGGCATTAACTACAAAAACTACATAAACCACAAACACTGGCAATATTTTTAAGATTATGTTAGGGTTAGGGGTTAAATTGATGAATTAAATAATGTAGTTCACCTTTTACAATCCGGTGTACATTCCACACATAAAACACTGCTGTGGGTCAAGGTAAGACATGTCTGCATATGAAAAAAAAAAGGGTAGTTGAATCACTAGTGTCACATTGTTAATTACAGTAGAAATGGTTGACATTACAAACCACAATATAAAAATATAGCTTAACATATAAAGCTTAAAACACTTGTGCAGCACTCTGTTCAGTCAAGTCCAAATGCCTGGGTAAAGAAATAAAAGCTGCCTTTACAATTAAAGTGAGCATAGTGTGACAGTCTGTTGGTTGTCTGTAATGCACAGTGGAAAAAGAAAAAAAAAACCTGCGAGCCTTGTCGATCTTCCCCGGATTGTTAACAGCTCTCCACCTGCATCTCTGGGTGATGCCAGAGAAAATGGACTTACTTCTGAGGTATTGGGTGGGTGCACATGCCATCGTGGCTCTCCACACTTCTATTTCTGAAAGAAAGAGTCATCAATTTCCATTTGAGCCCCTCATAGTTAAATATATATGCACACTAGCATGTAACTGTACTTCATTAATTATCGGGGGAGAATACAGATGAATCAACAACAGTCTATTGTTCTTTAGTGTAACTTTAATTTAGTTAAATGAGCTTATTTCTGCTAATGTTAGCTCTTAAAAGCATGTAAAGGCTAATTGTGCCAACCATAGACTGATGGAGCAAACAGTAGCAAGACATTATCAGTGCATTATGGTTATTACAGTTAACCAAACGTTCTAAGAAACTTTGTTATACATCTGCTAATACTTAGTGTTAGATAATGATAAGCATTAACAATCCCCGTTTTGCATTTCGCTGACACTACGTTTAAATTAGGACAACGTAAACTTCGATTTGCAGAAAATTAACGTTAGCATGTTTTACCAGTGGCTAGCTAACATTACAGACAATTTACATGGTAACTTCAGATACATTTACTTTACAATGTGACTCATCTTATAACATAACTATTGGACAAAGATATATTTAAAACCTAGCGAAGCTATATCTTACCTCGAATTATGTATGCTAGCTTTCAGCAGCAGTTGCATCCAGATTGCCAGTGAACGTGTGTAAGGTAACGTAGAGTGTAGGCAGCGTTGTCAACTCCAAAAAAAAAAGTCAGACACCGCCCAACAGTCGGTATGGCTCCTCCCTCACTACGCCCTCTCGTCTAAAAACGTCACATCCGCAACCAGGATGGCTGCGCCCATAAACGCAAACTCGACGACGGATAACTGATCTCCACAAACCAATGGGTGACGTCACACATGCTCTGTCCATTAATATATACAGTCTATGCTTAGACCACGACTCAAAGAAAAACTGTTGCAGTTGCTCCTTGTTGTCACCACAAGACAAGAACTTGGACTATTGTTTTGGTGTTTTCTGGTCAGCCGAATATATTTTAGTCAACTGACATCCTTTTGTAGCTCGTCTGTCTCGTTCCGTGTTCTTTATGCTCATCTGTTTGTAGGTATCAGGGACAAAATGCACAACTTTTGATTTACTTGCTTTGGCTGTATTGATCAGGTACATAAGTACATTGTTGGCAAATCTTCCAAATGTATTTTGGGGTTTCATGGCTTGTACTAGTGCCATTGCATCACACACCCAGGTTGAGCCATCAGGGATTTCAACTGTGGCTGGTGGATTTACTGACCTTTCTAGAAAGTGTATTAATTTAGCTTTGTCTGCTTTTACAATCGAGCCATCAACGTTTGCAATTGCTGCAGGCAAGGGCCCCAGACTATAGACCAGCATTTCCCCTATGTCTATCTTCCTCACTGTTCCAACCACAATAAGCCTTGCGAAGAGATCTCTATCTGCTTTGAGGGCTATCTCCCGGCCTCTCACTTTGGTGACACTTGAGGTAGCTGTGTCCTTAAATGTCTTGAGTTTCATTTTTTTCAATGGTGCATAAAATTCAACCTCATCTGTGTTGAGACATTGCTGAAAGAATTCAACAAATGCCTTCTCACCTATTTCCTTTGCATTCAGCAGATCTGCAGAGATGGCTTCTGATGCTACCTGACCTAATGTAACATGGTAAAGATGCTCTTTCCAGTGTTTGATCAAATGGGTTCATCATGTGATGTATGGTTGACAGAATGCTCTCGCTTTAACACAAATTTGTGACATGTCACCTTTGACTGTTGTATTGAATCTCTTTAGGATATTTTGTTTCCTTTGTTTTTCTTTTCGAAAAGTAGTTGAAAAATGGGTTTTGGATTCTTTTAAGTTTGTTTTGTGGATGGAAGGAACAGTTACAGTTTAGTATATGATTATGATTTTTTTGAGCAGGTGTAGTCGCTGTTCAAAAATAATAGTCAAGATTGTAAGGACTAAAGATGTGGTACGCCATAATTCTAACCCAAAGTCTTTGTTTTCTTAAAGTGCCCATATTATGAAAAAATCACTTTTTCTGGGATTTGGGGTGTTATGTTGTGTCTCTGGTGCTTCCACACACATACAAACTTTGAAAAAAATCCATCCATGCTGTTTATAGTGAGATACGGTTTCTGAATGTGTCCTGCCTTCAGTCTCTGGGTGAGCTGTTCAAAATCGGCACGGCTTGTGACGTCACAAGCCGAAACGAGCAGGCTAACCGCAACCATTAGCTCGTAGCGTTAGCATGCTAACGCTATGGCTAACGCTAGCATGCTAACGCTAGCATGCTAACGCTAGCATGCTACCTCGTTCTCAATAGCAAAGCACTGCTACAACACACACAAGTTCACCATAATCTACAAAAGAACTACTTACATGTGCGCCCTCATTTTGAAGTCTCCCAGCTAATCCTGCCTTGTAACTGACTGAAGTTGTAGAAACAGCCTTTCTTTTACTGTCTATGGAGCTAGCTAGCTGACATGATCTACATCTGAGCTACTGGGCATGTGCAGTGCAATCAAAGATAGTACAGAAGAAGAAGAAGAAAAGAGGTCTCACTCTGTAGCTAAAACAGAGACCAGCTGAAAAGAGGATCTGCAGCAGTGAGATAGAGCGGTGCAGTACAACACAAATATGGTGTTTTTTGAAAATTAAACCATGTAAACCTATTCTGGTACAACCTTAAAATACAATTATGAACCTGAAAATGAGCATAATATGGCTGCTTTAACTAAAAATGTGTGTCTTGCTAAGACTTAGCTCATAAACTACCTTACAAGCATTTGTGTCACAAATTCACAAGTAATCTGCACCTTTATTTCTAACGATAACAGAAGTGGCTTCTTTGTCAACTTTGTCTTTGACAGCATGCCCTGATAAACTTTTTCTTTACCCAAATACATTGCAAAACATCACACAAGAGACAATTTATTTTCTTCTTTGTATTGTGATCATTGTAAAGTTAATCAGAAATTGTACAAACTACAAGAAATCTCACAGAATACAGATATGCATGATTACATAAATACACTTTGTAAAAATAAGAACATTGACAGTGCATTGTTTTGTAAAAATATATATATCATGTATACCATATGATAATACTTGTACTTGTTTAGTTTTTGCAGTGACTAAACAGGACAGCATTAGTAACTGTTACTAAGTTAAATATTGCTATAGCACTCTTTTTGACATCCCAGGGCTTGATTTTAAATGGTTTGGCTTATATTCTAGTGATGATTCAGTGGACCAGGTGCTTAAAGTTGTCTGTGTCATTCTGTCCAGCCCAGCATTCTGGACAATCCCACACTGAAATGTGTTCAGTTCGACAAACATTCCTGTCCACTGTCATTACTGTGTCCATTTAAGTAATTTACTTTAATACACTTATCCAATGTGATGTATCTTACATTTATAGCTACTGCTAATTTCTAATGCCTGTTAGAAGGGCCTTTAAAATATCAAAAATAAAAGATGTTTACAGACAACAAAGTTAAACTATGTGGTACATTTTTTTGACCTTATAGGAACACCTGTACAACTTCATATAAGCTTATGTAGCACATACATACACACACATACACACACACATACATGCACATATACACAAATGCATGCGTACATACAACAGCACGGATGCTATTGCTTGCTTTACAGTAGCCATGACAACAGTACCAGGCAGGATGCAGTGACGAGACTGATTTTGTGGCTTACTCCACCCGAAGCTGTAAATGAGGAGAAGGACATTAGTTTAACAAACAGTTGTGTACCTTTTTAAAAATATTTTTATCAAGTAGCACTCAGTATTGCTTACAGATGCCATTCACGTTGATGGAGCTGCCTTCAATGTCGAAGCCACTGACGCTTGAAGCTGCGTTGATCAAAGCCCTTCCAATCTGAGTGTTATTAGGAGCAAACGTGCTTACAAAGCTAAGGTCCATGGTGTTGATGACTGATCCACTGCTGCATAAAGAGAAACACATAATATAGTTTGAAATATCAGATTAAGTCCACTATTCTTAAATTATATTACCTGAACATAAATTAAATTACCTGAATGCCACCACTGTCAAAGACCTGAAGGAGGAAGAGAATGTCCTTTGGAAGACAGGTTCAAGCTGCAGAAACAAAATAAGTTGTATTTAAAGACTTTTTACTTTGAACATATAAGTTGTACAGTGAGCTGGAGGTGTAGTTTTATCTTCCTAACGTATTCCCTTTAATGTCTCTGTCATCGATTCTTTCTGGAAATTTGGACAAGTGACGTTTTTATATGTAGACTGTCAAGGGATTGTTCAGTTCTTTGGTGAGTGCTTACCTGTCCCTTTATTATTGCAGCTCGATTTTTAAAAGCTGTTGATGATGGATTCAGCAAGTCGTTTGTAAAAGTGCTTTTAACAGATCTGAAAGACACCCTAGCTGTTGTGAGTGCTATAGTTGTAGGTGCAGCAGTAGTGGATACAGTAGTTGTAGGTGCAACTGTAGTAGGCGCAGCAGTTGTAGGTGCTTCAGTTGTATTTGGAAATGGACCTGCTGTAAAAACATATTTTTAAAGAAATTATTGGTGTCCAAACGAAAAGGATTTCTTGTTCCTTGTTTGATGTCAAACTGACTTTGGTGCCAGTTTCACAGACTTATAAGAACCATCATAAAATGTTTACAAATAGTTGGCTTTGCAGACTTAATAGCATCTTATGTAGTCCTGAAGTGGCCAATGTAAATAAAATGTTAAAGTGAATGACACATTCTTTACATAACAAGCATTCTGACTGCATACAAGGTAGCTTAGAGAATAGCTCATCCTTCATGGATTGAACTGTACAACACGGAAGTTGTCTTTATGAAGGGGTTTTACATAAGAAGAGCAAAATGTTTATGTTTACTTACCTAATACTTTGACTGATCCTGGATCTATGCTCACTTCGAAGGTATTGTTGGGATTACTCACAGCTGTTACTAAGATTTTACCAATGTCATTATTTTGTGGGAGATCTGCAATAGGAGTAGTTCTATTGAACACAACCTCCAATACCGCTTCAGTTCCAGTTGCTCGTGAAGGTATGGCACTGTATCAAAAAACCAAATGGGACAAGAGTTAATAAATTATATGACTGGTTTTGATTGCCTGGTGTCATGTGCGTTTTACACAGGATACTATTAACATTAGATTATACCAATTTCAAGATCAAAACCTTGCATATGAAGTCAAATCAATAAACCACTATAGAAAAAATGATTTTACCTGAACGTTTTCACATTGCATCTGTTAAAATGTCTTCCAAATTGTTTTTGGTAAATCGCAGTACACTGCAAGAAAACAATATTGAGGGACCTTAAGTAGATTTCAAGTACATACAATTTCACTGTAATTAATGAAATGTATACAAATCTTAACAGATTTGTGTTTTAGGTAAAATATTCTATGCAATCCTCATTCAAAACACTGATGCAATCAATGACAAGTGTATAATTTGAAAATGCACTCACAGTATTTATGACTCGTTGTGCAAGATTTTTGAATTCAGTGTTGCTGGGGTCAGTAAGGGCAGGTGACAAAGGTACTGCTGTCAAGTCTACTGAGAGGCTATAAACTGGTTCAGGGGCCAAAGTGATTGGTGCTGCTGTTGTAGTAGTTACAGCAGTTGTAAGAGCTACAGTTGTAGGTGCAACTGTTGTAGGTGCAGCACTCGTTGTTGTTGGGGCAGCTGTGCTTGTTGTTGGGGCAGCTGTGCTTGTTGTTGCTGCAGCTGTGGTTGTCAAAGGTGTTATTACTGCTGGGGCTGCTGTCGTCACTGCTGGGGCAGCTGTGGTTACTGCAGGGGCGGCTGTGGTAACTGCTGGGGCCGCTGTTGTTAATGCTGGGGCAGCTGTGGTTGATGCTGGGGAAGCTGTGGTTACTGCTGGGGCAGCTGTGGTTACTGGTGGGGCAGCTGTGGTTGATGGTGGGGGAGCTGTGGTTACTGCTGGGGCCACTGTGGTTACTGCTGGGGCAGCTGTGGTTGATGCTGGGGCAGCTGTTGTTACTGCTGGGGCAGCTGTGGTTGATGCTGGGGCAGCTGTCATTATTTCTAGGTCAGCTGTAGTTACTGCTGGGGCAGCTGTTGTAGAAATTGTTTGATCAGGTGCACATTTAGTTTAACATTTTAAACTCATTTGACAAGTGCATTGTCTGATGGTTTTCAACAATGTCATGGTTGATCAGTATAACATTCAGATTTTGATCCCACATTTTAAGACTTCTCTTTACAGCACATTTATTTTTAATTAATAATTTTGAACTTACCAACACACAGAAGAACAAGGACAAAGATCATCATCATTTTGGGAAGGTGCTTTCCTTGTGAAAAAAGAGATTAGATTAGATTCAGTTAAGTAATGAAAACATAATAGCTGAATTTATCAAGTTAATGTAAAGAAATTGATTACTTTAAATTTTCCGTATGCAATAAGTGACTTACTTAATTTTGATAGTTCAACAATTTACTATATTGCCTAAATTTCAGTATGTAGTAGGTTAAATACAGAACAATCTGACCTTGTCAGTAGCAAAACAAAAATCACTTTTATTGGACAAAAAGCAAGGCTCCACAATTGCCCCATTAGGTTACATTCAAGCTTGGTTCGCGCCGGCTAGGGCTGGGGCGGTATGTATTTTTTTCTACCGCGGTTGAAAAGCAAGAAATTCCCGCGGAAGAGCGGTATACCGCAACCCCCTTATGAGAGTAGCGTAAGTTAGAGCGAGAGTCAGTGCCCGTGTGGTCGCGCAAGGAGAGCGAGCGGTAACGGAGAGTAGAGTGCCGCTGTGAGGAAAAGAGAGAGGAAAAAGAAAATAGCAAAGATGATGAAAAGTGAGTTTAAAGTGAACAATAAAACAACAAGCTAGAGCTTCTCAAGCCACGGTGGCTTTATCTATTGTCAATACTGCCGGTAAAGTGAATGGAGTTACCTCTGAAAAAACATCGGCTTAAACCTTACAACATGTTGCAGCCTGAGTGCAGCCTGTCTAGCAGCTGAGCAGACGGAGAGCCGAGAGGGCGACTCGGTCACTCGGCAGTTGTTACTCACTTGTTGCTCTCTCTACCGATATAAGCTGCTCTGTTTTAGGCTACAAAACGTGCATGCAGGCCGAAATTCAATGTGATGCTTTATCAGGATAAAGCTATAAACAGAAGTAAACTCTGCTAGCTGCTAGGCTAATGTGCAATGGTAAACACTACAGCTGTAACGTTGATGTGTCTACCTCAGCTGAGAACGGAGAAATGTCTTTACCTTTCCTACCGTAATACACGGTATGGAACATTGCGCTCCCCAACTCGCGAAAGGTCGGATTTGCTCCATCTTTTGATGATAAGTTTTGTTTAGAAATCCTTGAATCCATGTAAGACACAATGTCATCAGACACAATCCATGTCATTAGAATCAATGAATCCATTTCATGAGACACATTGAATCCATGTCATTAGACACAACGTGTAGGCCAATGTTTTTTTGTGGTGATGACAGTGACGAGCTCAGACCCCCGGTAGGCGTCACGTGACCGCGGTATTGCGGTAATGCTGTAACCGTCCTAGCCCTAGTGCTGGCCCCTCATTGTGATCTCGCTCAGTACTGGACCAAAGAGATTTTTGGTCACATCAGTCTATTAGACACAAATGCATGAGGAAATGGGGCCCAGGTTGAACAAAACTATAGTTACCCTTTAACTGTTGATAATGGTTAGTTAAAGGAATATTCCAGCGCAAAATGAACCTAGGGTTTAATAACACATAATTACCGAGTCGACCGTTACCATGACAAGATACCAATTCTGTATCACATTTTTCTTTTCAAGAGATTTTTATACTTATTTTTAACTAAATTCTATTAGGGCATTTATATTGGAACAGAAGCAAGGCTAATGATGTGACTCATAGGTGATATTCAGAAATGTTGCGACACTTTAGTGATGAACAAAACTAAATCTCAAGATATAGAATTTCAGCAGTCAATTTGTCAGTCTGTTACACCTTAACGATGAACAAAACCAAATATCCACACTGTAAAACATTACAGACCAATTTAGTTATGTCCACTTATTTCTTATTTTTAACTGAACGAGCTTATAGAAGTTGTGGATTTTGAACTCAACTTTATGAGTTTTTGAAAGTTAAACTTTTTATTAATTTATTCATTGGGTCGACTATTTTAATTTTCTGTCAGATATGTATGTGTTGATTGAACTTGGGTATGTAAGTTATCAGTTGAAAAAAAAGCATGTGTGTGTGTGTTGCAACAAAAAAGAGTTGCCTTTCAAGTTTAAAATAACCTGTCTTCTTTCACGGCAAAGTTTAAGCATGGACACAATAAATTAATTGTACACCGCAGATAAGTGATGTAGCTTATTCAAATTTCAACTAAAATATAACACGTGTTGTGGCAAACAAGAAAGCACTAGTGCCACCGGCAGAGGGAGAACCTGTCAACGACTTGTGAATTGTGAATTTGGCATTTCACTCTTCTCAAATTGAAATGGAAAGTACTTTTCAAAAGTCAAATGTTTAGCTCCGCCCACATTTAGCCCAACCCTGATCTGCGTACTGCAGTCAGGTGCAATTGGTTCATTGGCTGGTCAATTCCCATGATGCAAGGCAGTAAATAGAGTTGTGTTAAAATTTTCTGAAAAGTTTGTGCTGGTTTACATTTGTAACCATGAGTTAAGTGACTGTTACGTTTGATAAGAAGAGCTGTAGTATTGCAGTGTTAGACTTTGAGCAGTAATAGGCTTCCTTCAGTCATTAAGCTAGTGTCACTTCACTAGTGGCCCTTTTGTGTCAAGTGACGCAAGATCAGCGGCTTTAGAGGGGTCCCTACCGCACCCAAATACCCACACTATCGCCGCTATAAATGTGGTTATGTTGTTTTAACTTGAAACTGTGAGTTGTAATAAAGCAGGAAAGTATGTCTGTTATACTAGGCAAGGAAGGTTTCTTGCATTAGTAAAGAAAATTAATTATTTGTTTTAACTTAAAGTATGAAGTTAAACCAAGTAATAAAAAGTTAAATCAACTAAAAGAACTTTAACAAAACTAGAACACTGTAGTTACATCAACCTCATTAACTTTAATTTCTAAGTTGAAACAAATGCAGTCTTCAAGTTGAGTGAATTTCGATTTTCAAGGCAGCAGGTGAACTTGCATTTCCAAGTTAAACTACCTTGAATTTTCTTACAGTGCAGGTACAGAATTCCATCTATCAAACTGTCAGTTTCTTTGCTTATTATCGTGGCATACTCCCTTCTTTTGTCCTGCTGCAGTCTACCTATGTGAATGTTAAAACTAGTTGGACCAGGGTGCCATGCGCACACTGCACAGAGAAGCTGTGTGAGAAGGGGAGGGGGGAGCGGGGGACAGTTCACCTCTGGGTCGAACGGGTTGCTGGGCATTGGTGCCGATGCCGTTGGTGCTCTGCTAATACTGAGCACCCACGAAGCTGATCACGGTTATGTGTCAGTTAAACTTTTCATCTCAATCCTATCCTGAGTTGAAAGAGCCTTGCCTACTTCACGGCTTTATTATCGAGTTTATAGGTGTGTGTGTTCGTGTCGGCCGTCTGAAATGCAAACATTTTTTGACTACTTTTTTTTTAAAGGGCGTGCGCCCGTGAGCATTCAGTAGGCGAGCAGATTTCATACAATAACATCAATGATGATTTTGCATCAAGGAAGGTCAGAAAGGTCAGGTTTTAGTTTTAGTTTGTGTTTCCTGTTCTTAGTGCAATATGTAATAATTAGATTCTCTTTAGTGTGTTTTCACATTTGTGTGATGAAGGATTTGTGCAATTTAGAATAGGCCTATTTATTCTATATTTTATTTGTATATTATTCTTAATATTTTATATTATTGTTGCTCTCTGCTATTGTTACAATTTTTATATATTTGAATGTATATATTTTTGGCACATATATATATATATATATATATATATATATATATATATATATATATATTATAACAACATAAGTGAAAGAGAAAATTATAATTCTAAGTTGCACAAATCTTTCATTAGAACATTTGAACATCACACTTAAGAGAATCCAGTTATTTAACTATTGCAATTACAACAGGAAACACTTTTTAAGTTGCACAATCTCCACCTCCAACAATTTTAATTGACAATGAACATAATTCTGCTCAAAATATGACAGTATAAGTTATCAGAACTTAAAATAAATATACACTATAATATAATAATTTTGCTAATTTTTTTTTTGGGGGGGGGGGCGCTCGAAGGGGGTCTCGCCCTGGGTGTATTTCAATGTAGAACCGCCCCTGATTTCTAGTGTCGTGGTAATGGCGCAGGAAGAAATGCAAGAAAAAAATTGCATTTAAAAATACTGAACTAATATTATATATGATATTGGGAGTTATCAGACTTATCAGACCAGTGAAAGTAGAAAATAATATTTATATGGACACATCTAAAGAAACATATCAAAGTTGTATTTCTTCATATTCTTGTATGTATTATTCTTGTCATTTAATGACATCAATATGATCCAATATGAAATCACTATATTTAATAAGTGGTGACTGTTAAAGCTGCTATGGGTCTGACTCGTAGCTACATAGCAGAGATGTCCCCGTATGAGCCAGTTCACAGCCTTACATCCTCGGGCAGGGCCCCTTTAGCTGTTCCAAAGTCAAGGCTTAAATCTAAGGGTGACTGTGCTTTTGCCATCAGGGCCCCTAGAATTTGGAACGACCTGCCCAAGGAGGCTCGCAGGATCGGTGGACTCTTTTAAATCACTTCTGAAAACTCATTTTCATAGACTTCATAGACTTTCAGACTTCTGTTTTTTTCTTTTATGTGATGTCTCTTTTTACTCTCATATTATTTTCTCATTTTATTGTTACTTTTGATCTGTATCTGTTATTGCTATTGATCTCTATTCTATACCGTGTATACTTTTTTGTCTCGTTACCTTGTTTTCTGCTTTTTGGCCCCACTGTTTTACTGACCTCTTTTGCCTTGCTTGTCTGTCAAAGCAAATTGTAAACTTTGTTTTTAAAAGTGCTATATAAAAGTTATTATTATTAATATCTACTTGTATTTTTCCTCCACATTCCATTTTATATTTAACAATAGCAGCACAGAGAGTAAAGACAAACTGTAGCTGCTTATACAGGGTTTCTGTGAGTTCACCAAGTTGGATGTAAGACTTTTTAAACACCTTGTTGATACCACACACAATATACTTCAATAACTTTTTAATAATATAAATAATATAAATCATTCTTAATGATGTAATTAATTAAATTAACACAACCTGGACTCGGATAAGTGGCATAAAATGGATGGGTGAAATAACCAATGTAAAATAATGAATTTATTAAATTTTCAAGTTTGAAGCTTTTACTTAAATTGGCACTTGCTCATAATGAGTCAATCAGCTTATCTACTGTAGCTAGCTGTATCAACAGTGTTTGCTCCAGGTCTGATGATGCTGACTGAAACTTCAATAAAAAAGGATTAAACTGCTTCCTGAACACACAAATCACTATGACACCAAACCCACTTTTAGTTTATAAGTGAGAGACATCTCATGATAGCATTACATATAGACTTAAAAATGTACTTACCCAAAAGATTTAAGATGAAACGTTATATATTCCCCCTTTCTATCTGCTTTCAATGTTTTAAACTTTTTCAATGTCTTTTGATTCAGTCCACTTTACATCTGTGGTATTGCAAAACGTTCACCTTATGTGACAGTCCGCATCTATCAGGGCTTTTATATTGGAACAGAAGAAAGGCTAATGATGTGACTCATAGGTGATATTCAGACATGTTGTGACACCTCAGCAATGAACAAAACCAAATCACAGGATAGAGAATTTTCTTGGCTCAGTATAGGCCTATAATGGCACCCTCCCTTATTGTGTCCTGTGAAACCGGTTGCTGGTGCATTCCACCTTATTTTTTCCTTGTCCTGATGTTATGTGTTGAGGACCACAATGGAAATAAGTCCTGGGGCCTCATGTATAAAAGACTGCGCAGCTTTCATACCAGAAGATGGCGTACGGCCAAAACTTGAAAAGTACCTATGCACAGAAATATTCACATGTATAAAACTGGTCGTACGCCAGGTCCTGCGCACCTTTCCTTTATACATGACAATCCACGTGAAATTGAGCGTACATGAGTGAGTGACCGACCCCACCTTGCCTCCTCCCATAAATGAATATGGAAATTACTATAAATGCGCCCCCGATGTCATTTTTTTTCCAATCACAACGGGTTATCCCGCTGCAGATGAAAAAAAAAAAAACTTCACAGACTGAGGTTGAGGTGCTGATCGCGGAGGTGGAGGCGAGAAAAAAAAATTCTGTTTGGAGGTTTGTCATCTTGGATAAGCAACAAAAGAAAATGCCCAGAATGGCAAATGGTGACCGGGCGGTGAATGCACCGAACCATGGCAGAAATAATTAAAAAAAATGTTTAATATCGAACTGGAAATCAAGAGAATGGCAGCGCCACACCAGTTACAGAACAACATGCATCTCAGTGTCAGTCCAAACTACGCACAATAAGCAGTCTGAACTCACTGATGTAATGCCATTTCTTTTCTAAGTGTTAGTACGCTCAGTGAAACTGAGTCCAGTGCGAGGGAGACCCGACTCAGAGGAGGAGAGGTTAGTGAGGCCAGCGTCTCCATGGCAGGTGACAGTGCGCACGGATCCGCTGCACCACGCATGGATGAAATAATGAAATAGTAAATAGGACTACAGCAACAGAATTATGTGCAGAATTAAGACAGTCAAGACGGCCCAGTGTTTGGTGGACCGGGTACACCTTGTTCAATTAATAGCTTACAAATCATCCACGGGATCAATTACGCATCACATGAGTTTGCCCACCCAACACAGCGTTTGTTCCTGGGGAGATGGATCCGTGCGTCCCGCGTGCCATGGATGTCTGAGCCTCAGCAACTAAAGACTCACAGACACTATTGCATTTTCCGTGCCGATCTTTTTGTTGCCAGTAAGATATTTCATCTATCGGAAATACAGAGGATGACTGAAAGTATTTTCTAAGTGGATTTATCATTAATTTCCCATCCTCATGTTTAACAGAGATTAAGTAGCCTGCAAATTGAAAAGTTGTGTGAAAGATGTGAAACATTATCCACATAAATGATCAGACTTTTATGGAGTATCAGCGGATATAATTAGTATGTTTTTTCATAGACAACGTCACAGACGTATGCCAGTAACTGTAGTGGAAACTTTTGTAATGTTTTGTAATGTAATGTAAAATTCGCCACGTTACAGAGCCAGAAAAGACTTTGCGGACGGCCCGCACATTCTCACGACTGCTCAACAGTTTGCGTGACGGCCCGCACATTCTCACGTCAAGTTATTTTTTTATGCATCACAAAGTGTCCGTGAAAACCAGCGTACGCAAGCTGCGTGCGCAACGTTTATACATGAGGCCCCTGGACTTTATTGTGTTTTTATCCTCGATTGTATTTCATGTATTTTTTATTCATGTGTAAGGCATTCTTGATACAATCAAATCAATCAATCAAAAACCTTTATGAATGCTGAAAGAGGTTTGACTAGTGTGACAGTAAGTTATGACAAAGAAATATAGATTTCCAAAAAAACAAAAAAAAGAATTGCATCTCAAACATGTTGAACGAATAGTGTACATGATATTTGGAATTATCATGTTAAATATGAAAATAGATGAGTACAAAACAGTGTATATATATATATATATAGACACATCAAAAGGATATGTATCTTAGGTATTTGCTCATATTCTTCTGAAGTGTCAGTTCAGGACATTAATATCACCCAGTATGAAATCACTATATTTAGTTAATGGTGAATGTCTACCTGTATTTTTCTTCCAAATTCAAAGTCTGTAGAATTTTTTGTATTGTTTTAATTAAGACAGGTAAACTGCCAGTGCTTTTACAGGGTTTCTGCAGAGTTTACCATGTTAGATGTAAGACTTTTGTAAGACCTTTTTTTAATACCACACACAATTAGGTGGAAAATTACTGCCAGAAGTCATGTGACAGTTTTTCGTACTTGTAGAATTTTTCTTTGTACTTCAAGGATTATTTTTTGTACTTGAAGGATTTTCTGTTGTACTTGAAAGATTTTAGTTTGTACTTGGAGGATATTTTTTGTCACTGAAGAAATACGTTTCCTTGTATTTGTAAAACATACTGTATTTGTTTGATAGGTAGGTTTCTTATTTGCAGAACAAAATGCATTAGTTTGTGAATGATGTTTTGTATTTGTAAACCACACTGAGTTTGTTTGTGAATCGTTGGGCGTGAGTAAAACACGTTTTGTGTGTGTGTGAGGTTTTGCCATGATTCTAACTCCATAGAACACTCCCTTCTTTTGTCCTTGTGCAATCCACCTACGTATGTGAAAGTTTAAAGAGGTTCAACCAGTGTGACAGTAAGTTATGACAAACAACTGAATATAGGTTTGTAGTTAAGTGGTAAAAGAAGAAATGCAGAAAAAAAGAAATGCATATTGAACAAAACAATGTTTGCATGGACACTGTTGTGAATAATGTTACATTCCACATTCCATTCTGTGAGAAGTCTAAGGAAAGTCGTACTCATCCGTTTGAGTTGTATCCTAAATTGTAACACTGTTTTCCTTGTGTGTCTCATTAAACCTTTAGAACATTGTGAACTGAACCCTGCTTCGTGTCGCTTTGTTCTCCGAGCACTTGTCACTGCTTTCAGAATCAGCTCACAGGTGTCCAGCCAGTAGATGATAGGATTCAAACAATCCTGATCGGTTTGTTTCTCAACAGACACATTGAAAGAAAAGTATCTCAGTTGTATTTCCTCATATTTTTCTTAAATGTCAATTCATGGCATCAATATAATTCAGTATGAAATCACTATGGTAAATGTCTACATGTATTTTTCTTCCAATGTCAAAGTCAGTAGAAAATACAGAATAGTTTTTGGGGCATTTGTTTTATTTGATAATGAAAGATAATGGAGCCAGATAAGGCATACAATATGTACTGCTGACTGAAAAGGAATTAACTCCTAAGCAGACAAGCCACTGCTTTTTCAACAAGCTTTCTAAGGCCTTTTTTTTTTAGATAAATGAATTTAATGCTTTTTAAGACTGTTCAAGACCTGCAGAGATTTGAATATCCTTTCTAAACTGGCAATGGAGCAGGTTAAAGCTGAACATTCATGTTAGGTTAAACTTTAAGATCGGTTTAGGCTGATTTATGAAGAGTTTATTATCAAGTGAATTAAAATAATAGGTTCCTGTTCAGTTTTGCTTTTATCTTTTAAAGTGAGCTTCCATTATCTCGCAGCAAAATAATTATACAGTGAGCGTTTATCCTTGTGGGGGTGCACTGCAAAAAAGGCCCCTCTAGAAATAAGCCTAATATTCCTAAATCTAGTCAAATTATCTTGTATTGAGCAAAGAAATCAGCCAATGGGGTAAGAAAAATTTACTAGGTTAGAATTCTTAAAACTAGCAAAAAAGTCTAGCCACTGAAAAATCATAAAGGCTAGAATTTGAGCAAACTGAGCTTACTACAAGCAATGAAATCATATTTACTTGAGACAGAGTAACTTAAAATGAGGAATTTAGTCTCTAAATGAACACAATTAGAATTTATATCTTGAAATAAGATTAACAACTAGCTAAATTAATCTTAAAATAAGCATGTTATTCTCTTAATTGAGCTGACTTTAAGAATGAATACCTTGAAGTAAGATTAATAACTAGCCACAAAAGTTTAAAATATGACACAATATCTTAAAACAGCACAATAAAAATAAGTTAATTTGTCTCAAATTAAGGCACCAGAAGCATCTTGTTTTTAGCATTTCTCACTTTAAGAGATTTTTTTAATCAGCATGCTTCAGTGCAGTTTGAAAAGGTTTTTCTTTTTTAACAACATGCACTACATCCATCAATCCACTCACTGAGTCAATGAGTACAAGACCAAGACTTTCATAGTCACGCAGATTAAATAATTTGAAAATATTCAGCTATTCAAGTAGCAGAATACAGTTAAAATAATAATAATAAAAAATAATAATAAATAAACACTTCCATTCCAGCTGCTGGTTAGAATATTTGAAATGACAGCAACAAACATATCGTACGGATGTTTCTCGAATAGAAACAATTTTCTCAGAGTGACTCACTTACTCAATGAAGGACCTCCAATGACATCAACAAACACGTGGCTAACATGGGTCTGACTCTCTCAAACTGAAAAAAAATGTTAGAGATATCGGTCAATCACTCAATGAAGGACCTCCACTCGGCAATGGCTTTTTTGTAGGAAGCAGTTGAATCTCGGTCATGCAGGGAGTCCTGGAGAACCTCAGTTTGTAATACTGAGAGCAGGGTGGAAATGCACTTTGGATAAGTGAGGTGCAGGCAATAGTAATACCCCAAGAGGTAGAGCAGGCCTTCATCAAACTTCTTCCTGTCAAAGGTAGTCACTGGTGTGTTTCCAATGGCGATCATGTAGTTTTCCTCACAGACGAGCATAACTGGACAAGACAGGGGTCGCTGGCTCAAGTATGCATCAGGGTCCTTTGAAGCCTAGATGACAAGAGTGGAAGTTTAGGAAATCACAAGTAACACAAACCTTGTCCTGGACTGGGATACTTCCAACAAAACTACAACAATTAGATAACTAACAACACTCTGGTTTTTGTATAAATGACAGAGGCTTACCACTAGAGCTGGGCAATGTATCAATATTACAACCCCAAATCAGAAAAAAGTTGGGACAGTATGGAAAACACAAATAAAAAAAGAAAGTGATTTCTAAATGTACTTTGACTTGTATTTCATTGCAGACAATACAACAGCACAGAATTTAATGTGTTCCTCATGATTTTTATTGGGTTTTTTTTTTTTCAAAAAAACAAAATTCCTATTTTGGTTCTTGCAACACATTTCAAAAAAAGTTGGAACAGTAAAGCATTTACCACTTTGTAATGTTGCCATTCCTTTTCACAACACTTAAAAGACGTTTAGGGACTGAAGACACCAAGTGATGAAGTGTTTCAGGTGTAATTTTGTCCCATTCTTGCTGCAAACAAGTCTAAAGGTGGGCGACAGTTCGGGGTCTTCGTTGTCGCATTTTGCGCTTCAAAATGCACCACACATTCTCTATTGGAGACAGGTCGTGACTGCAGGCAGGCCAGTCAAGTACCCGTATCCTCTTCCTCCGCAGCCAGGACTTTGTAATGTGTGCAGAATGTGGTTTTGCATTATCTTGTTGAAATATGCATGGACGTCCCTGGAAAAGATGTCTTCTTGAAGGCAGCATATTGTGCTCCAAAATCTCTATGTACTTTTCAGCATTAATGGTGCCATCACAGAAGTGCAAGTTATCTTTGCCAAGGGCACTGACACAACCCCAGACCATGACAGACCCTGGCTTTTGGACTTGTTGCTGGTAACAGTCTGGATGATCCTTTTCTTCTTTGGTCCGGAGCACACAGTGTCCATTTCTCCCAAAAAATACCTGAAATACTGATTCATCTGACCACAGTACACGTTTCCACTGTGTGATGGTCCATCCCAGATGCCTCCGAGCCCAGAGAAGTCGACGGCGCTTCTGGACACTGTTAACATAGGGCTTCCTTTTGGCACAGTACAGTTTTAACTGGCATTTGTGGATGTAAATACGTATTGTGGTACTTGACAAAGGTTTGCCAAAGTAGTCCTGAGCCCATGTGGTGATATCGCTTATAGATGAATGGCGATTCTTGATGCAGTACCGCCTGAAGGATCGGAGATCACGGTTGTTCAGCTTAGGCTTGCGCCCTTGTCCTTTACACACTGAAATTCCTCCACATTCCTTGAATCTTTTAATTATGTTATGCACTGTTGAAGGTGAAATAAGCAAATGTCTTCCTATCTTTCTTTGAGGAACATTGTTTTTAAACATTTCAATAATTTTCTCACGTATTTGTTGGCAAACTGGCGATCCTCGGCCCATCTTTGCTCCTAAAGGACTAGACCTTTCTTGGATGCTGCTTTTGTACCAAATCATAATTACAATCACCTGTTGACATCACCTGTTTCAAATCACATCATTATTTAACCAATTTACCTGATTACTAGCTCTGAATTGCTCCTGTCCCAACCTTTTTTGGAATGTGTTGCAGGTCTGAATGACAGGAAAGGATGTATATTTACAAATGAAATTAAGTTGACCAGACAAAACATGAAATATTTTGTGTTAACATTGTCTGCAATGAAATACAAGTCAAAGTACATTTAGAAATCACTACTTTCTTTTTTTATTTGTGTTTTCCATACTGTCCCAACTTTTTCTGATTTGGGGTTGTATATCGATATCGTGATATGAGACTAGATATCGTCTTAGATTTTGGATATTGTAATATGGCATAAGTGTTTTCCTGGTTTTAAAGGCTGCATTACAGTAAAGTGATGTCATTTTCTGAACTTACCAGACTGTTGTAACTGTTCTATTATTTAGCTTTACCCATTTAGTCATTATATCCACATTACTGATGATTATTTATCTCACTGTGTAAATAATGCAGTATCAATATCGAGGTATTTGGTCAAAAATATCGTGATATTTGATTTTCTCCATATCGCCCAGCTCTACTTACCACAAAATAGAACATGGTGTGCATTAATAACTGAAACAACTGAAAAATTAAATACTTTGTCTCACCGTAAGGACATGGAAAACAGCCTCGCTACTAGCGCCCAGCTTCTTAAGTGGCATAGTGCTGGATGGAAAGAGCAGTGGCAGGGCTCTGAACACAGCAGTGGCATGTTCCACTATTTTGACAGAAAGCATAACACAAGGCAGTATAAGTAACCACTCATCATGAGATCTCAAAATATAAACTTGGAGAAATCAAGGTATACAGTGACTTCACCTCCATCCAACGTTTTAGGGGGTTTCATTGTTTTTTTCATCACCCCATAAAATTGGACCTTTGAATAAAAGTCGTTCCATCTATTCCTCATCTCCAAGACATAGTGGGCATTGTTTGGCTGTATTATCTTTTGCAACTCATCTAAGACCTGAAAGACATTAAAAAACAGGTGTAAATATTTTCCATTGTCAGTCCTGGTCCAACACGTTGATGACTGATGTCTCTTCAGATAAGACCTAATGGTTAGAATAGAATATAATGCCTTTTATTGTCACTATACACATGTACAATGAGATTAAAAGCAACTCCTTTTCCAGTACCAACATGTACGTAGAAAAAGTATAACATGGAATAAAATAATTGAACAGTTGAAACACTATAGACATATGAAAAAATAAGTATGGTTTTATATACAGTGTGATATGCAGTGTAGGTTATTGCACATTATTTGAATATTGCCCAATAGTGGTGATCATAGGTAATAGACATGCTAAAGACCCCTAATGGCCCCAAATATGTACAGAAAAGCTACAAAAAGGTAAAGACCACGGGTTACGAGGGGATGATCCAAGTCTTTGAAACAAGAATATGCCTCCAGAATCTTGCTGGGTCGGTCTTGCTCCTTTACAGTGTCATAAAGCGTCTTCTCGACTCAAACTCCAAGTTCAGCAAATGGGTTACTGAAGCTTTGTTTGGCTTCCTGGACCGGCACATCTCTTGCAGTGTCTTGTAGTGCCTTACCTGGGTTTTCTGGCTGTCCAAGACGTCACCCAAACCACCTGAAGGAATAAAAACAAAAAAATAATAGAGGGTGGGGTTAGAGGTGTAAAGCAAGATAAGGTTTCCAAATTAAGTAGGAGGAACATAGCAGGTAACAGGACCCAGTCATTCTCTGTAACGTTTTTTTTTTACAGTATTGAATTGTTAGAATACTAACATCCCTGGACTAATACCTTTGCAAGGGCACTTACCCATGGCCTATGTTTTCTTTTGTTTGTACATTTAGCATAGCAATCTCTCCCACACATCTCACTAATCAAAAATGCATCACAACAACTTGAGACTAGCTGTTACGTCCCACAAAAACTCATGTAAACAAAGTGTATTAAGTTTAATCCATACTTTCATCACTGCTATCCAGGTGTTGCACTGGGGTGCTGGCTCTGACTGGGGACCGTTGAAGAATGACCATAGAAGCACTCGAATCCCCGTCGTAGTCACTCGTTATTTCATCAACTTCCTGCCGTTGTTTCTTTGCAGGAGGAACGGCCTTCTTTGGGCTTTTTACATTCGATAGTCTCTTCATGAGCTTTTTGGCAACATGCTCCTGCCGGGTAAAAACAGTAAACATTAAAATATGACACATAACAATGTTTTCACAATAAAAATAAAACCACAAGCAAAAGGGAGATAAAAAAATACTTACCCAGTCTTTTACCATTGGATAATACTACACCAGTCGCTTTGCCATGACATTGACCTCTGGTTTGGTGGGGTATCTGGCATCTTCTGTGGCTCTTGCAATCGAGATCATATTACACATAGTGTTTCTTATGAGCCGGCAGAAGAGCTCCTTAGATAAATCAGTAAGTCCCCATCCGTTTCTGCTCGAAGTAGGAGCATCGCACCTGTTCAAGTTCACTGTCTGTGTAAACTATGTATTCTGGGCTGGACATGACCACAAACTTAGAAGTGTTGGGCTCTTCTTGTGAAAGACCACTGCCTCCAGTCGCTGATGGCTGTGGCAGTTCAGCAGCAGTCTCCACCTAAAATACATTCACAATTACATATTTCATAGGATAGCTTTCCGTCATGATGTATTCCCACACAATGAGTTTTTTGCCCTGTAATAATCATATGGCCCAGCCAAAGTGTAAAGCCCATACTACTGAACTTACGACACCCCGGTGCAACAACACTAAACTGTTATATAAATGCAAATCCTAATGTTATTGTAGCCTACTTGTTTCTGGCCAAAGCCCTGAAAAAACAAAGATCATGCTGAATTTAGGTTAAATATGGACTTACACTATTGTTACACTGACTGGTCAAAGCTTCTTTTTTTTAACCGAAGAATGAGCTTTGGCTAAAATAAATACAATTTTAAAATGAAAAGATTTGTAAATTGATGCTATCACATAGGCATATGGATGCACTTTACTACATTTTATCATATCTTAACTTAATGTGCATAATATAGAACTGACCTTTTCATCTTTATTTACAACAAGCCATATAGCCCGCTGCCTGTCAAAGTTTTCAGGACCAGGAAACAGATCCTTGATTTAATCTCGAGAAAGGGAAGGCAGTAAGTCTTCTCCAATCTTGGCAGCTATAGAATAAAATACAGTTCATGCCAAGACACTAAGCTCATCACTGACTTCATTCACCCTTGTGTACATACATCCTATATCTGCGTGGTTCAACTTGCCAAGGCAGCTGACATCACCGGATGGGCAGAGTGATTTTTTATGAATTGGATTTTTTGTCATGGTCAGCACAGCTTGCACTGCCAATACAATGGTTACAATCAAGTTACCAGCATACATTAACAGAGTTACTGCTACATAACGTTCTTGCAAAACCACAAAACATCTAACATCATGTTGTACTAATAATAATAATAATAATAATAATAAAAATAATAATAATAATAATAATAATAATTGTATAAATGCTCCATAGCTTGTATGTCACGGTGTGCTCCATAACAGATGTTTTATAGTAAAAAAGGCTACCGTTACTTGTAAGATAAATAACTAATGTTAACTAACATTCTAGTTAGCAACCATTACCCCTTGCCTACATTATTCCTAGCATATAACTCAATCTCCGTCTCTTCAATATTGAAACGATTGAGTTTACTCATGCACAACCATCAGATGACTACAACTTCGGACAGGCTGCTCATACCACAACTACGTAGGCAAGCTCAGTTTGCAGCTGCGCAGTAGCGCTCAGCCCTAACATACTTCAGTGTCTCCATCCAGCTAATACATCCATGTCCAGAGCAACACCTGTTGAAAAACTGAATCCACCGTAAATGCGCATGTAAATGCACACGTAAATTTTAGAACGTCAGCTGAAATGATAGCACGCTAAATAAAATAAAAATCTCGGAAAAACTAAAAAGCAGCTTGCCTAGTGAGCCCATAGAGAAAAGACGTGCCAGTCTAAGTGCACAATTAACCTTGATGCATGTATAGAAGTAAAACAACATCCCCGGCTGTCTCTATCATAGAATCTACGGTAAATAGGCCCCAGAGACGCAGAGGAATCTGCGGCAGAAGCCAGAGTTTAGACAGAGCCCGGAACTCCAGGCCACAGCAACCTGATCCGCATTACTGGTGGGCAGCAAACATGAATGAACAAAATATGCCCGATGAGATAACTTAACTTCGAAGGGTTGGATTATCAAGCTGAGTTGACATGCCGGTTCCTCTGCCGTAATGAACCCGACCGAAATACGTACAACGCCACGGCTGAGAGTCGCGACTGGAGGCCAGCTGCAGTTCAGAGCCGGCCGTGCGGCGAGTCGGAGCTACGAACAAGGCAAAATCCCCGGGACTGCAGTTGTGTGAAAGTACTTCTGGAGTGATTTCTGCCTGCCAGGCTGCTACTGTTTGCACCCACGTGCATGCGCCAGGGCTACGGAAAAACTGCTTGCAGGACAAGTGTGAGAGAGAAATCCTCTAGGATAGACATCATTTGCTACCACACGAGACACGGCCGGAAAAGGTGAATTGAAATGTGCTCTTAACCTGAAATGACACACACACCGAACCAGACGCAACACAGAAAAACACTAATGCCATAAGCCAACAACTACTAGTCGCACTCGCACTCTCGTCTGAAAATACAACTGACAGAAGTAGGAGTTAGAACATACGTGCCCGATTCTAATTGGTATACAGAACCGTAACACCCACTGCCCAGCTGATCAGTTAAAGAGAAGAGAGATAACGTAATTGAAGTCTCTCTGACAGAATTTACGCTGAGCTACATTTCCATGGTAGGGTCGGGTGTGCGGCCGGCCGAAATAGCTTAGGTTTGCCTCGATTTTTTTTTTTTTATCAAAATGAATTTCTTTTAGATCATTTTAATGAAATATAATAAATATTAAGCCAGTGTATGAGATCATTAATTAATGACTGGTTGGTGCTCTTATGAGACAGAGTTATGGTCACTTACCCTTGACCTCATGTGATAAACCAATCAGGTCGTCCCAAGGGAATTTTGACACTACGCTTCACTTAGACCTGTGCTTGGGAAGTGGGAGCTACATTGCTAATATCTGCGTCAACAAACTAGCTAGCTTAGCTAGCTAGACTAGAAAATCATGACTGGCGCTGTGTTATTTGCTTTGTTTTTGTAGGTCTAACCCTCAAATCTTTATTGAGTCAAATAAATTTGGCTCATAGTCGTAGTCCAGATTTTCGTGTTGTTTGTGGAATCGATGGTTGTAGTAAAGAATATCGCGTCTACAACTCATTTTGGTATCATATTCAACAAACCCATTCTGAACACTTTGACAGTGGCAGCAGCAACTTAAGGAGAGAAGGAAGGACAGCAACCTCAAGACTGGACCTCATATCAGCGATGGATCGAAACACTAACAACGTGTGGGCATATAGGTAAAGCACCTGCATTACTTAAGTCAGCAGTTTTAAATTGGTGAGGCGCGCATTGCGCATCACTTTTGGGAAGGTCAGCGCGGCTGGGAAATATAGCCTACAAGTGTACGGGGAATGCATGAATAACAAGGCTGCAGTCTCTGAGAATATATTTTTATTTTATTTGTGATGGTTATTTGTTAGCGTACTGCGTATGCCACATAATGAACGAGACAGAGTAGAATGTTCACTGAATATTACAGTTTCTCTTGACTGCTTTGACCTGCTTAAAGAAACTGGGATCCACTCGGTTTTCATCATCACTGTCTCAGCAGAGCAGAAGACACATCTTGCAAATATATTAACCCTTTCTCATTGGATTGACACATTTTCCCCACCCTTTTGCAGAACTGTTAACACGGATGTAATTCAAGCTGTCCAAACTCCATTGTTTTAGGTATGGTAACCAAACAAAAACCATCTGTTGCTATTAGAAACTACCTACATCAGTATGAAATCACTGAAGCACCTGTTTGACACTCCTTCACACAAATCTTCAATTAGCAATCATTCTGCAGGGTTAGGCCATGTGGCCCTATAGATCAGTCTGAAGGGTTAGGCCATGTGGCCCCATCGTCAAGACAGAAGAGACTGAGTATCAACAGTGGCTATTTCTTATACTCTACAGTAATAGATGTTTATACTTTACTGTAATAGATTTTATTTTCTTAATTTCTTATACTCTAATAGAAATTATTTTGGTTTACATGTATTATGTGTAATATTTACAGTATTTCAGTTTTCAGCCACAATTTGAAAATAAGAATCAATAGAATCAATAAAATTTGATTCAAAGCATTTCTGATTCTGGATCCAATTTTTTGCAAGAAGGCAAATTTGACAACAAATGGCACTGGCATGAAAGCTACGTACAGTAATAGGCTACAATGACAAGCAGTGGTGCACTGATTTGAGTGCTGTATTTTGTATTTTGTTGTCCACTGTGTAATGGTTGATTGGAAGAGCTCATACACTTGTTTGCAAGTTGTGTTGTTTGAAGGCAAAATTAGTGTTTGTTGCATATTTTAAATGTTTTGGCACGTTTAGATCCTTTTGCAAACAAAATGTGTCATTTAGACCATGAGTGCCACTGTTTGGGCCTGCGTGTTAACTGTTTTGAAAATGTGGAGTTTGAGTTGACTGCTGCATCAAAGCAATCAAGAAAAACTTTAAATGCCAGCTTCATGTGTGACGCACTCCTACGCTTGGTGACGCAGTTATGATTAGCTTTACAGTATAAGTTTGACTCGCGCGGATGATTTGAGATGAGAGAGAGAGGTTATTTTCAGAACTAAAGTTTTGCCAATGTGTTGCTTTTTGAAATTGTGACTTAAATGCATGATGTCAAAGTCGTACTAGACTATTGGGCCAATATGATGTGAGTTATTGTAACATTGGATCCAACCCCAGTTATAGGTTAGTTTTAAATAGATACCTTGTATTATTCCAGTGTAGCAAAATTATTTTGATGCACAAAGACTTCAATGAGTTTCGGGCCTTGCTCTTCTAATATTTTCATGTCCACGAATACAGGCCAACTAATGCAATGGTGGAGAAGAGAGAGAGTCCAACAGAAGATGCGGTGGAGAAGGTAGAGCGGCCAACAGAGGATGCAACGGTGGAGAACAGAGAGCAACCCTGTCCTGATTCTCTCATCCCAGAGCATTTTGGTGCTTTTGACAATTCAGTGTCATTGTACTCTGGCTTTGACAACAGGATCCTCACCTCTCCACGGCACCCTACTATGTCCCAGACTTGTGACTGTACCATACAAACAACTTTAAATATACCAGATTTTCCAAGTGAGCCTGCAGATTGCCCCTCTGCATCACACCAATCTGAGGTATGCATTTGGACAGTTTTCTTGAGCACACAATAACAATCTTTTATAATGCTCCATGTATCTTCTTGTCTTTTGATTTTTCTGGGTATGTCGTTGTTGGTCATGGTCAGTAGTTCATATTTGATCTTTAACCGTAGTTGGACCTAGCAGCCCCCTGCTCCCACACAATCAGCCAATACTGCGATTAGAGCAGGTTAATTTCCTTAAACATATTACCTGCTCCACTCCAAGGTTACACAAAACATGTATAGTAAGATATTTTGTTATGTTTGTGGCTTGGTCACTCTGAAGATGAAGCAGAGACACTGACAATTCATAAACATAATAGGAGCAGTGTCTTATCCTCTTTTTCTAGAAATAAGGCTTTTTTTTCTTGCTTAAAAATCAGTTGTTGCAGTGTGGGCGTGGTTTGTAATCAGCTGCAGGGGAGAGAGGTGTGGGGATAGCTCATTAGAGCAGTGCCAGGTGAGTTTATTGACACAGCTGGTGCTTGTTGGTCTAATTACACTCCCCTTTCATATGCAGTAGCGTGCTGGACCTCCAAATGATTGCCACAAACTAAAGACAGAAGGAAGCTTGCTCTGCGAGATATTGTTTATTTGTTTTTCTTCCATTAGCATGTAGCTACATGTGATATTGTTAAAACCACTCTAGCTTAAAAAAACAACAACACTTCAGTCCTTCCTGGCTGGAGCAGATGACCAATCATAGAAGGCCGGCTTGGAGTTGTGTAACACTTAGCCGAGAGTAGAAGAAACTGTTGAAACTGGAGCGTTCAGAACAGGGTTAAAATCTGAACGTTTTAGCTCACGGGGGATTTCTCTAAAATACGTTTACCTCATTATTTTTCTCACACAAATACTCCTTAATCTGATCATTCACCAGATTTTCAAAACCTTGGCTAAGATGCAGAGTTTGGAAATGGGCCAATAATTAACACTGGCCATAATATCTGCAGCCAGGATTTAAAAACATTATTTGCAAATAATTCACATCTTCTGATGATTTTTTTGCATAAAAAACCCTTTCCTCTCACAACACCTCCTTTCAGTCTGCTAAAGTCAATTCAAAAGTTTAAAAAATGCAAAAAGAAACCATGTTGAATCTTCAGAATGTAATGCTAAAACTAAAACCCTGCCTGCCTTTCTTTCACATCTCACTGATATAAATGTTTTCTTCCAACTTGACCCTGACCTCTGATTATGATGAACGGGGACAAAAAGAGATCACAACAAGAATGAAAATGTAATATCAGCAGTGTTGGGCAAGTTACTTTTAAGTAATTAGTTACAGTTACTAGTTACTTCTTCCAAAAAATAACTAAATTAGTTACTCAGTTACAAATTATGAAAGTAACTAGTTACTTCAGAAAGTAACTATTGCATTACTTTCAAGTACATTTTTAAATGCTCAAATGTGACCCCACCTCCACCCCTCTTTAATGGAACTTAACATATATGTGCATGTTTAATTATTTATGATAAATCTGAATATTATAATGAAATGGACACTTATTAACAGAAACAATGTACACAAATCTAAACTATTTTAATGTTGCTGTGGGACAAAGTGAGACTAGCCTCCATTCAAATGCCATGTATGTAGATATTATGTTTATATAGTGGATCGATACCAATAACACAACACCTCAACAGGCCACAACTGGACAAAATTAAATTATGCTTGTTAAGCACTATACCAAAAATAAATAACAAATATATACACTCTTTGTAGTGCAAATAATGTAAGTGGCCTGATGTTTATACTTGTGCGCTGGTGTGTGCGTCGAGCCGGTGTGTGTGTGTGTGTGTGTGTGTGTGTTGTGTGTGTGTGTGTGGAGTAGGTGATAGAGCGAGGGAGAAGTGAGAGAGTGACGGCGATTAGCTTTCGAGCGAGTAGCGGCTCTAGAGTCATATAGTTAGAGAAACAAAGCATCTCCCCTGTGTTTTCTGACCACAGTGGAAAATCTGTAGCAGGAAAAGCTAACCCTCTCCTTGATTTCATAACGCCATACCTGTCTCTCTCTCTCTCGTTGACTGACTCGCTTGTGTTGTTCTTGTGTGTCTGACTAAGTGTTCTTTTGAACACCCGCCCAACTCTACCTCTGATTGGCTTAACATGACATTTTACTCAACCTCAGCCAATCGTCAGCATTTATGTGCTTGTGTTGTGCACTGCCCACTAACCAAGGAACAACAGTAAAAAAAGTATTTGCCTCTCGACTCAGACTCAGAGAGTTGGTCTGATGAAAAAAAAACAGCTTCAAATATAGTAACGCGCCGCATTTTTTGGCAGTAACAGTGTTATTAAGATGGGAAGAGTAATCAATTAGATTACTCGTTACTGTAAAAAAGTAACGCCGTTAGTAACGCCGTTATTCCCATCACTGAATATCAGCTAAAGAGAACCCACTGAAGCAGGATGTCACTCATGATCCAATCACAGCATGACATCCTGCTTTAAATGTCTTCTCTCCATGCTATTAGCTGACTTTTCAGGCAAACGTGCAACCCTCCTCCTCCCCGTCCACCTCCCGGGCATCGCCCACCATTGCAACTTGAGTCCCTTTCTGGCAGACAGGTCCTTCGTTTGATCTCCGGGTTCCTTCTCCACCATCACCAATGTCTATAGGGCCCATCTGGGGGAAATATGTCTGGATTCTATACCCCTTTTAAATATTTTGAATGATGCAGTCTAATCCCCAAAGACTGTACTTTTCATATTATGCTTATTTTCAATAAATATTTGCATATCTGCAACAAAGTCTCTCCTGATTGAAATGTTACACCTTAACGATGAACAAAACCAAATATCCAGGTACAGACTTTCAGTTGTCTTGCTGCCAGTTTCTTGGCTCATTATCATGGCTTCTTTTGTCCTGCTGCAGTCTACCTACGTTATTGTTAAAACTAGTTGGACCAGTGTGACAGTCATTAAGGACAAACAGATAAATATAGATTTCTAGTGTTGTGGCAATGGTGCAGGAAGAAATGCAAGAAAAAGAGAATTGCATTTATTCATACTGAACTAATATTATATATCATATTGGGAGTTATCAGACTTATCAGACCAGTGACAGTAGAAAACAATAATATTTATATGGACACATCTAAAGAAACATATCAAAGTTGTATTTCTTCATATTCTTGTATTTATAATTCTTGTCATTATTTACATCAATATGATCCAATATGAAATCACAATATTTAATTAAAGCTGCAAGCAGCGATGGACGGGCCCTCACGCCGCTGTGCATGACGGGGTTACTGGCGAACGCCGCTCCTTGCGACCGTGCATTTGCGCGGCACTCAAACACTTCAAATCGTCACCAATGAAAACGGAACTCCCTGCTGAGTTCAACGATACCTCACACAAGATCCTACGTCAGTCTACGTACAGTTCATTCAGTTACACTCAAGTTACAACAATTTATTTGTTCATCGCTAAACACTCAAAATGGCCGCCACGCCCTCACCGTTTGACAAAAAGTTTTAATCTTTAAGGTGTTGAGATGGTACAGACCAAATTTGAAGTCCATCGGATGAAGGCCTACTTCCTGTTGCCACTAGGGGGCGCTATGACTTTGAGTATATTTTGTCCAGTAAATGTCCTCAGAGTTGGTGTTATGAATCCTGAAAAGTTTCGAGCCAGTTGAACAATGTACACTTGAGTTACACCCACTTCCTCTTTCTGCGGCGAAACGCACAAAATGGCCGCCCCTCCACGGCCACGCCCTATGACGAAAAGTTTTTCTTTTAACAACTTTTCATCTTTAACGTCTTAAGATGGCACAGACCAAATTTGAACTTGATCGGATGAAATCTCTAGGAGGAGTTTGTTAAAGTACGACATGTGGAAATGGCCAAAATTGCACTAATTTTTAACTTTGAAATCAAAATGGCGGAATTCCTGTTGGGTGTAGGGTATGGCCCTAATTAGATTTTACATGCTACATATGTGTACCAAGTTTTGTGAGTCTATGATAAACACACTGCAGGGGCTCAATTTGTAACTTTTTTTAGGGGGCGCTAGCGAGCTATTTTTGTGCGCCTATTCCTGAAACCCATAAAATACGTAAATATTCACCAGACTTGATGCGCCTGCCAACTTTGGTGAGTTTTTGAATATGTTAAGCCCCTCAAACAGCCAATTCATTTACAGAAAATAATTCCTTCAGTTCCAAAAGGGCCTTCGTCGCTGTCGGCGCTCGGGCCCTAATTAAAGCTGCAAGCAGTGATGGACGGGCCCTCACGCCTCTGCGTCCGTCGGGGTTACTGGCGGACTCTGCTCCTTTCGACCGTGCATTTGTGCGGCACTCAGACACCGCAAATCGTCACCAATGAAAAGGGAACTCCCTGCTGAGTTCAACGATACCTCACACAAGACTCTACTTTAAACGGTTCAAATGTTATGAAAGGGGGCGTGGCCTGTGTAAATGGGCGTGGTTAAAGTATAAGGCGCGGCTCAGTATCACATGTAGCCCACACATTACATGTTTCATGTAAAACGGATGATGTTTGTCATGTAAGGTGCATTTCCTGTTGCCAGCGGGGGGTGCTATGACCAAAAGCTAATTTTGGCCTGTAGATGTCCTTAGACCTGGACCCTTGTCAATCGTGAGAAATATCGGGAAGATATGACAACGTACACTCAAGTTACAACAATTTATTTGTTCATCGCTAAACGCACAAAATGGCCGGTAAATGTCCTCAGAGTTAGAGTCTTATGAATCCTGAAAAGTTTCTAGCCAGTTGAACAATGTACACTCAAGTTACACCCACTTCCTGTTTTGATGGCGAAGCGCACAAAATGGCCGCCCCGCCACGGCCATGCCCTATGACGAAAAGTTTTTCATTGACGTCTTAAGATGGCACCGACCAAATTTGAAGTTGATCGGATGAAATCTCTACGAGGAGTTCATTAAAGTACGACATGTGGAATTTCGAACTTTCAATTCAAAATGGCGGACTTCCTGTTGGGTTTATGGTATGGCTACAATGACATTTTTTGTACGTCTTGACATGGTACATATATGTACCACGTTTCGTGAGTCTACGTTAGTCAATGATCCTTCAGATAGATTTAGTCGGGTTAATGGTTCAAATGTTCACATGAGCTGCCAGAAATATGTGTGGAGAAACATGACGAAAAACACTGCTGTCAATGAAATGAAAAGACTACAACTTGATTGTTTAGCCTTTATTTAATCAACCAACCTGTGTTATCCTTGAGCAAGGCACTTGACCTATTGTCTGCTCTGCTGCAGGTTAGAGGTGCTAATGTGTGACAGGTTAAACAAACTAAACTTCACTTGTTTTCTGTGTAAAATCTTCACTCCCGAAGAAGCAACGTGAAGTTACTTCACCCCAGCATCGAGGCCATTTCTCTGAAATTGTTCTCATGTTGTTTTTGGAGCCAATTCAACATCAGGTTCCGCGTTTCAGTACATTGTTGACGATCCTCCCGGTTTCTCTGAAGTCTCTTATTAATGTCAGCACAACTAATTGCACACACCTTGTTTTGCTGTTCAGGTTAACAGAAACTGACCCAGTTCTACAGAGAAGATTGTTTTGAGATGTGGCATAAATTTGGGCCTTTTTTGAAGAAATGTAAATAGTTTGTCCTTTTACATGAGTTATAATGTTCGTTATGTTTATTTTTGCACTGCATGACTCCAAATATGTAGGAGAACTGTTTTAGAAAATTGCTGTGTGTGTGATTTCAATAAATATGACATTATTTGATTATTGGCATAAGTGAATGTCATGAGGGCAAAAGCATCTGGACTTTTTTTGAAACAATGTATATATTTAGTCAACTGCATAAGTTATGTTTATTTCTTCACAGTGTGACTCCAAATACATATGGGAACTGATTTAGACAGGAGATTGGCTTCGCTTTTATTGATCTGTCTGTGATATCAATATATATCTGTGAAATTCATGTTCCGTTTTATTTATTTATTTGTCTTTAAGGTCATACAACCTTTTTTTACATTCAAGTGACCTCACTGCAGCACAAATATTCTAATAGCCCAGTTTTTCCTGAAAAAAATGTTCATAAATTGACTGTAGACCACAGGGTTGATGTTTTTCAAGCTTTTTTAGAAAATAAAACCAGACGGACAATGAACTGTAAAAATGACCTTATTGCTGGTAGGGTTACGCTCTGCAGGGTCTCAATTTTTTTTAACTTTGTAGGGGGCGCTACTGAGCCATTTTTGTGCAACTATTCCCGAAACCCTTACATTACATAGATTTTCACCAGACTTGATGCAACCGCCAATTTTGGTGAGTTTTTGAATATGTTATGCCCCTCAAAAAGCCAATTCATATGCAGAAAATAATTCCTTCAGTTTCAATAGGGCCTTTGTCACTGTCGGCGCTCGGGCCCTAATAAATGGTGAATGTCTACTTGTATTATTTCCTCCACATTCCATTTTATATTTAACATTAAAGCTGCAAGCAGCAATGGACGGGCCCTTGCCCCTCTGCGCGCGTCGGGGTTTCCGGCGTTTGCCGCTCCTTGCGACTGTGCATTTGCGCGGCACTCAGACACTGCAAATCAGAATCAGAAATCGTCACCAATGATAAGGGAACTCCTCGCTGAGTTCAATGACACCTCACACAATACTCTACCTTAGATGGGTCAGCATTCATGAAATGGGGCGTGGCTTAAACATAGGGGGCGGGCCAAACCATCACCAACGAAGAGAAGGAAGTCTCTGCTGAGTTCAATGATACCTCACACAAGGGTCTACTTTAAACGGTTCAAATGCTATGAAAGGGGGCGTGGCTTAAGCATAGGGGGGCGGGCCAAACCATCACCAATGAAAAAGGAACTCTCTGCCAAGTTCAATGACACCTCACACAAGACTCTACCTTAAATGGTTCAAATGGTATGATAGGGGGCGTGGCCTGAGTAAGTGGGCGTGGTTAAAGTATAGGGGGCGGCTCAGTATCACATGTCGACCACACATAAGTTTCATCTAAATCGGATGATGTCATATAAGGCGCATTTCCTGTTGCCAGCGGGGGGCGCTATGACCAAAAGTAAATATTGGCCTGTTAATGTCCTTAGACCTGGACCCTTGTCAATCTTGAGAAATTTCGGGCAGATACGACAACGTACACTCAAGTTACAACAATTTATTTGTTCATCGCTAAACACTCAAAATGGCCGCCACACCACGCCCACACCGTTTGGCGAAAAGTTTTTCTTTTAATAACTTTTCATCTTTAAGGTGTTGAGATGGTACAGACCAAATTTGAAGTCCATCGGATGAAATCTCTAGGAGGAGTTTGTTAAAGTACAGCACCTTGACTTTTAGGCCTACTTCCTGTTGCCACTAGGGGGCGCTATGACTTTGAGTATATTTTGTCCAGTAAATGTCCTCAGAGTTGGTGTTATGAATCCTGAAAAGTTTCGAGCCAGATGAACAATGTACACTTGAGTTACACCCACTTCCTGTTTCTGCGGCGAAACGCACAAAATGGCTGCCCCGCCACGGCCACGCCCTATGACGAAAAGTTTTTCTTTAATAACTTTTCATCTCTAAGGTGTTGTGATGGTACAGACCAAATTTGAAATCTATCGGATGAAATCTCTAGGAGGAGTTCGTTAAAGTATAGCACGTATAGTTTTGGGCCTACTTCCTGTTGCCAGTATGGGGCGCTATGACTATGAGTCAATTTTGTCCGGTAAATGTCCTCAGAGTTAGAGTCTTATGAATCCTGAAAAGTTTCTAGCCAGTTGAACAATGTACACTCAAGTTACACCCACTTCCTGTTTTGATGGCGAAGCGCACAAAATGGCCGCCCCGCCACGGCCATGCCCTATGACGAAAAGTTTTTCATTGACGTCTTAAGATGGCACCGACCAAATTTGAAGTTGATCGGATGAAATCTCTACGAGGAGTTCATTAAAGTACGACATGTGGAATTTCGAACTTTCAATTCAAAATGGCGGACTTCCTGTTGGGTTTATGGTATGGCTACAATGACATTTTTTGTACGTCTTGACATGGTACATATATGTACCAAGTTTCGTGAGTCTACGTTAGTCAATGATCCTTCAGATAGATTTAGTCGGGTTAATGGTTCAAATGTTCACATGAGCTGCCAGAAATATGTGTGGAGAAACATGACGAAAAACACTGCTGTCAATGAAATAAAAAGACTACAACTTGATTGTTTAGCCTTTATTTAATCAACCAACCTGTGTTATCCTTGAGCAAGGCACTTGACCTATTGTCTGCTCTGCTGCAGGTTAGAGGTGCTAATGTGTGACAGGTTAAACAAACTAAACTTCACTTGTTTTCTGTGTAAAATCTTCACTCCCGAAGAAGCAACGTGAAGTTACTTCACCCCAGCATCGAGGCCATTTCTCTGAAATTGTTCTCATGTTGTTTTTGGAGCCAATTCAACATCAGGTTCCGCGTTTCAGTACATTGTTGACGATCCTCCCGGTTTCTCTGAAGTCTCTTATTAATGTCAGCACAACTAATTGCACACACCTTGTTTTGCTGTTCAGGTTAACAGAAACTGACCCAGTTCTACAGAGAAGATTGTTTTGAGATGTGGCATAAATTTGGGCCTTTTTTGAAGAAATGTAAATAGTTTGTCCTTTTACATGAGTTATAATGTTCGTTATGTTTATTTTTGCACTGCATGACTCCAAATATGTAGGAGAACTGTTTTAGAAAATTGCTGTGTGTGTGATTTCAATAAATATGACATTATTTGATTATTGGCATAAGTGAATGTCATGAGGGCAAAAGCATCTGGACTTTTTTTGAAACAATGTATATATTTAGTCAACTGCATAAGTTATGTTTATTTCTTCACAGTGTGACTCCAAATACATATGGGAACTGATTTAGACAGGAGATTGGCTTCGCTTTTATTGATCTGTCTGTGATATCAATATATATCTGTGAAATTCATGTTCCGTTTTATTTATTTATTTGTCTTTAAGGTCATACAACCTTTTTTTACATTCAAGTGACCTCACTGCAGCACAAATATTCTAATAGCCCAGTTTTTCCTGAAAAAAATGTTCATAAATTGACTGTAGACCACAGGGTTGATGTTTTTCAAGCTTTTTTAGAAAATAAAACCAGACGGACAATGAACTGTAAAAATGACCTTATTGCTGGTAGGGTTACGCTCTGCAGGGTCTCAATTTTTTTTAACTTTGTAGGGGGCGCTACTGAGCCATTTTTGTGCAACTATTCCCGAAACCCTTACATTACATAGATTTTCACCAGACTTGATGCAACCGCCAATTTTGGTGAGTTTTTGAATATGTTATGCCCCTCAAAAAGCCAATTCATATGCAGAAAATAATTCCTTCAGTTTCAATAGGGCCTTCGTCACTGTCGGCGCTCGGGCCCTAATAAATGGTGAATGTCTACTTGTATTATTTCCTCCACATTCCATTTTATATTTAACATTAAAGCTGCAAGCAGCAATGGACGGGCCCTTGCCCCTCTGCGCGCGTCGGGGTTTCCGGCGTTTGCCGCTCCTTGCGACTGTGCATTTGCGCGGCACTCAGACACTGCAAATCAGAATCAGAAATCGTCACCAATGATAAGGGAACTCCTCGCTGAGTTCAATGACACCTCACACAATACTCTACCTTAGATGGGTCAGCATTCATGAAATGGGGCGTGGCTTAAACATAGGGGGCGGGCCAAACCATCACCAACGAAGAGAAGGAAGTCTCTGCTGAGTTCAATGATACCTCACACAAGGGTCTACTTTAAACGGTTCAAATGCTATGAAAGGGGGCGTGGCTTAAGCATAGGGGGGCGGGCCAAACCATCACCAATGAAAAAGGAACTCTCTGCCAAGTTCAATGACACCTCACACAAGACTCTACCTTAAATGGTTCAAATGGTATGATAGGGGGCGTGGCCTGAGTAAGTGGGCGTGGTTAAAGTATAGGGGGCGGCTCAGTATCACATGTCGACCACACATAAGTTTCATCTAAATCGGATGATGTCATATAAGGCGCATTTCCTGTTGCCAGCGGGGGGCGCTATGACCAAAAGTAAATATTGGCCTGTTAATGTCCTTAGACCTGGACCCTTGTCAATCTTGAGAAATTTCGGGCAGATCCGACAACGTACACTCAAGTTACAACAATTTATTTGTTCATCGCTAAACACTCAAAATGGCCGCCACACCACGCCCACACCGTTTGGCGAAAAGTTTTTCTTTTAATAACTTTTCATCTTTAAGGTGTTGAGATGGTACAGACCAAATTTGAAGTCCATCGGATGAAATCTCTAGGAGGAGTTTGTTAAAGTACAGCACCTTGACTTTTAGGCCTACTTCCTGTTGCCACTAGGGGGCGCTATGACTTTGAGTATATTTTGTCCAGTAAATGTCCTCAGAGTTGGTGTTATGAATCCTGAAAAGTTTCGAGCCAGATGAACAATGTACACTTGAGTTACACCCACTTCCTGTTTCTGCGGCGAAACGCACAAAATGGCTGCCCCGCCACGGCCACGCCCTATGACGAAAAGTTTTTCTTTAATAACTTTTCATCTCTAAGGTGTTGTGATGGTACAGACCAAATTTGAAATCTATCGGATGAAATCTCTAGGAGGAGTTCGTTAAAGTATAGCACGTATAGTTTTGGGCCTACTTCCTGTTGCCAGTATGGGGCGCTATGACTTTGAGTCAATTTTGTCCGGTAAATGTCCTCAGAGTTAGAGTCTTATGAATCCTGAAAAGTTTCTAGCCAGTTGAACAATGTACACTCAAGTTACACCCACTTCCTGTTTTGATGGCGAAGCGCACAAAATGGCCGCCCCGCCACGGCCATGCCCTATGACGAAAAGTTTTTCATTGACGTCTTAAGATGGCACCGACCAAATTTGAAGTTGATCGGATGAAATCTCTACGAGGAGTTCATTAAAGTACGACATGTGGAATTTCGAACTTTCAATTCAAAATGGCGGACTTCCTGTTGGGTTTATGGTATGGCTACAATGACATTTTTTGTACGTCTTGACATGGTACATATATGTACCAAGTTTCGTGAGTCTACGTTAGTCAATGATCCTTCAGATAGATTTAGTCGGGTTAATGGTTCAAATGTTCACATGAGCTGCCAGAAATATGTGTGGAGAAACATGACGAAAAACACTGCTGTCAATGAAATGAAAAGACTACAACTTGATTGTTTAGCCTTTATTTAATCAACCAACCTGTGTTATCCTTGAGCAAGGCACTTGACCTATTGTCTGCTCTGCTGCAGGTTAGAGGTGCTAATGTGTGACAGGTTAAACAAACTAAACTTCACTTGTTTTCTGTGTAAAATCTTCACTCCCGAAGAAGCAACGTGAAGTTACTTCACCCCAGCATCGAGGCCATTTCTCTGAAATTGTTCTCATGTTGTTTTTGGAGCCAATTCAACATCAGGTTCCGCGTTTCAGTACATTGTTGACGATCCTCCCGGTTTCTCTGAAGTCTCTTATTAATGTCAGCACAACTAATTGCACACACCTTGTTTTGCTGTTCAGGTTAACAGAAACTGACCCAGTTCTACAGAGAAGATTGTTTTGAGATGTGGCATAAATTTGGGCCTTTTTTGAAGAAATGTAAATAGTTTGTCCTTTTACATGAGTTATAATGTTCGTTATGTTTATTTTTGCACTGCATGACTCCAAATATGTAGGAGAACTGTTTTAGAAAATTGCTGTGTGTGTGATTTCAATAAATATGACATTATTTGATTATTGGCATAAGTGAATGTCATGAGGGCAAAAGCATCTGGACTTTTTTTGAAACAATGTATATATTTAGTCAACTGCATAAGTTATGTTTATTTCTTCACAGTGTGACTCCAAATACATATGGGAACTGATTTAGACAGGAGATTGGCTTCGCTTTTATTGATCTGTCTGTGATATCAATATATATCTGTGAAATTCATGTTCCGTTTTATTTATTTATTTGTCTTTAAGGTCATACAACCTTTTTTTTACATTCAAGTGACCTCACTGCAGCACAAATATTCTAATAGCCCAGTTTTTCCTGAAAAAAATGTTCATAAATTGACTGTAGACCACAGGGTTGATGTTTTTCAAGCTTTTTTAGAAAATAAAACCAGACGGACAATGAACTGTAAAAATGACCTTATTGCTGGTAGGGTTACGCTCTGCAGGGTCTCAATTTTTTTTAACTTTGTAGGGGGCGCTACTGAGCCATTTTTGTGCAACTATTCCCGAAACCCTTACATTACATAGATTTTCACCAGACTTGATGCAACCGCCAATTTTGGTGAGTTTTTGAATATGTTATGCCCCTCAAAAAGCCAATTCATATGCAGAAAATAATTCCTTCAGTTTCAATAGGGCCTTCGTCACTGTCGGCGCTCGGGCCCTAATAAATGGTGAATGTCTACTTGTATTATTTCCTCCACATTCCATTTATATTTAACATTAAAGCTGCAAGCAGCAATGGACGGGCCCTTGCCCCTCTGCGCGCGTCGGGGTTTCCGGCGTTTGCCGCTCCTTGCGACTGTGCATTTGCGCGGCACTCAGACACTGCAAATCAGAATCAGAAATCGTCACCAATGATAAGGGAACTCCTCGCTGAGTTCAATGACACCTCACACAATACTCTACCTTAGATGGGTCAGCATTCATGAAATGGGGCGTGGCTTAAACATAGGGGGCGGGCCAAACCATCACCAACGAAGAGAAGGAAGTCTCTGCTGAGTTCAATGATACCTCACACAAGGGTCTACTTTAAACGGTTCAAATGCTATGAAAGGGGGCGTGGCTTAAGCATAGGGGGGCGGGCCAAACCATCACCAATGAAAAAGGAACTCTCTGCCAAGTTCAATGACACCTCACACAAGACTCTACCTTAAATGGTTCAAATGGTATGATAGGGGGCGTGGCCTGAGTAAGTGGGCGTGGTTAAAGTATAGGGGGCGGCTCAGTATCACATGTCGACCACACATAAGTTTCATCTAAATCGGATGATGTCATATAAGGCGCATTTCCTGTTGCCAGCGGGGGGCGCTATGACCAAAAGTAAATATTGGCCTGTTAATGTCCTTAGACCTGGACCCTTGTCAATCTTGAGAAATTTCGGGCAGATCCGACAACGTACACTCAAGTTACAACAATTTATTTGTTCATCGCTAAACACTCAAAATGGCCGCCACACCACGCCCACACCGTTTGGCGAAAAGTTTTTCTTTTAATAACTTTTCATCTTTAAGGTGTTGAGATGGTACAGACCAAATTTGAAGTCCATCGGATGAAATCTCTAGGAGGAGTTTGTTAAAGTACAGCACCTTGACTTTTAGGCCTACTTCCTGTTGCCACTAGGGGGCGCTATGACTTTGAGTATATTTTGTCCAGTAAATGTCCTCAGAGTTGGTGTTATGAATCCTGAAAAGTTTCGAGCCAGATGAACAATGTACACTTGAGTTACACCCACTTCCTGTTTCTGCGGCGAAACGCACAAAATGGCTGCCCCGCCACGGCCACGCCCTATGACGAAAAGTTTTTCTTTAATAACTTTTCATCTCTAAGGTGTTGTGATGGTACAGACCAAATTTGAAATCTATCGGATGAAATCTCTAGGAGGAGTTCGTTAAAGTATAGCACGTATAGTTTTGGGCCTACTTCCTGTTGCCAGTATGGGGCGCTATGACTTTGAGTCAATTTTGTCCGGTAAATGTCCTCAGAGTTAGAGTCTTATGAATCCTGAAAAGTTTCTAGCCAGTTGAACAATGTACACTCAAGTTACACCCACTTCCTGTTTTGATGGCGAAGCGCACAAAATGGCCGCCCCGCCACGGCCATGCCCTATGACGAAAAGTTTTTCATTGACGTCTTAAGATGGCACCGACCAAATTTGAAGTTGATCGGATGAAATCTCTACGAGGAGTTCATTAAAGTACGACATGTGGAATTTCGAACTTTCAATTCAAAATGGCGGACTTCCTGTTGGGTTTATGGTATGGCTACAATGACATTTTTGTACGTCTTGACATGGTACATATATGTACCAAGTTTCGTGAGTCTACGTTAGTCAATGATCCTTCAGATAGATTTAGTCGGGTTAATGGTTCAAATGTTCACATGAGCTGCCAGAAATATGTGTGGAGAAACATGACGAAAAACACTGCTGTCAATGAAATGAAAAGACTACAACTTGATTGTTTAGCCTTTATTTAATCAACCAACCTGTGTTATCCTTGAGCAAGGCACTTGACCTATTGTCTGCTCTGCTGCAGGTTAGAGGTGCTAATGTGTGACAGGTTAAACAAACTAAACTTCACTTGTTTTCTGTGTAAAATCTTCACTCCCGAAGAAGCAACGTGAAGTTACTTCACCCCAGCATCGAGGCCATTTCTCTGAAATTGTTCTCATGTTGTTTTTGGAGCCAATTCAACATCAGGTTCCGCGTTTCAGTACATTGTTGACGATCCTCCCGGTTTCTCTGAAGTCTCTTATTAATGTCAGCACAACTAATTGCACACACCTTGTTTTGCTGTTCAGGTTAACAGAAACTGACCCAGTTCTACAGAGAAGATTGTTTTGAGATGTTGCATAAATTGGGCCTTTTTTGAAGAAATGTAAATAGTTTGTCCTTTTACATGAGTTATAATGTTCGTTATGTTTATTTTTGCACTGCATGACTCCAAATATGTAGGAGAACTGTTTTAGAAAATTGCTGTGTGTGTGATTTCAATAAATATGACATTATTTGATTATTGGCATAAGTGAATGTCATGAGGGCAAAAGCATCTGGACTTTTTTTGAAACAATGTATATATTTAGTCAACTGCATAAGTTATGTTTATTTCTTCACAGTGTGACTCCAAATACATATGGGAACTGATTTAGACAGGAGATTGGCTTCGCTTTTATTGATCTGTCTGTGATATCAATATATATCTGTGAAATTCATGTTCCGTTTTATTTATTTATTTGTCTTTAAGGTCATACAACCTTTTTTTTACATTCAAGTGACCTCACTGCAGCACAAATATTCTAATAGCCCAGTTTTTCCTGAAAAAAATGTTCATAAATTGACTGTAGACCACAGGGTTGATGTTTTTCAAGCTTTTTTAGAAAATAAAACCAGACGGACAATGAACTGTAAAAATGACCTTATTGCTGGTAGGGTTACGCTCTGCAGGGTCTCAATTTTTTTTAACTTTGTAGGGGGCGCTACTGAGCCATTTTTGTGCAACTATTCCCGAAACCCTTACATTACATAGATTTTCACCAGACTTGATGCAACCGCCAATTTTGGTGAGTTTTTGAATATGTTATGCCCCTCAAAAAGCCAATTCATATGCAGAAAATAATTCCTTCAGTTTCAATAGGGCCTTCGTCACTGTCGGCGCTCGGGCCCTAATAAATGGTGAATGTCTACTTGTATTATTTCCTCCACATTCCATTTTATATTTAACATTAAAGCTGCAAGCAGCAATGGACGGGCCCTTGCCCCTCTGCGCACGTCGGGGTTTCCGGCGTTTGCCGCTCCTTGCGACTGTGCATTTGCGCGGCACTCAGACACTGCAAATCAGAATCAGAAATCGTCACCAATGATAAGGGAACTCCTCGCTGAGTTCAATGACACCTCACACAATACTCTACCTTAGATGGGTCAGCATTCATGAAATGGGGCGTGGCTTAAACATAGGGGGCGGGCCAAACCATCACCAACGAAGAGAAGGAAGTCTCTGCTGAGTTCAATGATACCTCACACAAGGGTCTACTTTAAACGGTTCAAATGCTATGAAAGGGGGCGTGGCTTAAGCATAGGGGGGCGGGCCAAACCATCACCAATGAAAAAGGAACTCTCTGCCAAGTTCAATGACACCTCACACAAGACTCTACCTTAAATGGTTCAAATGGTATGATAGGGGGCGTGGCCTGAGTAAGTGGGCGTGGTTAAAGTATAGGGGGCGGCTCAGTATCACATGTCGACCACACATAAGTTTCATCTAAATCGGATGATGTCATATAAGGCGCATTTCCTGTTGCCAGCGGGGGGCGCTATGACCAAAAGTAAATATTGGCCTGTTAATGTCCTTAGACCTGGACCCTTGTCAATCTTGAGAAATTTCGGGCAGATCCGACAACGTACACTCAAGTTACAACAATTTATTTGTTCATCGCTAAACACTCAAAATGGCCGCCACACCACGCCCACACCGTTTGGCGAAAAGTTTTTCTTTTAATAACTTTTCATCTTTAAGGTGTTGAGATGGTACAGACCAAATTTGAAGTCCATCGGATGAAATCTCTAGGAGGAGTTTGTTAAAGTACAGCACCTTGACTTTTAGGCCTACTTCCTGTTGCCACTAGGGGGCGCTATGACTTTGAGTATATTTTGTCCAGTAAATGTCCTCAGAGTTGGTGTTATGAATCCTGAAAAGTTTTGAGCCAGATGAACAATGTACACTTGAGTTACACCCACTTCCTGTTTCTGCGGCGAAACGCACAAAATGGCTGCCCCGCCACGGCCACGCCCTATGACGAAAAGTTTTTCTTTAATAACTTTTCATCTCTAAGGTGTTGTGATGGTACAGACCAAATTTGAAATCTATCGGATGAAATCTCTAGGAGGAGTTCGTTAAAGTATAGCACGTATAGTTTTGGGCCTACTTCCTGTTGCCAGTATGGGGCGCTATGACTTTGAGTCAATTTTGTCCGGTAAATGTCCTCAGAGTTAGAGTCTTATGAATCCTGAAAAGTTTCTAGCCAGTTGAACAATGTACACTCAAGTTACACCCACTTCCTGTTTTGATGGCGAAGCGCACAAAATGGCCGCCCTGCCACGGCCATGCCCTATGACGAAAAGTTTTTCATTGACGTCTTAAGATGGCACCGACCAAATTTGAAGTTGATCGGATGAAATCTCTACGAGGAGTTCATTAAAGTACGACATGTGGAATTTCGAACTTTCAATTCAAAATGGCGGACTTCCTGTTGGGTTTATGGTATGGCTACAATGACATTTTTTGTAGGTCTTGACATGGTACATATATGTACCAAGTTTCGTGAGTCTACGTTAGTCAATGATCCTTCAGATAGATTTAGTCGGGTTAATGGTTCAAATGTTCACATGAGCTGCCAGAAATATGTGTGGAGAAACATGACGAAAAACACTGCTGTCAATGAAATGAAAAGACTACAACTTGATTGTTTAGCCTTTATTTAATCAACCAACCTGTGTTATCCTTGAGCAAGGCACTTGACCTATTGTCTGCTCTGCTGCAGGTTAGAGGTGCTAATGTGTGACAGGTTAAACAAACTAAACTTCACTTGTTTTCTGTGTAAAATCTTCACTCCCGAAGAAGCAACGTGAAGTTACTTCACCCCAGCATCGAGGCCATTTCTCTGAAATTGTTCTCATGTTGTTTTTGGAGCCAATTCAACATCAGGTTCCGCGTTTCAGTACATTGTTGACGATCCTCCCGGTTTCTCTGAAGTCTCTTATTAATGTCAGCACAACTAATTGCACACACCTTGTTTTGCTGTTCAGGTTAACAGAAACTGACCCAGTTCTACAGAGAAGATTGTTTTGAGATGTGGCATAAATTTGGGCCTTTTTTGAAGAAATGTAAATAGTTTGTCCTTTTACATGAGTTATAATGTTCGTTATGTTTATTTTTGCACTGCATGACTCCAAATATGTAGGAGAACTGTTTTAGAAAATTGCTGTGTGTGTGATTTCAATAAATATGACATTATTTGATTATTGGCATAAATGAATGTCATGAGGGCAAAAGCATCTGGACTTTTTTTGAAACAATGTATATATTTAGTCAACTGCATAAGTTATGTTTATTTCTTCACAGTGTGACTCCAAATACATATGGGAACTGATTTAGACAGGAGATTGGCTTCGCTTTTATTGATCTGTCTGTGATATCAATATATATCTGTGAAATTCATGTTCCGTTTTATTTATTTATTTGTCTTTAAGGTCATACAACCTTTTTTTTACATTCAAGTGACCTCACTGCAGCACAAATATTCTAATAGCCCAGTTTTTCCTGAAAAAAATGTTCATAAATTGACTGTAGACCACAGGGTTGATGTTTTTCAAGCTTTTTTAGAAAATAAAACCAGACGGACAATGAACTGTAAAAATGACCTTATTGCTGGTAGGGTTACGCTCTGCAGGGTCTCAATTTTTTTTAACTTTGTAGGGGGCGCTACTGAGCCATTTTTGTGCAACTATTCCCGAAACCCTTACATTACATAGATTTTCACCAGACTTGATGCAACCGCCAATTTTGGTGAGTTTTTGAATATGTTATGCCCCTCAAAAAGCCAATTCATATGCAGAAAATAATTCCTTCAGTTTCAATAGGGCCTTCGTCACTGTCGGCGCTCGGGCCCTAATAAATGGTGAATGTCTACTTGTATTATTTCCTCCACATTCCATTTTATATTTAACATTAAAGCTGCAAGCAGCAATGGACGGGCCCTTGCCCCTCTGCGCGCGTCGGGGTTTCCGGCGTTTGCCGCTCCTTGCGACTGTGCATTTGCGCGGCACTCAGACACTGCAAATCAGAATCAGAAATCGTCACCAATGATAAGGGAACTCCTCGCTGAGTTCAATGACACCTCACACAATACTCTACCTTAGATGGGTCAGCATTCATGAAATGGGGCGTGGCTTAAACATAGGGGGCGGGCCAAACCATCACCAACGAAGAGAAGGAAGTCTCTGCTGAGTTCAATGATACCTCACACAAGGGTCTACTTTAAACGGTTCAAATGCTATGAAAGGGGGCGTGGCTTAAGCATAGGGGGGCGGGCCAAACCATCACCAATGAAAAAGGAACTCTCTGCCAAGTTCAATGACACCTCACACAAGACTCTACCTTAAATGGTTCAAATGGTATGATAGGGGGCGTGGCCTGAGTAAGTGGGCGTGGTTAAAGTATAGGGGGCGGCTCAGTATCACATGTCGACCACACATAAGTTTCATCTAAATCGGATGATGTCATATAAGGCGCATTTCCTGTTGCCAGCGGGGGGCGCTATGACCAAAAGTAAATATTGGCCTGTTAATGTCCTTAGACCTGGACCCTTGTCAATCTTGAGAAATTTCGGGCAGATCCGACAACGTACACTCAAGTTACAACAATTTATTTGTTCATCGCTAAACACTCAAAATGGCCGCCACACCACGCCCACACCGTTTGGCGAAAAGTTTTTCTTTTAATAACTTTTCATCTTTAAGGTGTTGAGATGGTACAGACCAAATTTGAAGTCCATCGGATGAAATCTCTAGGAGGAGTTTGTTAAAGTACAGCACCTTGACTTTTAGGCCTACTTCCTGTTGCCACTAGGGGGCGCTATGACTTTGAGTATATTTTGTCCAGTAAATGTCCTCAGAGTTGGTGTTATGAATCCTGAAAAGTTTCGAGCCAGATGAACAATGTACACTCAAGTTACACCCACTTCCTGTTTTGATGGCGAAGCGCACAAAATGGTTTTCAGGTTAACAGAAACTGACCCAGATAGGCCAACACCCAAAGTGTCATCCTGCAGACACAGCACCGTTTTTTTAATTTGAGCGTCCGCCGCTAATAGAAATGTATTAATTTTAAAGAGAAGCTGCAGTGATGTGCAGATCACAACCTTGACAAGATCAATATGAATATCAGCTCTTACATTTAATGGGTGACCTGTGAACAAATTTGTTTCTTTAACGTGAGTGTGTGTGTGTGTGTATGTGTGTGTGTGGCTAAACAGCTTGCAAAGTACTGTGCCATATCTGCTATTATTGGCAGCCGCCACATATGGCGGAGACGTTGCTACTCCTACCCTTAAGAACTGAGTATTGTGCTTATTAAGTGATATTGTGAAGACATGCTGTATGCCACTGGACCATGTGTTTGTGTATGTATTGTACTACATATGTAATATTTGTGTTCCTGTATCATTTTCTTCATGTAGACATGAATAAATGGTTAAAATGTGTGTGTGTGGGGGGCAAAATGGGATCCTGGAAACGCCTATAATGTAGCAGGAACTACCAAAAAAGAGGTTTTGAATACTCTGTCTGTCTGTCTGTCTGTGTATTTTGATTGTCAGTTTGAAGGGCGGATTTAGGTTGCTTTCACAGCTACCTCATTTGGTCCATTTAAAACGAACCCTGGAGCGTTTGGTCAGAGAGTCTGGTTCGTTTGGGGCGTGATGTGAAAGCTCATCCGAACTCTGGTGCGGATCCAACCAACAAACTCTGGTCTGCTTGAAAACGGGGGTCACAGTTCCCTTCCAAGGGAACTAGAGTTTGGTCTGTACTACGAATCAATATCAACGTGCCCTGACGGGTGTCAGATCTGTGCAGAGGAGCACTGGAAAAATGCCAGCAGTATGACTATCACATCTAAAACACATGATTCACGCCCAGTGGCTTCTGTGACATGAGAAATACTTTCAAAGTCCTGATGTTTAAAAATACAAAAATACACAGAGCTAAAGGAACGTAGCCCCACCGAGGGGAAAAGTCACGCCACTAACCATCTGTGTAAAACAAATCTCTCCGCAGTGTCACTCCGCCGTGCCATGTTGTAAACTTACAGTATATGAATTGTGATTGGTTGTCAGTGTTTCTATCGTTCATCAAATGGCTCTGAAAGTGCACTTGAGTTAGAACCATTTTTAAAACTAAACATTTATAGATATCGTTCTTGGTTTGGCTTCAATGCTCATATCAATATTGGAACAAACAATACGGTTGGTATTGAAAACCACTGACACACTACCTGTTTTGTCATTTAGGTATAAGGACTTGTTGGTAGACATAATTTCAGCCAACCTAATACCATGACTGAACACCGCCGGTCCTCGCAACCAACAAACCAGACCAGCACACTTGGTGCTCCCGATTAGCTAATCCCAGACTGTCTCTAAGGCTACGTTCACACCACAAGTCTTAATGCCTAATTCAGATTTTTTGCTCATATACGCTTTATTGTTAAGCTATTCACATTACCTTTTAAAATGTGGCCTATATATTTGATTCCAGTGTGAACTGTTTGCAGTTTTGAACTGACCCGCATGCGCAAAAGAACAATAACAATGACATCAGATGCAGAACGCTGTTGCACTAAAGTTAGGGAGGTTATGAAGTAAGTAAGCATTTTTGCTTTTATTTCAAAATGTTTATGTAATGGCAGCCATAACATTAATGAGCAGGTGCTGAGAAGGAGAAGAATGAAGAGAAAGAGAGCAATATTGGCTATTTTGGCCTTTTGTGGGGTTATGGCTACAAATTCTCTATAGAGGTCTGTGTGACCGGACGACCGATTTGCACGTCAGGACTGCTACGGGCCTCCGCCAGAGTTTCCTCTGGCTTTGCCCTCGCACGCGCTCACGCTCCACCTCCCCGACAGTGTGGGCGAGACGGGCGATGGTGCGCCCGACCCCGAGGGACCGGGATCCCACCTCAGCCGGCACACGCCGGCGCCACGGGGCGACCCTCTGACTTGTGCACGATAAACTCCTTGGCCCGTGTTATGAAGACTGTGTGATATGGCTGAAAACACTAGACAAAGCTTTAACTGGACAAGTCTGCTCAAAGCTACACGGTCCTGATGCCGCAGAATAGCTGATATTTCATAAATATGACCAACAGCAAGGATTTTTTTTTTTACCAAACTTTGATTTTAATAGCTAATTTACTCATGAATTTTTCATGTTATTGAGAATTACTTAACTTAAAAAATATATATTAAAGTTATGAGTGACAACTGCATAGCTTTGTCTGGTGGACACACCACATTATCAGGCTTTTAAATCAATACAGCCAAAACAATTCATGTAAGAATACTTAACAAATGTTTACTTAGCTCAATTACCAATGATATATATATATATATATATATATATATATATATATATATATATATATATATATATATATATATATATATCATTTATGTTTCATATCATTTATGTTTCATATTTGCCATTTACCCCTGTGAGATCAATTTGTGATCATATGATCATTTTCGGTTTTTGTGAGAACACAAGGAAATTCAATTATAAAAAGGTAAAACAATAGAAAAAAGACTTTTGATCATTAATCAGAACAAGTGAAAGTGCTTGAAATGTAACAATGTTGTAACTTTGTCTGGGAATAGCAGGTGCAGAAAGACAACATTCCCGCAAACAGACACCTACACTCAGACACGCACACATACAGACGCACAGACACATACAGAGACGCACAGACACATAGACACACACACACACACACACACACACACACACACACACACACACACACACACACACACACACAGCAGCATGATAATTGAAATTAATTAGTTCACAGGTCACCCATTAAATGTAAGAGCTGATATTCATATTGATCTTGTCGAGGTTGTGTAGGGGGGGTGTAACGTGAGCATTCATTGAAAATAAGTTATGTTTTATGTTCTTCACAGACAATGAGCCAAGGCTAATGAGTTTGAGTTAGAAGAAATAATAAATATCATAATTTTTATTTTAGCAAACATTGAAAACGGGTCCTAGAGACCTGAACACCATACAAGGGTTGATAACATGAAAGTATTTACAGGGGCTGATTCTCTGCATGAATGTCATCCACTGCCATGAATGAAGTTGTGATGTTTTTTTAATTCATTTTATAAGTAAATTACATGAGATGACATCAGTCTGAGGACAAAGGCAATGCAATGTGCAGGTGTGAGTGATGACCCATGTCAAAGGTGTGGTCATGTACAATTAACACAACCATTGCTTGTTTAGGGATGGTTTGACGTACTGTCACATTTTTCTGAAATGACGTTTCACATTTAAACTGTGACAGGGACTTTGTCTTCTTTTGTTACCGTTGTACATCATTTACATCATGGTAGTATTTCAGATCTGACTCATCATAGTCCATGAGCCAGGGGGGTTGATCGGTATCATCGGGGGGACAAATGCTATCATTGGTTTTTGGCAAGGTATACACCCCTAGTACTAGAAAAATCACGTCAGCAGTGCAGGGGGGATAGCGAAATCACTTTTTTTCAGCTCATGAAGGTACTAACCCCCTAAGATAAATTCTGTTTTTGAAATCTGGTGTATATCTGGTTTAGGCTCATGGTAAGATAAATTCCGTTTTTGAAATCTGGTGTATATCTGGTTTAGGCTCATGGTAGGGATATTGTCAATATTCTATAATATGGTGCTGGTATCGTTGGAAAGGGGACCTTTTAGGCTTTCATTTAAGCCCAGTACTGAATCTGTCTGACAAACACAGAGGTCACATGACTTCTTTAAACCAGAAATAACACATTTTCTCACAATTTCCGCCTAAACTGTATGCTTTCTTTTATCCCTGGGGCATGAAGGAACAGGCGAGTAGATCCAGGACAGCTTCAGGTGCTGGCTGGCCTTCCATCCAGTACAGCACCAACTGTTCACCTTCCTCCTCTGTCTCTATCTTCCATCCTCTGCCAACAGGGCTTGGCACTTGTGGGTCCTTTTCTTCCGAAATGGGTTTCCTCAAGAGGGTGGCTGGCGTCTCCCTTATAGAGGAGACACACTAGCCTGATAATCGGCTGTCGGACAGTCTGGTGAGGTCGGTGACTCAAGTCTGTTCGGTGTGTCCCGTGGCGTCGGCCGTCCGAGGAGCCATCGCCCTTCATTTGGGCCGACCTGACATGCTCAGTCAGAGACAGGGCAGTCGGGACTCACCCGGAAATGGGGAGCAGATGAGCCTCTCAAAATCTGATGAAAATCTTTTAAACTGACCTTTGTCAATCTGAAAGCCAGATTCAGAAACTGCACGGCCTATTTCTCGCTTAAAATGTTTTCAGAACCACGTTTCGCTGAACTATTTTAGTACAATATGAGATCGTATTCTGAACAAGCCGCCATGACAGTCTGGTGAATTTCCGGAGAAAAAAGAACCATGTGACGTGTTCATCCAATCAGCTGCCAGTTTTCATTTTCTGGGAAATAATCAGACTGTTAATGGAAACAATACAGTGCAGCGCCGCCTGCTGCTATGGAGACGTATTAAGTTTCGCGCACGCGCAGAGCGTACGCTCAAGTTGGCGTCGCCTCAGTGTGTTCTGAGGCACTTTTTGGACCTCAGGGACCAGACTGATCAGTCCGACTGGCTTTTCTGCCGACGGTCGGCCCGTCTGGTTGGTGTGTCAGGGCCTTTAGAGTTATGGTGAGAAGCACAGTCATTCGTGAGGAGCTTGGAGTAGAGCTGCTGCTCCTTCGCGTGAAAAGGAGCCAGTTGAGGTGGTTCGGGCATCTGGTAAGGATGCCCCCTGGGCGCCTCCCTAGGGAGGTGTTCCAGGCACGTCCAGCTGGGAGGAGGCCTCGGGGAAGACCCAGGACTAAGTGGAGGGATTATATCTCCAACCTGGCCTGGGAACGCCTCGGGATCCCCCAGTCAGAGCTGGTTAATGTGGCTCAGGAAAGGGAAGTTTGGGGTCCCCTGCTGGAGCTGCTCCCCCCACGACCCAATACCGGATAAGCGGACGAAGATGGATGGATGGATGGATGGACAGAAATACATAAGAAATGTACCTAGCATAATTCATCTTATCGTATGCAAAGCACCATGGGATCATGGTTCTTATAACGTGGAGGTGCAACTCCCAGTCCCCCCTCACGAGACGCACGCAGAAGGCCAAGTACTACATCCTCTACCATGTCAATGTATGTCATCCAGAATGGAGAGAAACATTGTTGTGATGGAGGTGTTCTAGAAAGTCTGCCCACAGTGTTATCAGCTCAGCTGAGAGTGGACTTTGCAGCAGATTGGTCATCTTTTCTTGGTTCAGGTCACTGGTCATGTCTTTCACATGGCGGGTTTCCGACGCCTGACCCCTTTTCAGAAATCGCTCAGCTGGGAGCGCTCTTAGAGGGCGAAGCCTATACGAAATAGAACCCACCATCACAGTAACTAAAAAGAAAATCACAAGGGTAGTGATGTAAACATTATAGGTTAATGAACAATTGTGTTGAAAAAAAGAAAGAAAAGGTTTGTTACTTGACATTATTTAAACCCAACCCATCATAACAAAAGCTTAACCTGATGTCACTTACATCCTCTTGGAAATGTTGGAACATGTCCAACTGATAAGCTAGCTTGCCTGCACTGTAGCAGTTACTGTTACTGTTATACTGTTTAAGCTATCTAGCCTGCTAGATGGCTAGCCTACAAAAACACCAAGCTTACATTAGCTACTGTTACAGGTACAGCTATAGGTATAATCTCCCTCTGTCTATTCCCCATCAATTCACAAGCACAAGAGAAAAGGTATTTTGTACTTACATTTAATACCCCTGGAACTCATTGGAAGTTGGTTGAAGATGGCATAGTTGGTAGTGTTGTTGTTGTCAACTGAACCAACGAGCTTTTCACAAAACTGACAAAACCGTGCATGAGCTACTTTCTGACATTCTAACTGAAAGTGGGTGAATATCAAAATACATGATAGAAACATTTTGTTAAACCACTTACAAGTGTTATGTTGACAGCACTATTGAAACAATTACTTTTTATTACAACTGTACATGAATAAATAGGCCATTTGGCCCTGGACTAATAGGGTATTCTATTTGTCCATTCCATTTTGAAGACGTGTGCTGGCTGCACAAGTCTAATTTAAGGCTCTCACAGATAAATAGTATGGGTATATTGTACATTTTCTGAATCATCAGAGTGCCTCGAGTATTGAAGTTGCTGAGTTTTGTGTCCCTGGTGTTCTTTCATGCCCCAGGGATAAAAGAAAGCATACAGTTTAGGCGGAAATTGTGAGAAAATGTGTGTTATTTCTGGTTTAAAGAAGTCATGTGACATCTGTGTTTGGCAGACAGATTCAGTACTGGGCTTAAATGAAAGCCTAAAAGGTCACCTTTCCAACGATACCAAGCACCATATTATAGAATATTGACAATATCCCTATCATGAGCCTAAACCAGATATACACCAGATTTCAAAAACAGAATTTATCTTAGGGGGTTAGTTACTTCATGAGCTGTAAAAAAGTGATTTCGCTACCACCCCTGCACTGCTATCGTGATTTTTCTAGTACTAGGGGTGTATACCTTGCCAAAAATCACTATGAGACTTTGTCCCCCCAGATGATACCGATGGCCCAAATTTGGGGTCCTGGCTCATGGACTATCAGGTTGTATTATTATGTTGCTCAGACAGATTGCACAATAAGAAAGTAAACTGAAGATAGCCTGCAGACAAACAGATTCACAAAAGCATCACTGTAAAGATTTTGTCTTAGCATGGCCCCAGACTGTGTCAGTCATAACTCTGCTGTATTGTTCTCATTGTTTAGGTAATCCTGTAAACTGATCTTTACAGCTGGCCGCCCCTGTTATCAACACCAAACCACAGAGGTTTAGATAACCTAGTTACATGTGTATATAAGGGTTAAGGTTAGGGGAAGATCAAGAAAACCCCGTCGCCAAAGGCGGCGAGGTTTTAATTGCACAAACCACTGGCAGAAATCAGAAACCCGGGGAGGCCCCCCCGCCCCCCATCAGGGCCCCTCAGTACAAAAGTACTTATCACTGTAGAATCCTGTGTCCGGTTAGGTTTAGGGCTGAGAGGTAGGGGTCCAGACAAAACAAAGGTTATGGTTAGGTGTGTTCGGATCCCACAGACCTCCCCACGCGTCAGGGTTAGGGTTAGGATTAAGATAAAGAGGGATGCGGTGACTTACACATTGCACCGGGCCCTAAATGCACAAACTACAAACAGCACACCAAAACACCAGGGCTCCCCCGTCCCCCATTGAAGCCCCCTTACACACACTGGCAAATAAAATATATATATTTTTTTGTAAATATCAAAATTGAGCTTATTTTCATCCAACAGGATCTTAACTGCTCTATGTGGCAAGTGAGGTAAGTGGAATGATTTCTGTAAACAAACAATAATACATCACCCACTCATCATTCATATAAGAGATATGTATATGAATATGTGTGTATTTATATAATACTATTAGCACATATATTATAATTAATAATTATTATTATTATAATAGTGAGCTCTCAGGTATATAATATATATTTATTTCACTCCTTTTACCTATTAGAATATCTCTTTTCACAGGAATTGGATCACCAGTCTCTCTCCAAGCGATCCTTCTCCCTCAGCTCTCCATCCCCGGGGAAGCAGGTAGGTGGTGGGCCCCGCCTGGGCCTTGTAGACATCGGGGTAGCTGGGGTTAGCATGCTGGCAGTAGCCGTTAGCATGCTGGAGGATGGTGTGGCCCCGCAGTAGGCCGCAGCCGCGGCCGCTGCTTTGATGTCGGTCCATCCAGGCGCATCGGGACCCTCTCATTACGGGGGCATGCTGGTATCGGTGTGGGTGGACCCTTACCGGTGGGCTCGCAGGCTCCAGTCGTCTCCCATGGCTGTGATTGCGGCTGGGGAAAGGCAAGCCGCCATCTTGGTACGCCGCCGCCATGTTCAGTCCAATGCAGACATTTAAATGGTGTAAAAAACACTTTAAAAGAATAAAAAGGACTCCAAAAAATAGAGCATGATGGTCTTTTGTAGTCTCGTATCTTTATTAAGCAACGTTTCGGCCAAACTAGGCCTTCATCAGGCTTATATTTCTACTCACAGTGTCATAATTCTCCATGCAACAAGCAGCGCGGGCAGACAAGAGTGAAGAGCAGCATTCTCCGTTCTCAGACCGGAAGTGAAAACTTTCCATAATGACCATTCTACATGAGTAATTCCTCTATCCTTTCAGAATAAAAGCCAAAATTTTGAAGATGGTGCACAAAGCATTATGGGAAATGGTTGACCTTTTGTGCTGCATCTTTAGAACGGAAGGTGCTAGAGCGATGAAACTTTGACCTACCCCCCCATTTTCAATGATGGGCTTTCCTACAGTACCACCCGCTTGTCTCTACGACCTTTCGGTTCCGAGCTACGTCACTTTTTTTAGTCAAAATGTCTGTATCTCCTGAAAGGAAGGTCGTAGAGACTCGGGGACAAGTTCTGCGTGTTCAGCGTGGTCGAATTATGTCAGGCGGCGCCCATTCCCAAGTGTGTAGGATGTACCGTTCTGGAGTTATAAGCGAAAACGTTGGCGCCATAGACTTTAATTGTAGGTTTTTTTGTGAAAATTTGACCGTTTTTCTCAGAAAATGTTCCTCCAGGACATCTTTAGGAGCGCATTTCTGGTCATTTGGAGTCGTTTGGTAGCTATTTGTAGTGTAACGTTTTGTTTACATAATTCCGATCAATACAACTTTCTGGAGTCCTTCAGTGCATATGCTGATCTTCCCAGAAAATGTAAATAGGGGATAAATGTCACTATTGAGAGTGTGTGTGTGTGTGTGTGTCTGAGAGTGTGTGTGTCTGCACATGTGTGTGTTAGGTTAAGATAAAGAGGGTCTCGGTGCTTTAGCACGCACTACGGAAAACAGTCAAAACACCAAGACCCCCACTGTTTCTCATCAAAGCCCCCCACTGTTGTCTAGTTCTCATGTTTGTAATTACATTTATAGAATTAGAATGCCACTTGTTTTTATAATATGTATATAGAAAACCATTCAAGAGGTCAGTGGCAAATGTCAACACTAGTTCAGACTCTGTTAGGGGTCAGAGGTCAGTGACTCAGTTCTCATGTTTGTAATTATATTTATAGCATCAGAATGTCACTTGTTGTTACAACATGTAAATAGAACAGAGGGTCAGAGGTCAGTGACTCATGTTTGAGGTCAGAAATAACAATAGGGGCCAATTGTGGTTAAGGTTAGGGGTCAGAGGTCATGGTTAGGGTTAAAATTAGGGATAAGGGATGAATGTCGACGTTGGTACTGTAGTGGAAAAAATTATGTTTAAGCATGATTCTTTATATTTTTGTCTTATTTCTGTTTTAATTTGTCTCATAATGCTGAAGGTTTTTTCTTCTCTTATTCTCACATATTGAAAGTAAGAGTCACCAAGTCTGGGAACGTAATATGTACGCTGAACAGATAGGGACTACAAGGTCACCTTAAACTGTCTGTTATTTCTGCCTGGATAGTTGAGACTTCTCACATAGTTGAGATAAAGGGATGTCTAAACTTTGGGGTTGAAAGTGGTACAGAGGGGAAGAAGTGAGGTGGCTCCTGCATGTCTGACTATGTTTGATTGTAGAAATGTGTGAGTCATGTTTAGAAAGAGGGGCATGCCTTGTCTATCTCACTGAAGATGCATATATACTGTGTGCTTTCTCTCATTCGTTGAATACACTTTCCCACTGTGCTGTTGTACTTGTGAAACCATGTTCCTATATTTATAAATATAAATAAATACTCAAAGACTAAACTTTGGATTCATTCTCAGTAACTTAGTTTAATTTCTTGTGTTTCTAATCTACCCTCCTGCTGTTAACAAGAAAAACTTCCACCACAGTACTGTGCCGATTGGCTTTTCATCGCATGCGCTGATGCAGCCTGCCTGCCTGTGTGTGTGTGTGTGTGCGTGCGTGAGTGTGTGTCTGTGTGTGTGTGTGTGTGTGTGTGTGTGTGTGTGTCTGTGTGTGCGTGCGTTCCTGCATACCTGCCGTTACATTTTGCCACCTCCCGACTGTCGTCGAAGTAGCTTCAATCTACAAGTGTGGTCTCTTCGACGGCGCGCGACCAGCATGTGAAAAAAGGGAAAAAAAAACAAACAACCTGAAGTAGCAAGTGTGCACTCTGTGTGTGCAGTAGAATGAGCATCAAACTAATGTCAGCCTTATACTTTTTTGCAGAAAACACATTGATTCTGGCGTATCTGTAAAGGATTTGAAGAAGCGCGGATTAGGCCTGCCGTGAGTGGAGAGAAGCAGGAATACACTCCTTAGCGTTGTGCAGAGATATACCCTTTGCAGCGGCCCAGTGCCGACCGCATCCGTACACTCCCTTTCGGCTGCCCTTCATGTCTCTCAAGGGAGACTCAATTGGCCGCACGTCTAAGGTTGATTCAAGGAATTGTTTTTTTCAGCCTGCCATGAAGCATGGGAGAAGCAGAAATTAATCTTCGCAGCAGCCGCGCTGACTGCGTCTCCACGTTCGTTTTGGGCTGCATTCGTCAGCTTTGTTTATGTTGTGATTTTGTTGTTCTGCACATTTTACCCCTGAGCTAGCAATACTCTGACTCATTAGGTTGCGTTTTGTGTGAGCGGTGTGTCTGCACCTTTCTGCATACCTGCCGTGAAACGCTCACGACTATCCTCGTCACGTCCTCAATCCAAAAGTCGCGTGGCGTCAACCACGGAGCGACAAGCCCTGAAAGTAAAAACATAACATTACATTAGTGTGCGTGTGTGTGTGTGTTTGTGTGTGTGTGTGTGCGCGTGCGACAGGTGTGTTTCTGTGTGTGTATGTGGGTGTTTATGTAGGTGCTAGAGCAATGAAACTTTGACCTACCCCCCGCATTTTCAATGATGGGCATTCCTACGGTACCACCCACTTGTCTCTACGACATTTCGGTTCCGAGCTACATCACTTTTCTTAGTCGAAACGTCTCTATCTCCTGAACGGAAGGCCGTAGAGACTCAGTGACAAGTTCTGCGTGTTCAGCGTGGTCGAATTATGTCAGGCGGCACCCGTTCCCAAGGGTGTAGGACGTACCGTTCTGGAGTTATAAGCGGAAATGTTCACGCCATAGACTTTAATTGTAGGTTTTTTTGTGAAAATTTGACCGTTTTTCTCAGAAAATGTTCCTCCAGGACATCTTTAGGAGCGCATTTCTGATCATTTGGAGTCGTTTGGTAGCTATTTGTAGTGTAACTTTTTGTTTATATAATTCTGATCAATACATGTTTCTGGAGTCCTTCAGTGCATATGCTGATCTTCCCAGAAAATGTAAATAGGGGATAAATGTCACTATTGAGTGTGTGTGTGTGTGTGTGTGTGTGTGTGTGTGTGTGTGTGTGTGTGTGTGTGTGTGTGTGTCTGTGTGTGTGTGTGTGTTTTAGGTTAAGATAAAGAGGGTCTCGGTGCTTTAGGACGCAATACGGAAAACAGTCAAAACACCAAGACCCCCACTGTTTTTCATCAAAGCCCCCCACTGTTGTCTAGTTCTCATGTTTGTAATTACATTTATAGAATTAGAATGCCACTTGTGATAATATGTATAAAGAAAACCATTCAAGAGGTCAGTAGCAAATGTCAACACTAGTTCAGATACTGTTAGGGGTCAGAGGTCAGTGACTCATGTTGGAGGTCAGAAGTAACAATAGGGGCCAAATGTGGTTAAGGTTAGGGGTCAGAGGTCATGGTTAGGGTTAAAATTAGGGATAAGGTATCTCCCTGAGGTGAAATGAGTCTGACTTAACAGGACGTTTCGTTTTTAGAGCAGACGGAAAAAGAGTCCCAACATGGCTTAAATTCCCAGCCCAAATATAGCCAAAGAATAGCTTTAATTGGACGTTTAAGCCTTTAATTTTGAGATCCTGGATCGGAATGGTCCGATATTGGCCAGTGACAGACCGGGAAGTGTAAGGTATCACCCTGAGGTGAAATGAGTCTGACTTAACCCTTATGTTGTCCATCGGGTGACAATGACCCGTTCAGTTTAGTTGACTTTTTGTATTGGCCTGGCGTTGCGCTTCGGGTCTCTGTGACCCATACGTTACTCGATGGTATATCTCCGCTACCGCAGCGCTGGCCTTCGGGTCACTATGACCCATACGTTATTCTATGGTATTTCTCCACTGCCGCGGCTCTGGCCTTCGGGTCACTGTGACCCGTACGTTATTCCATGGCATTTCTCCACGGCCGAGGCTCTGGCCTTCGGGTCTCTTTGACCCATACGTTATTCCATGGTATTTCTCCCTGGCCTTCGGGTCTCTGTGACCCTGGCCAGTATTCAGTGGTATTTCTCCACTTGAGCAGCTCTGGCCTTCGGGTCACTGTGACCCACGCGTTATTCCGTGGTATTTCTCCACTACCGCAGCTCCGGCCTTCGGGTCTCTCTGACCCATACGTTATTCGCTGGTATTTCTCCACTTGAGCAGCTCTGGCCTTTGGGTCACTGTGACCCTGGCCAGTATTCCATGGTATTGCTCTCCACTACCGCAGCGCTGGCCTTCGGGTCACTGTGACCCTGGCCAGTATTCCATGGTATTGCTCTCCACTTCCGCAGCTCTGGCCTTCGGGTCTCTCTGACCCATGCGTTATTCGCTGGTATTTCTCCACTTGAGCAGCGCTGGCCTTCGGGTCACTGTGACCCTGGCCAGTATTCCATGGTATTGCTCTCCACTTCCGCAGCTCTGGCCTTCGGGTCTCTCTGACCCATGCGTTATTCGCTGGTATTTCTCCACTACCGCAGCTCTGGCCTTCGGGTCACTGTGACCCTGGCCACTATTCCATGGCATTTCTCCACTACCGCAGCTCTGGCCTTCGGGTCACTGTGACCCTGGCCAGTATTCAGTGATATTTCTCCACGGCTGCCACGGCTCTGGCCTTCGGATTCTATGTGGCCACTATTCCATGGTATTTCTCCACTACCACTGCTCTGGCCTTCGGGTCACTGTGACCCTGGCCAGTATTCAATGGTATTGCTCCTCTACCGCAGTGCTGGCCTTCGGGTCACTGTGACCCTGGCCAGTATTCAATGGTATTTCTCCACTACCGCGGCTCTGGCCTTCGGGTCTATGTGACCCATTCCATGGTATTTCTCCACTACCACTGCTCTGGCCTTCGGGTCTATGTGACCCGTACATTATTCCGTGGTATTTCTCCACTACCGCAGCTCTGGCCTTCGGGTCACAGTGACCCATTCCATGGTATTTGTCTACTACCGCGGCTCTGGCCTTCGGGTGTCTGTGACCCATTCCATGGTATTCGGGGGACCCTGGCCTGGCTTGTAGTAGTAAAACAGACAGGGTGAGGCAAAGCGGAAAGAAACAAACCTCGTTCTCGTCCTACTAAACACTTTTATTACACACACACACACACACACACACAAATGTATATACATATACATGTATATTGTACAGATTTTGTCTTCTTCGTTTTCTTCTTCTGGACCTTTGTACTCTTTATACTCGGTTCAGCAGCCGGTTGCGACGCCGGCATGGCCCGCTGTGTGACTCTAAATTTGGAGCTGCATCGGGTTATCGCCCACGTGGCACGCAATGGCCCCCAAGTGGAAAATTTAGTAGTAGCAGAAGAAGAAGAAGAAGAAGAAGAAGAAGAAGAAGAAAAAGAAGACGACCACAGTGACAGCGACAGCGACTCCGACTCCGACTCTGACTCCGAATGGTCATCCGGCGGGTGTGCGTCAGAAGAGGACCGAGACAAACACGATGACGGAGAAAGAGACCGCCACGACGCTGACGAGCACGACCACGACCACGACCACGACGCAGGAGAAGACGAGTACGACGACGCCGACGACCGAGGCGAACGAGGAGAAGAACGAGGGGAAGAACGAGGAGAAGAACGAGGAGAAGAACGAGGGGCAAACGCGGCACAGGCTGGTGGACGGCAAAGGGGAGATGAAAACAGAGAGGGCGAAGACGCCGACGACGCCGACGACGGCAACGGCGACGGCGACGGCGAGCAGGACGACGAACGAGGAGAAGAACAAGGGGCAAACGTGGCACAGGCTGGTGGATGGCAAAGGGGAGATGAAGACAGAGAGGGCGACGGCGGCGACGACTACGGCGAGCAGGACGAGGAACGAGGAGAAGAACGAGGGGCAAACGCGCCACAGGAGGGTGGACGGCAAAGGGGAGATGACGACAACGAGGGCCACGACGACGAGGAGCAGGATGTGGAACAAGACGATGAGGACGAGGAGGACGGGGAGGAGGAGGAGAGCGAAAGGTTTGCGTCGAGAGACGGCGAGATCGAATGGTCCTCCACGACGTATCATCCCCATCGCCCTGGACCTCGTCGCCGCCGTCGTGCCGAATATGAAGAGGACGAGGAACAACAACTGGACGACGGCGACGACGGCAACGACCAAGACCAAGACCAAGACCAAGACCAACGTGACCGAGACCAAGACGAACGACACGACCAAGACGAACGGCAACAACAAGACCCGGCCAGACGCGCCACCGCTCCGCAGAGCCCAGGACCCACAGAGTACGCGGCAACACGCGTCCGCGATATACTCTCCGCTTTCGAGCTGTTTGTCACGCGGCACATACAAGAGATCGTGGTGACCGCCACGAACATCGAGGGCCTAAGGAAGTGCGGCAACGGCTGGAAACTGATGGACGCCACGGACCTGCGCGGCTACATCGGGCTGCTGCTCCTCGCCGGCGTGTACAGGTCCCGAAACGAGGCCCTGGAGAGCCTGTGGCACGAGGAGAGCGGCAGGGCCATTTTCCGCGCCACGATGCCGCTCAAGCGCTTCCACGCGTTCTCGCGACTGCTGCGATTCGACGACCGCGAGACGAGAGCCGCCAGATGAGCCGCGGACAAACTGGCGGCCATACGAGACGTGTGGGACGCCTGGGTGCGGCGGCTGCCTCGCCTCTACAACCCGGGCCCCGACGTGACCGTGGACGAGCAGCTGGTTCCCTTTCGAGGTGGGTATTTATCACCGCAGCTATTTTCATTATCGTCGTATCGCGACAGCCGTGGCACAATTGTCTCGTCTTTTTCTTGGTCTTTTTCCAGCTCGCCGTTTACAATGCTTTTGTGTGTGTGTGCGCATGCGGATGTTTCTAAACATTTTGTTCTTTTCTCGTGTGCTTGTATTCTCATCTATAATTTCTATCTCATTCTTGTTCTTCACCTTCCCTCCTTCCCCCCTTCTTTGTCTTCCTCCGAGTTCTTTTTCCGTGTCTTTCTCATTCTCACTCTTTGACGACACGTCCAACACCTCCAACGCCAACGACGACGACAACGACAACGACAACAAGGTCGATGCTCCTTCCGCCAGTACATGCCCAGCAAGCCCGCCAGGTACGGACTCAAGTCCTGGGTGGCCTGCGACGCCGCGTCCAGCTACGCGTGGAACATGCAGATGTACACGGGCAAGTCGGCGAGCGGCGGGCCCGAGAGGAATCTGGGCGCGCGCGTGGTGCTGGACGTGACCAAGGGCCTGCGGGGTCCGCGCAACGTGACGTGCGACAACTTTTTCACCTCCTACGAGCTGGCCCGGCGGCTGCTCATCGAGAGGCGCCTCACCGTGGTGGGCACGATGCGCAAAAACAAGCCCGAGCTGCCGCGCGCCTTGCTCAACACCAAGGGCCGTGCGCTCTTCTCGTCCAGGTTCGCCTTCACGCCCACCGTCACTCTGGTGTCCTACGTGCCCAAGAGGCACAAGAACGTGCTGCTGCTGAGCACGCTGCACACGGGGAAGGCGCGCGTCCGCGCCACCAGGGACGCCAAGCCCGACATCATCCTGCACTACAACAGCACCAAGGGCGGCGTGGACAACCTGGACAAGCTCGTCGGCACGTACAGCTGCCGCAGGAAGACGACGCGCTGGCCCCTCGCCGTGTTCCACAACATCCTCGACGTGTCCGCCTACAACGCCTTTGTGCTCTGGCGAGAGCTCAGGCCCCAGTGGATGCGCGGCAAGCTCTACAGGAGGTGCGTGTTCCTGGAGCAGCTGGGCAGGGCGCTCGTGACTCCGCTCATCGAGAGACGCTCGCGTCTCCCTCGCACGGAAGCGTTAGGAGTGAAATAAATGAATTCTGCTGCCGAAGGCAGCAGAATTACATGCACAAACCATGGACCTACACTAATTCCCAACTATCCTATCTCTCATTCAGACCATTGGGCACATGTGTACCCAGTCTAGTGATCCAGGATCTTTCAATTCTCCTGCGCTGCTTCACCGTCCAGGCTGGGTTGGACTCCAGAATAGTGGCTCTGAGATTGGCCCAGCCGTGATCAACGAAATGTTGGACTAGAGGGATATGTAAATTTTTATGTTTATTAATATTATATCTGTGCTGTGTGAATCTAGTTAGCATGGTATTTCCTGATTCACCAACATATTGCTTGAACACTGTAGGCATCTTATTAAATAAATGATATTTTTCTGGTGAACAGTGTTCTTTTGGGTTTCAAAAACCTCTTTGGTGTTCTGGTTTTGTACCATCCTGTATCTTCTAAAAAAATCCCCCTGTGATCTGGTCCTGTGTGCCTGTAAAGGCCTAAGTTTAGCTCTCACCAGAATATCTCTCAGGTTGTAGTTTTTTCTAAAAGCTGCAATCAGCTTGTAATCTTTTAGAAAAACTGTGTTACCTCCAGCAGAAATAAAATTTCTTTTTAATTGTCTGACAAATTTGACATTTTGTGGAGAATAAGTGATTATAATTGGTAGAATAGAGTCGAGACAAATGGGTTTGACTTGGGTAAATGTCCTCAATGCCCGACGCAGCATGGTGTACGTGTAGCCCCTGGTGAGAAGTGAGGAAAATAAGATTTTAACTGCAGCCTTAAAGTCTTCCTCCCTGGTGCAGATTCTTTTAAATCTCAATAGCTGAGATTTAACTAGCCCCGCAAAGGTGTGCTTCGGGTGATGACTGGACCTGTACAGTAGGGCATGTGTATCTGTCTCTTTAAAAAAAACTCGGATATCCAGTCTGTGTGTGGCAGGGAAGTCGGTGCCTTTGAAGGTGGTGGTGTCGAGGAAGTCCATGGAGTCGGGGCTAATTGTGGATTTTAATTTGATGGACTGCCTGTGGTTGTTCAAGGTAAGCATAAATTGATCAAAGTCCTCTTTGGAATGCTGCCAAATACCCCAAATATCATCTAAATAGCGAAAATAATATAGCGTTTTTTTCTGGCAGGATGCCAGAGCGCTTTCCTCCCAGGCTGCCATGTGGATGTTTGCGTACGAGGGGGCGAACTTTTTACCCATAGCCGTCCCATGAATTTGTAAAAAATATTGGCCGTCAAATTCAAAATCATTTTTGGTCAGGTTAATTTCGAGAAGTTGGAGGATTTCTTTGTCGGGCCTTTTGCTGTCTGGGTATTTTTGGAATGCGTTTTTGACCGCTAAGAGACCCTCAGAGGCCTGGATGTTGGTGTAGAGACTGTCCACATCCAGAGAGAACAAAAAGGATGCTGGCGGTACTACAATATTTTTGACTTTCTCCACAAAATCATAGGTGTCCTTAATATAACTGGGGTGTAACGTGGACAGAGGATTTAAATAAAAATCTATGAATTCTGCTGTAAAATACGTTTCACTCTCACAGTCAGAGACGATCGGGCGTCCAGGGGGGATGCAGTAAGGGAGGCTCCAGGACTCCTTCTTTTTATGGTTTTTGGGCAGTAAGTAAAATCGTCTCATTCTGGGTTCTTTATTTCCCTGGAGGTAAGTTTTTTGTTTCTGATTGATAAATTTCTTATCATACAAAGTTGAAAGAATTTTGTCCACTAATGGTATGGTGTCTTTATATATGGGTCTGTCTAATTTTGCATAATATTTTTGGTCATTTAATTGTCTGTATCCCTCCCAAAGATAATCCTTCCTGTCCATGAGCACCACCGAGCTCCCTTTGTCTGCAGGTTTAATCACAATCTCATTGTTTTCACTCAATTGATTAAGTGCTTCAATTTCAAATTCACTCAAATTGGGTTTGTTCCATCCTATTCTATAGTGCTTTTGAAAAAATTCAGTATCAGATTGTGTTAAATTTGTGATTTCAGGTGGAAGTTGTGCAGCAGAGGGAACCCAGGTGGATTTCGGGATAAAAGGTAAGTGGACAGAATCAGGTTTGTTAGCATAATAAACAGACAGGGTTAGGAATGAAATAAATGAATTCTGCTGCCGAAGGCAGCAGAATTACATGCACAAACCATGGACCTACACTAATTCCCAACTATCCTATCTCTCATTCAGACCATTGGGCACATGTGTACCCAGTCTAGTGATCCAGGATCTTTCAATTCTCCTGCGCTGCTTCACCGTCCAGGCTGGGTTGGACTCCAGAATAGTGGCTCTGAGATTGGCCCAGCCGTGATCAACGAAATGTTGGACTAGAGGGATATGTAAATTTTTATGTTTATTAATATTATATCTGTGCTGTGTGAATCTAGTTAGCATGGTATTTCCTGATTCACCAACATATTGCTTTGAACACTGTAGGCATCTTATTAAATAAATGATATTTTTCTGGTGAACAGTAGTGTTCTTTTGGGTTTCAAAAACCTCTTTGGTGTTCTGGTTTTGTACCATCCTGTACCTTCTAAAGAAATCCCCCTGTGATCTGGTCCTGTGTGCCTGTAAAGGCCTGAGTTTAGCTTTCACTAGAATATCTCTCAGGTTGTAGTTTTTCTAAAAGCTGCAATCAGCTTGTAATCTTTTAGAAAAACTGTGTTACCTCCAGCAGAAATAAAATTTCTTTTTAATTGTCTGACAAATTTGACATTTTGTGGAGAATAAGTGATTATAATTGGTAAAATAGAGTCGAGACAAATGGGTTTGACTTGGGTAAATGTCCTCAATGCCCGACGCAGCATGGTGTACGTGTAGCCCCTGGTGAGAAGTGAGGAAAATAAGATTTTAACTGCAGCCTTAAAGTCTTCCTCCCTGGTGCAGATTCTTTTAAATCTCAATAACTGAGATTTAACTAGCCCCGCAAAGGTGTGCTTCGGGTGATGACTGGACCTGTACAGTAGGGCATGTGTATCTGTCTCTTTAAAAAAAACTCGGATATCCAGTTTGTGTGTGGCAGGGAAGTCGGTGCCTTTGAAGGTGGTGGTGTCGAGGAAGTCCATGGAGTCGGGGCTAATTGTGGATTTTAATTTGATGGACTGCCTGTGGTTGTTCAAGGTAAGCATAAATTGATCAAAGTCCTCTTTGGAATGCTGCCAAATACCCCAAATATCATCTAAATAGCGAAAATAATATAGCGTTTTTTTCTGGCAGGATGCCAGAGCGCTTTCCTCCCAGGCTGCCATGTGGATGTTTGCGTACGAGGGGGCGAACTTTTTACCCATAGCCGTCCCATGAATTTGTAAAAAATATTGGCCGTCAAATTCAAAATCATTTTTGGTCAGGTTAATTTCGAGAAGTTGGAGGATTTCTTTGTCGGGCCTTTTGCTGTCTGGGTATTTTTGGAATGCGTTTTTGACCGCTAAGAGACCCTCAGAGGCCTGGATGTTGGTGTAGAGACTGTCCACATCCAGAGAGAACAAAAAGGATGTTGGCGGTACTATAATATTTTTGACTTTCTCCACAAAATCATAGGTGTCCTTAATATAACTGGGGTGTAACGTGGACAGAGGATTTAAATAAAAATCTATGAATTCTGCTGTAAAATACGTTTCACTCTCACAGTCAGAGACGATCGGGCGTCCAGGGGGGATGCAGTAAGGGAGGCTCCAGGACTCCTTCTTTTTATGGATTTTGGGCAGTAAGTAAAATCGTCTCATTCTGGGTTCTTTATTTCCCTGGAGGTAAGTTTTTTGTTTCTGATTGATAAATTTCTTATCATACAAAGTTGAAAGAATTTTGTCCACTAATGGTATGGTGTCTTTATATATGGGTCTGTCTAATTTTGCATAATATTTTTGGTCATTTAATTGTCTGTATCCCTCCCAAAGATAATCCTTCCTGTCCATGAGCACCACCGAGCTCCCTTTGTCTGCAGGTTTAATCACAATCTCATTGTTTTCACTCAATTGATTAAGTGCTTCAATTTCAAATTCACTCAAATTGGGTTTGTTCCATCCTATTCTATAGTGCTTTTGAAAAAATTCAGTATCAGATTGTGTTAAATTTGTGATTTCAGGTGGAAGTTGTGCAGCAGAGGGAACCCAGGTGGATTTCGGGATAAAAGGTAAGTGGATAGAATCAGGTTTGTTAGCATAATAAACAGACAGTTTCAACTTTCTGTGATAATTCTGTAAGTCCATTCTGGTTTGGTCTTTTAGGCACTTGTGACCAGTCCTGTGTAAGGAAGGAATGAAGGGTTAGGGGAAATTAAAGAAAGTCTCACAGCCGAAGGCTGTGAGACCTTAATGCACAAACCACTAATCAGGAGCAAAAGTCCAGGACATCCCCGCCCCTCCTCGAGGCCCCCGAACTCACACACCAATGGATCTCGAAATGTTTAGTTGTTAAGATGTATATGAGAGCACATGGATTGTGACCAGTCCTGTGTAAGGAAGAATAAAGGTTAACCCTTTTATTCAACAGTGAAGTCTTGCTGCTGTAAAGCGAAGATTTCACCATAATTAATTACGTTTTATTCCCTGCTTTCTCTCTTAGACTTACAGGGCGCCTGTTGTTTAAATTCTCGATCCCAGTGCTGGACATGTACTCACCGGTCCTGTTTTTTACCATGAATGAGGTCCTTCTCAGGTAAATTTATTCCCTGGCGATTGAGGAATGGAGCGTGATTGGCCCTGGATGTGTTTGGTTTCCGAGCCCCAAGATTGTTTGCTGTTCATTGGGTGGGAGTGACCTGTAGAATTGATTTGGGGCAAAAATTAGTGCATCAGGGAAGGCTTTTTCAAGCCATATGGACACCATTGTCCAGATACTGTGGGATGGTGACAGTTTGGGATTGTTGGACTGCTGTTGATGCCAAAGGAAAGGGGTCATTTCTATTGCTACATTGTGAGACGGTTTTGGCCAAAATTCCGCGTTCCAAGCGTTGTGCAAAGTGCGACCTGAAAGCTGTCCACTTGGACGTGGTTTTGTGAGAAAGGTGGCATCCGGGAGAGGTTTTCATCCCCTATAAGAAGCCACTTCTTCTTAGGCCCATTTGACCCAAAGCAACATTACTGGTTGGTCCACTGCTCATAGTCGTAAGGGTCTGTTCTCTGCAGATTGTTGGGGCAGGTGGGATGACACTCGGCGGGTGCAAAGGAGAGTTTGCTTCTGTACCTGGAGTTTATGTTAATGTAGCCCATGCTGCTCCCATTGTTGGATACAGGGGTAGAGATGTGGTTCCCTCTGTATTCCTCGGTTCGTTTGCAGGTCTGGAAGTTTTGCAGGTGGAGGGCCTTTGTTGCTGTGGCTGTTCCAGTACGGTTATCACCGGTGAGAGGGAATGAGGTATTGGGAGAAATGGGAGGGAATGTGGTAGGAAAGCGGAAGGAACAGTGGAAGAATGGGAAGGGTCTTAATAGAGGGAGGAGATAAGAGGAGGGGGGGAGGAGCGGAGGAACACTGGAGAGGGTCTGCATGTAAAGAATCAGTTCTCCCTCTTCTGAAGTCTTCCCGCTGCTGTTCGTGTGTTTCTCCACAGGTTGGTTCTGGGCGCTTCCCCAGCGGTAGGAGTTCCTTTGCACCATTCCTGCAGGGAGCTGTGTGGTGTCAGCTGCCTCTGTTCTCTGGGCAGTTCGGAGTGTTTCCCCGTGTGACCTCTGGTGGGTCCCCGGATACTGGTTGAGTGGTGTGTTGGTAAGGCTTGACCCAAAAACGTCATGGCAGCCCTCAATGTCGCCTCTAACATACAGGGTACGTGGTCCAGCGCTGAGCAGGATGGACCCGGAGGAGGAGGAGGAGGCGACGAGCAGAAGAGCAGAGGGAGCAGGTGTTGCTGGGATGTTTTACCTCGTCTGTATCCAGTGTGGTGGTGGAGGGAGCTGCATTCTTCTGTGGCAGGTAAAGTGCGTCTGTGTCCTTCCTGTTGGGGCCTTGCGGTAGGGTTGTCCCTGTGGCTGCTACCAGTCTGTCAAACACTGTGTCTAAAGTATGCTGCGTGCTAGTTTCTTGCCGAATGGCTGCGAGACCAATCACTGCATTCCAAGTTTTTCACTCCAGTTCCAGCATTAAGTTGCTGTTTTAAGGTCTGGAGTTTATCCTCCATGCGTACCCTATAATGGTCACCCAGACTAGCAGGTGTGTGCTGCCAAATTCTGTGCATTACCTTCAATAATATGTTGATTGTGTTATTAAGTCAGCAGTTTGATGAGGTGCTGGAGTTGTTGATCACCTGGCAATGGCCGGATAGGTGTAACAGTAGAGGTGACATTTTTTAGGTGATCCCAGCCTTAATAATCTTATGGATAACTTTAGTTCTGATGTCAAGTCGGAGTCATCATAATTGTTTTGTTTTTGTTGCTCCGTGTCAGGAAGCGACAACCCTTCCTCCCGTTGATTCCCCTCGCTCCAGGTTCGGGAACGTTTGTCCTGTGGCTGCCCGCCACCCGCTGGTGTCTGGGGCCGCTGCCATCATCCGCTGTGGGGATCCTCGCGCGCGGAGCTCTTTATATTGTTTCGCGGTCCTTTGAGACGGCCGTTGTTCCTTCCTTGCTCTGGTGGGTGTTGTTTGTTGTTGTAAAGGAATTCGGCCCTGGTTATTCCCTCTAATTCCTTGTATTAGATCGCCGTTTATCTTTGAAATAGGCGTATTCGTGGGCGCCTGATTCCCCGTTCCGCTTCGGCGTAGGAGGAGCGCCGTAAGATGCTGACTTCGGATAAAGGAAGGCTGTCTGTTCCGAGGGTACAGTGTTTTCTTTTCTGGTCTCCTCGTTTTTGTACGAACCTCTTGCCATCCTTCATCATCAGCGTTGACCCGCCATCCTGAAGTCGAGCCGAATGGCCGTGAGGAAAACAAACTAAAACTAAAACTATACACTGAAAACTACTCTTACAAAAATAGAGACGTTATGGATAAGAGAAACTTTATTTCAGTGATCGACGCGTTTCGGCATGAATAAATGCCTTTTTCAAGCCGAAATAAATCACACTTTTCTCTCATCTGATCCTCTCACACAGTCCAGCAGCGTACGGCAGCATGAATGAAAAAAGCCGGAAAAGCGAGCAGGTCTCAACATCCTGAATCCATTGAAACCCAGTGATTCCCAGGGCCAATATATCGCTGAGGCGATAACATTGGGTGTGTATGGGATAGAGTCCGCCCCAGCCTGATGTAAAATTAGAAGGAAAATATGTAACGTGTTCGAAAAGAACTTAAATTACATTTTAAATTAATTCACTCACCAGTCTCTTCAAATTGATTAGAAAGATATCGAATATCTTAAGAACGGTATTTCAAGACCCTTACAGGTTTTAAATTGAGTTTTAATGTGAGGTAAAATAGCACATTTGAATCTAACACATAATTCTTTTTTTGATTTTTTTACAGTAGGCACGAGACTCAGCATCAGTCAGATAAGGTGGGAGCCGTTAGGTTCCAAATAGGTTAAGGTAGTGTAAGAATAACAGTAAGGCATATATCTTGAAATTATTTCCAATCCAATTGTTTGCGGTTTAGGCAATATTCCCTGTAATGTGTTACCTGGGGCTGGAATGGTGTTGAGATTAGGCAAAAGCTTTTTTCAAATCTCCCCAAAATACGTGTTATGGTTAGGGTAATAATCCTCAAGTATAGCCCATGAATTCTCAGGAAATCAGGATGTTGTGTCCTGCTCTGCTCTAACACTAGACCTGAAAACAAAAAGTTGGGACCAATAACCTCACTGAGAACATCTATTAAATACCTGTGCAAATGTATCATAAATAACAACAACAACAACAATCTCTGAGTATGATGAACATGTGGCTAAATATGTCTCCTGTAGCCATATAATATAATCCTTACCTCAAAGGACAGTCCACAGACATGAACAAGTGGTATATGTTATCCAAATCAACATAAGAATGGTTCAATGAATTCTATAACATTAACTATCCCACCACATGGGAGAAAGATTAAAACAGGAAAAGAATTTCCAAAGTAATGTTTTTGGTTTAAAAATTGACTCCCTATGCATAGGAGTTCTCTATTTGTAACATATATCTCGAGTTCAATTAAGAATCATATTAAGCAATATTGTAAATATATATATATACATACACACCGATAAGTATCTAACACACAGCCACGTACCTATTTACTTATAGTCCCTTTATGAATCCATTAATCAAATGTTCTATTATTATTCTATTTTATGTGTTCTTTTGTGTCCCATAAGTAAGTCTAACTGAGATGGAGATCTGTCATAGAAGAGATAAGAGGGTCAAGCTTCAGTCCAGTAGGGCGCGGTTAGGAATGAAATAAATGAATTCTGCTGCCTGAAGGCAGCAGAAGTACATGCACAACCATGGACCTACACTGATTCCCAACTATCGCTATCTCTCATTCAGACCATTGGCACATGTGTACACCCAGTCTATGATCCAGGATCTTTCATTCTCCTGCGCTGCTTCACCGTCCAGGCTTGGTTGGACTCCCGAATAGGGCTCGAATTGGCCCCAGCCGGATCACGAAGGTTGTAATAGAGGGATATGTAAATTTTTATGTTTATTCAATATTATATCTGTGCTTTGTGAACTATTTAACATGTATTTCCTGATTCCCAACATCTTGCGTGGAGAACACTGTAGTCATCTTATTAAATAAATGAGATTTTTCTGGGGAAGCAGTAGTGTTCTTTTTGGGGTTTCAAAACCTCTTTGGTGTTCTGGTTTGTGTACCATCCTGTACATTGCTAAGTAAGAAATACCCCCTGTTATCTGGTCCTGTTTGCCTGTGTCCTGAGTTTAGCTCTCCACAGAATAATCTCGCAGGTTGTAGTTTTATTTCTAAAAGCTGTCATCGCTTGAATCTTTTAGAAAAACGGTGTTACCCTCCAGCAAAAATACAATTCTTTTTAATTGTCTGACCACTTTGACATTTTGTGGGGAATAATTGATTATAATTGGTAAAATAGAGTCGAGACAATGGTTTGACTTGGAATGTCCTCAATGCCCGACGCAGCTGTACTGTAGCCCCTGTTGAGAATGCGGAAAATAAGATTTACTGCCGCCCTTAAAGGTCTTCCTCGGTGCAGATTCTTTTAAAGCTCAATAACTGAGATTTAACTAGCCCCGCCAAGGTGTGCCTTCGGTGATGACTGGACCTTACGTATGGCATGTGCTATCTGTCCTCTAAAAAAACCTCGGAATATCCATTTGTGTGTGCATGAGGAAAGTTCGGTGCCTTTGAGGTGGTGGTGTCCGAGAAGTCTGGAGTCGGGCTAATTGGTGATTTTTAATTTGATGGACCCCTGCCTGTGGTTGTTCAAGGAAGCATGACTTGATCAAGTCCTCTTGGAATGCTGCCAAATCACCCAATCCTCTAAATGCTCAATAATATATGCGGTTTTTTTTCTGGCAGATGGCCATAGCGCTTTCCCCCCTCCCGCGGCCATGTGGGAGTTTATCTCGTACTAGGCGAACTTTTTTACCCTATCCCGGCCGCATGATGTGTAAAAATATTGGCCGTCAAATTGCAATCATTTTTTGGTCAGGTTAATTTCCGAAATTTGGAGGAGTTTCTTTGTCTGGCCTTTTGCTGTCTGGGTATTTTTGGAATGCGTTTTGCCGCTAGAGACCCTCAAGGCCTTGGATGTTGGTGTAAGAGACTGTCCCATCCAGAGAGAACAAAACTTACGGGCGTACTATAATATTTTTTGGACTTTCTCCACAAAATCATAGGTGTCCTTTAATATAACTGGGGTGTACGTGACAAGGATTGAAATAAAAATCATGAATTTTTTTTTCTATTCCTGCTGTGAACAATCCGTTTCCACTCCCAGTCAGAACATCGGATGCGTGCCAGGGTGATGCAGTAAGGAGGCTCCAGGACGCCTTCTTTTTATGGATTTTGGCCATTAAGTAAAATCGTCTCATTCTGGTTCTTTGATTCTGAGGTAATTTTTGTTTCTGGATTTGATAAATTGTCTTATTCATACAAGGTTGAAAGCAGTTTGTCCACTAATGGTATGGGGTCTTTATATAGTCTGCTAATTTGCATATTATTTTTTGGTCTTAATTGTCTGTATCCTCCCAAAGATATTCCTTCCTGTTCCATGAGCAGGCAACCGCGCGCGCTTTGTCTGCAGGTTTAATCACATCTCATTGTTTCACTGCATGGATTAGTGCTTCAATTTCAAATTCACTCAACTTGGGTTGTTCCATCGCTATGCGAGATGCTTTGACAAAAATTCAGTATCCTAGATTGTGTGTCAATTTGTGATTTCCGTGGAAAGTTGTCCGAGCAGAGGACCCTGTGATTTCGGATAAAGGTGAAGTGGACAGACTCGGTTTGTTAGCATCATAAACAGCCAGTTTCACACTTTCGTGTGCTATACTTCTGTAAGGCCATTCTGGTTTTGTGGTCTTTCAGTCCCTCTGTGACCAGTCCTGTGTACGGAGGATGAAGGTTAACCCTTTATTCAACGTGACAGTCCTGTGCTGCTGTAGCTGAAGGATTTGCCATAGAGTATTACGTTTATTTCGCCTGCTTCATCCTCTTAGACGTTACAGGGACATCCTGTTTACAACATGCTCGATCCTTGGCCTGAACATGTCCTGCACCGTCTGTTGGTGACCAGTGAATGAGGTCCTTCTCAGGGTAAAGTTATTCCTGGCGAGTGTCGACTGGACATGAGCCGTGTGGCCTGGCATGTGGTTGTTCAGAGCCAAAGATTGATTCTGTTACTCTGATGGAGTGACCTGGAGAAATGCTTTGGGGCACACAAAATAGTGCGCATCAGGGGAAGGCTTTTCAGCCCATATGACAGCATTGTCCAGCTTGTGGGGTGGTGACAGAGTTTGGGAGTGTGGATCTGCTGTGTGATGCCAAAGAGTGATCGTACCTTTCTACCATTGTGGAGACTGTGTTTTGGCCAAAATAGCTGCAGACGTGTGCAAAAGTGGCAGCCTGGCAACTGTCCCTTGACGTGTGTTTGGGAGAAAGGTGCATCCTGGCGAGGTTTGAATCCCCTATATAACCACTTCTCTTATCTCCAGGTGACCAACCAGACATTTTCTGTTGGTCTGCTGCTCATGCCTGAAGGGGCTGTTCTACAGGAGTTTTGTTAGGGGCAGGTGGGATCGACACTCTGCCGTGGTGCCAAGGAGAGTTCGCTCCTGTACCTGGAGTATTAGGTAAGGCCCATCTTTCCCAGTGTTGATACATGGGTAGAAGGATGTGGTGTCCCTCTGTTTCTCTGGCGTTGCAGGTCTGAAGTTATGCGTGGGGCCCTTTGTTGCTGTGGCTGTTCCGACTGGTACTCACCTCTCCGCCTTTTGTGTAGACTGGACTGAGTGAGTTGGGAGAAGCAGAGCGGGGAGCGTCAGAGGAGCGAGACGAAGATGGGCAGGTCTATCATAGAGGTAGGAGATCCGACGTTGCCCTCGTGCGGTGGCAGGCGGTCCTCGAGGGAGAACAGCTGGAGAGCGGTCTGCATGTGAAGAATCAGTTCTCCCTGCGTCTGAAGTCTGCTGCTGTTCGGGTGTCCCGTCTCCACCGGTTGTTCTGGTGCAGCTGTCCCCAGCGTAGGAGTCCTTTGGCACATCCTGCATGTGAGCTGTGTGGGTGTCAGCTGCCGGCCTGGTCTGGCATGGTCTGGTGTTTCCCACGGTGTGATCCTCTGGGCTCCCCGGTCTCGGGTTGAGGTGGGTTGGATAGCTTGAGCCAAAAAGGCTGTCTGCAGCACTCACTGTCGCCTTCTAACAGACAGGTACGTGGCCGCGACTGCGTCAGGATGGAGCAGAGGAGAGAGGATGAGGGAGCGAGCAGGAAGAGCAGAGGAGTCAGTGGTTGCTGGGATTTACCTCGTCTGTCTCCAGTGGGTGGTGGAGGGAGCTGCATCCTCTGTGTCAGGTTAAGTCTGAGTCTGTGTTCACTCTCCTGTGTGCTTGTCTGAGTGGTGTCCCGTGGCTGCTAGCCCCATCTGTCAAACACCGTGTCTATGTGCTGCGTGCTGATTTCGTGCCGACATGGCTGCGAGACCAAGCAGCTGCAATACTCACAGTTTTTTCTCCAGTCCCAGCATTAGTGTTGGTTTTAGGATCATGAGAGTTATACCTCCTGCTAGCCCTATCATGCGCTCACCAGATCTAGACAGGTTGTGTGCGGCCAATTCCGCATACCTTCAATAATAGTCGTTGATTGTGTTATAGAGTCAGCAGGTTTGATGGAGGTGATGAGGTTGTGAGTCACCTGCAATGGCCGGGTGTAACAGAGAGGTGACATTTTTTAGTGATGCCCGCAGCCTAATACGCTTATGGACTACTTTAGTTCTGATGATAAAGTCTGAGTCATCAGAGTGTTTTTTTGTGGCTCCGTGGCATGAGAGCGAACAACACCTTCCTCTCCCGTGATTCCCCTCTCTCCCGTTTCGGGCACGTGTCCTTAGTGCGCCGCCCGCCACCCGCTGTGTCTGGGCCGCTTCGCCATCTGCCGGTCCCTGGTGGATCCTCGCGCGGAGCTCGCGTTTTATATTTGGGGCGGTGTCGGCGTCCTAGGAGACGGCCGTGTGTGCCTGTCCTGTGCTCGGGTGGTGTTTAGTGTTGTGTAAAGGAAATGTCGGCCTGGTTATTTTTCCTCTATAGTTCCTTTAGTTAGATCTCTCCCGTTTGTATACTATTGAAATAGCGTAGTCGTGGCGCTGATTTCCCCGGCCGCTTCGCGTAGGAGACGACGTCCGGAGAGCTGCTGACGGCGGGATGAAGGAGATGCTGTCTGTTCCGGGGTACCATGTGTTTTAATGTTTCTGTCTGCCCTCGTTTGTCAACTCACCTCTTGCCAGCCTTCAATCATCCCGGCGTTGACGCGCATCCTGACTGGCGAGCGAATGCCGTAGGAAAACAAAACTAAAACTTAAAAACTCATAACTGAAACTATCTCGTATGAGAGACTGATGGTAAATCCAGGAAGCAACTGTATTTCAGATGAGCGACGCGTTTCGGCCTATATGGAAATGCTTTTTCAAGCTCCAAATAATCACAATGTCTCCTCAATCTGATTACGCTCACACAGTTCAGTCCAGCGACTGCAGAAGGACATGAAAAAGCCGGGAAAGCGAGCAGTGTATGAAACATCCTGAATCAGTGAACCCTTTGGATTCCAGTGCCATGATATCGCTGGCAGTCCGATACCATTGGTTGTGTATGGGGAGTGTGAGGGCGCTGCCCCAAGCCTGACTGTAAACGTAAGAGGCAAAATATGTAATGTTTGGTCGAAAAGAACTTAATTACATTTAAATTAACTTCCTCGCACAGCTCTCGTACAATTGAAATTACACGATATCGAACTATACACAAGAGTCTATAAAAACGACCCTTAAATGGTGTTAAACTTGAGGTTTTAAGGTGAGGTACTAATATCACTATGCGATTCTTTCTAACAATAAACTCTTTCTTTTGTTTGATTTTTTGTTACAGGGCAAGGATACTCAGCATCTAGTCAGATAAGGTGGTATCGTTAGGGTTTCCAAATAGGTAAGTAAGTGAAATACAGTACGGCCTAATTCCTTGAAATGTATGTACCAATCCATTGTTGGTTTAGGCATAGTCCTGTATATGTGTTCCTGGCTGAATGGTTGAATTAGGCAGAGAAGCTTTCAATATGACCCCAAAATAACGTTATGGTGGTAAGGATCTCAGTCAGAGCCCCATGCACTCGTCCGGATCCGGATGTGTGTGTCCCCTGCTCTGCTCTAACAATAGACTGAAAACAAAAGTGTGGAGAGCCCATAATCCATCACCTGAAGAACCATCTATGAAATACATGATGCAAAGTGATCATACATACCCCACACCACATCTCTGAATATGAATGAACATGTGCGAATATGTACTCCTGTACCATATAACTGATACTGCCCGTACACATCGAAGTAACGTCCACAGTACACTGGAACCAGTGTATTATGTGATCAAAAGCACCTAAATGGTCATCATGATAATGTCGTATATAACAATTAAATATTCCCACACATGGAGAAGATGAAAAAGGACAAATGATTTCAAAGTATGTGTTTTGGTTAAAAGTGAGCTCCATATGCCTAGGAGTCGCCTATCTGTGTAACATATATCTCTATTCCTGTAAGAATCTACTGTAAGCATATGTGTAAAGATAGATATACATCACTACACACTATATATACACACCACGTACTATTGTAATTAGAGTCCCTTATGAAGTCCAATTAATGCCAATTGTATCTAGTAACGATTCTATTTATATGTGTTCTTTGTGTCCCATAATATAAGGATAACTGAGATGGAGATCTGTCATAGCAGCGAGGAAGAGGGGACAGCTTCAGTCGCAGACGGGCGTGGTTAGTAATGCAATCAATGATTCTGCTGCCGAAGGCAGCAGAATTACATGCCAGACCATGGCCTACACTACATTCCAACTATCCTCTCTCCTTCAGACCATTGGTCACGTGTGTACCCAGTCTAGTGATCCGGATCTTTCATTCTCTGCGCTGCTTCACCGTCCAGGCTGGGTTGGACTCCAGAATAGTGGCTCTGAGATTGCCCGCCGTGATCACGAAATGTTGTGACTAGAGGGATATGTAAATTTTTATGTTTATTTAATATATATCTGTGCTGTGTGAATCTAGTCGCATGGTATTTCCTGATTCACCAACATATTGCTTTGAACACTGTAGGCATCTTATAAATAAATGATATTTTCTGGTGAACAGTAGTGTTCTTTTGGTTTCAAAAACCTCTTTGGTGTTCTGGTTTTGTACCATCCTGTACCTTCTAAGAATCCCCCTGTGATCTGGTCCTGTGTGCCTGTAAGGCCTGAGTTAGCTCTCACTAGAATATCTCTCAGGTTGTAGTTTTTTCTAAAAGCTGCAATCACTTGTAATCTTTTAGAAAAACTTGTTACCTCCAGCAGAATAAATTTCTTTTTAATTGTCTGACAATTTGACATTTTGTGGAGATAAGTGATTATATTGGTAAATAGAGTCGAGACAATGGTTTGACTTGGGTAAATGTCCTCAATGGCCCGACGCAGGTAGCATGGTGTACTTGTACCCCTGTGAGAAGTGAGGAAATAAGTTTTTAACTGCAGCCTTAAGTCTTCCTCCCTGGTGCAGATTCTTTTAAATCTCAATAACTGAGATTTACTAGCCCCGCAAAGGTGTGCTTCGGTGATGACTGGACCTGTACAGTAGGCATGTGTATCTGTCTCTTTAACAAACTCGATATCCATTTTGTGTGTGGCGGGAGTCGTCCTTTGAGGTGGTGGTCGAGGAAGTCCATGGATCGGGGCTAATTGTGGATTTTAATTTGATGGACTGCCTGTGGTTGTTCGCAGGTCAGCATAAATTGTCAAAGCCGCTTTGAATGCTGCAAATACCCCAAATATGCCTCTAAATGCGAAAATAATATAGCGGTTGTTTTCTGGGCCAGAGCCATGCCGAGAAGCGACGTCAAATGATCCTCCCAAAACAGGCTGTCCATGTGTGATGTTTGTCGTACGCGGGGCGTAACTGTTTACCCAGATAGCCTCCATGAATTGTAAAACATCTGCCGTCAATTCAATAATATCAATTTTTGAGTCAGGTTAATTTCGAGAAGTTGGAGATTTCTTTGTCGGCCTTTGGCTGTCTGTGTATTTTTGGAATGCGCTTTTGTGACCGCTAAGAGCCTCTCGGCCTGGATGTGTGTGTAGAGACTGTCCACATCCTAGAGCAGACAACGGACGTGCGCGTACTATAATTTTTGACTTTCTTTTCTCACAAGAATCATAGGTTCCTAATACACTACCGTGGGTGTACGTGGACAGAGGATTGTTAAATCAAAATCTATGACTTCTGCTTGTAAAAGACGTTTCACTCTCACCGTCATCGACGATCGCTGCGTCCCGATGCAGTAGGGAGGCTCAGACTCCTTCTTTTTTATTTTGGGCATAAGTAACTCGCGTCTCATCTGGGTTGCTTTATGTTCCCTGGAGGTAATTTTTTGTTTCTGATTGAGTAATTTCTATCATACAAAGTTGAAGAATTTTTGTCACTAAGTATGGTGTCTTTATATAGTGGGTCTGTCTAATTTGCATATATATTTTGTGGTCTTAATTGTCTGTATCCCTCCAAAGATATCCTTCCTGTCCATGAGCACACCGGCTCTCCTTTGTCCTGCAGGTTTTAATCACCATCTCTTGTTTTCACTCATTGATTAGTGCTATTCAATTCAATTCACTCCAATTGGTTTGTTCCTCCTATTCTACTAGTGCTTTTGAAAAAGTTCAGTATCAGATTTGTTAAATTTGTGATTTCAGTGGACAGTTGTGCAGCGAGGGAACCCAGGTGGATTTCGGATAAAAGGTAAGTGACAGAATCAGGTTTGTTGATAATAAACGGCAGTTTCAACTTTCTGTGATAATTCGTGTAGTCCTTCTGTTTTGTCTTTTAGGCACTTGTGACCATCCGTGTAATGACAGAATGAAGGTTAACCCTTATTCAACAGTGAAGTCTGTGCTGCTGTAGCTGGAAGGATTCACATAAGTTAATTACGTTTTATTCCTGCGTTCATCTCTTATACTTACAGGGACTTCCTTGTTTAAATGCTCGATCGCAGTTGCTTGGAACATGTCCTCACCGTGCTGTTTTGACCAGTGATGAGGTCTTCTCAAGGTAAGTTATTCCTGGCGAGTGAGAATGGAGCCGTGTTGGACCGGATGTATGTTTGTTCAGAGCCCAAAGATGTTCTGTTCATTGGGTGGGAGTGACCTGAGAAATTGATTGGTGCCAAAAATTAGTGCATCGGAAGCTTTTCAGCCATATGGACAGCATTGTCCCCTGGGGATGGTGACAGTTTGGGGATTGTGGGATCTGCTGTTGATGCCAAAGGAAGGATAGTCATTCTACCATTGTGAGACAGGTGTTGTTGGCCAAATAGCTTCAGCGTGTGCAAAATGTGCACCTGAAAGCTGTCCATTGGACGTGGTTTGGAGAAGTGGCTCCTGGAGGTTTGAATCCCCTATATATCCACTTCTTCTAGGCTCCAGTGACCAAACAGACATTTTCCTGTTGGTTGCTCATGTCTGAGGGTCCTGTTCTCAGGAGTTGTTGGCAGTGGGATAGACACTCTGCGGTGCAAGGAGAGGTGCTCTGTACCTGGAGTTTTAGGTAAGGGGCCCAATCTTTTCCCGTGTTGGATCAGGGTAGAAGATGTGGTTTCCCTCTGTATTCCTGTCGTTTGCAGGTCTGGAAGTTTGCGTTGAGGCCTTTGTGTCTGTGGCTGTTCCAGGACTGGTATCACCGGTGAAGGATGAGGTGAGTTGGGAGAAAGGGTGAGGAGAGGTGGAGAGAAGGAGAAGTGACGGGGAAGATGGGAAAGGTCTATAATAGAGGGAGAGAAGCAGAGGGAGGGGGGGAGGGAGGAGGGATGAACAGCTGGAGAGGTCTGCATTATAGAACTCAGTTCTCCCTCTTCTGAGTCTGCTGCTGTTCGTGTGTCTTCTCCACAGTTTTCTGGTGCAGCTTCCCCACGGTAGAGTCCTTTGCACCATTCCTGGCATGGGAGCTGTGTGGGTGTCAGCTGCCGTCTGTTCTGGGCATGTTCTGAGTGTTTCCCACTGTGTGATCCTCTGGGATCCCCGTACTGGTTGAGTGGGTGTTGGGATAGGCTTGAGCAAAAATCTGTCATGGCAGCACTCAAATGTCGCCTTCTAACAGACAGGGTACGTGGGCCGCGACTGGAGCAGTTGACAGAGAGGAGGAGGAGGAGACAGCAGGAAGAGCAGGAGAGCAGGTGGTTGCTGGATGTTACCTCGTCTGTCTCCAGTGTGTGAGGGAGCTGCGTCTCGTGGCAGGTAAAGTCTGAGTCCTGTCCTTCCTGTGGGCTTTCTGAGGGTGTCCGTGTGGCTGCTACATCTGTCAAACACTGTGTCTAAGTGCTGCGTGCTAGTTTCTTTCTTGCCGAAATGCTGCGAGACCAAGCAGCTGCAATATCACAGTTTTTCCTCCATTCCCCAGCATTAAGTTGGTTAGATCTGGAAGTTATCCTCCATGCTAGCCCTATAATGGTCACCAGATCTAGCAGGGTTGTGTGCTGCCAATTCTGGCATTACCTTCAATATATTGTGATTGTGTTATTAGAGTCAGCAGGTTGATGCGGTGATGAGTTGTGAGTCACCTGGCAATGGCCGGAGTGTAACAGGAGAGGTGACATAGGTGATGCGCAGCCTAAATAATCTATGATTAACTTTAGTTCTGATGATAGTCTGAGTCATCATATTGTTTTTTTGTTGCTCCGTGTCATGAAGCGAACAAACCTTCCTCTCCGTTGATTCCCCTCTCTCCAGTTTTCGGGAACGTGTCCTTGTGGCTGCCGCCACCGCTGTGTCTGGGCCGCTGCCATCTCCGCTGTGGGACCTCGGCGCGGAGCTCCGTTTTTTGTGTCGCGGTCCTGGAACGGCCGTTGTTCTCTGTCCTTGCTCTGGTGGGTGTTGTTGTTGTTGTAAAGGATTCGGCCTGGTTATTACCTCTATATTCCTTGTATTAGATCCCGTTGTATCTTTGAAATAGGCGGGAGTCGTGGCGCTTTTCCCCGGTCCGCTTCGGCGTAGGAGTAGCGGCCGTAAGCTTGCTGACGGCGGGATAAGGGAAGGCTGTCTGTTCCGATGTACGTGTTTATTTTTCTGTCTGCCTCTTTTGTACTAACCTCTTGCAGCTTCATCATCCCAGCGTTGACCCCCATCCTGAAGTCGAGCCGAGCCGTAGAAAACAAACTAAAACTAAAACTATACGAAAACTATCTCTTAAAAAATAGAGACGTGATGGTAAATAAAGGAGAAACTTTATTTCAGTGAGCGACCGTTTTCGGCATGATAAATGCCTTTTTCAGCTCGAAATATCACAATTTTCTCTCATCTGATCCTCTCACACAGTTCATCAGCTACGGCAGAATGAATGAAAAAAGCCGGGAAAGCGAGCAGGTATACACCTGAATCCGTGAAACCCTGATTCCAGGGCCAATGATATCGCTGGGTCGATACATGGGTGTGTATGGAGTGAGGAAGGCCGCCCCAGCTGATGTAAATAAGGAATATGTAATTTGTTCGAAAGAACTTAATTACATTTTAAATAATTTCCACTCACCATTCTCTAAAATTGATTAAAGATATCGAAATATATTAAGAAGGTATAAAGACTTAATGTGTTTTAATTGAGTTTTAAGGTGAGTAATAATATCACAATTGCATTCTAACAATATTTTTCTTTTTTGATTTTTTACAGGGCAAGGGAACTCAGCATCAAGTCAGATAAGTGGTATCGTTACGGGTTTCAATGGTTAAAGTAAGTGTAAATACAGGTAAGGCATATATCTGAAATTTATTACACAATCATGTTGGTTTAGCAATAGTCCCTGTAATGTGTACTGGGCTGATGGTTTGAGATTAGCAAGACGCTTTCAATAGTACCCCAAAATAAAGTGGTTATGGTTGGTAAGGATCCTCAAGTATAGCCCCATGACTAGGTCAGGAATCAGGATGTTGTGTCCTGCTCTGCTCTAACATAGACTGAAAACAAAAAGTGGGGAGCACAATAACCATCACATGAGAGACATCTATGAAATACTGATGCAATGTATCATAAATAACAACAACACAACACTCTCTGAATTATGAATGAAAATGTCGAATATGTACTCTGTACCATATAAATAGATCCGTACACATCAGAGTACGTCCACAGAACATGGAAACAAGTGGTATTATGTTACAAAAGAACATAAAATGGTTCAATGATATGTAGTATACAATTAATATTCCCACCACATGGAAGAAGATAAAAAAGGAAAGATTTCCAAAGTAATGTGTTGTTTAAAAGTGACTCCATAGCATAGGAGTTCTCTATATGTGTAACATATATCTCTAGTTTCCAATTAAGAATCATATGTAGCATATTTGTAATATATATAATACAACACCACATTATTACACACACACGTACCTATTAATTATAGTCCCTTATGAAGTCCAATTATCATGGTATCTATTAATTCTATTTTATGTGTCTTTTGTGTCCCATAATAGAAGGATACTGAGATGGAGATCTGTCAGAGAAGATGAGAGGGAAGCTTCAGTCCAGGTACGCCGGGTTAGAATGAATAGATTCTGCTGCCGAGGCACAGAATTACATGCACACACCATGGACCTACACTAATTCCCAACTATCCTATCTCTCATTCAGACATTGGGCACTGTGTCCCAGTCTAGTGATCCGGATCTGTTCAATTCTCCTGCGCTGCTTCACCGTCCCGGCTGGGTTGGACTCCAAATAGTGGCTCCTGAGATGGCCCAGCCGTGTCAACGAAATTTTGGACTAGAGGGATATGTAGTTTTGTTTATATATTATATCTGTGCTGTGTGAATCTAGTTAGCATGGTATTTCCTGATTCACCAACATATGCTTTGAACACTGTAGCATCTTATTAAATAAATGATGTTTCTGGTGAACAGTAGTGTTCTTTTGGGTTCAAAAAGCTCTTTGGTGTTCTGGTTTTTGTACCATCCTGTACCTTCTAAGAAATCCCCTGTGATCTGTCCTGTGTGCCTGTAAGGCTGAGTTTAGCTCTCACTAGAATCTCTCAGGTTGTAGTTTTTTCTAAACTGCATCACTTGTAATCTTTTAGAAAACTGTGTTCCTCCAGCAAAAAGAATTTCTTTTAATTGTCTGACAAATTTGACATTTTGTGGAATAGTGATTTATGGTAAAAGAGTCGAGACATGGTTTTGACTTGGTAATTGTCCTCATGCCCGACGCAGCATGGTGTACGTGTAGCCCCTGGAAGTGAGGAAATAGATTTTAACTGCAGCCCTTAAAGTCTCCTCCTGGTGTCAATTCTTTAATCTCAATAACTGAGATTACTAGCCCCGCAAGGTGTGCTTCGGGTGATGACTGGACCTGTACAGTAGGGCATGTGTATCTGTCTCTTAAAAAAAACTCGTATATCCAGTTTGTGTGTGCAGGGCAGTCGGTGCCTTTGAAGGTGGTGTGTGTCGAGGAAGTCCTGGAGTCGGGCTATTGTGATTTAATTTGATGGACTGCCTGTGGTTGTTCAAGGTAAGCATAAATTGATCAAAGTCCTCTTTGGATGCTGCCAAATCCCAATATATCATCTAAATAGCGAAATATATAGCGGTTTTTTCTGGCAGGTGCCAGCGCGCTTTCCTCCCACGGTCTGCCATGTGTGATGTTTTGCGGACTGAGGGGCGAACTTTTTAACCCATAGCCGTCCATGACTTTGTAAAAATATTGGCCGTCAAATCAAATCATTTTTGGTCGGTTAATTTCGCGAAGTTGGAGGATGTCTTGTCGGCCCTTTTTCTGTCTGGGTGATTTTTGGATGCGTTTGTTTGACCGCTCACGAGACCTCAGTGGCCTGGATGTTGTGTGTAGAGACTGGCCACATCCGAGAGCACAAAAAGGCCTTGGCGTAGTTTGGGAGTTTTGGGGTTTTTGCGCTAGGGGTTTGGTGGGGTTGTGGGTTTTGCTATAAATTTCGATTCTCACAAAATCATCGGTGTCCTTAATATAACTGGGTGTCACGTGGACAGAGGATTTAATAGAAAATCTATGATTCTGCGTGAAATACGTTTCACTCATCACAGTCCGAGACGCTCGGCGTCAGGGGGATGCAGTACGGGAGAGCTCACTGCTCCTTCTTTTTAGGGATTTTGAGGCAGTAAGTAAACATCGTCTCATGCTGGGTTCTTTATTCCCTGGAGGTACGTTTTGTTGTTTCTGATTGCGTAGATGTCTTATCATACACAGTTGCACAGAATTTTGTCCACTACGGTATGTTGTCTTTATATATGGGTCTGTCTAAGTTTGTCATAATAGTTTTGGTCATTTAATTGTGCTGACCTCCCAAGATATCCTCCTGCCATGAGTCACCACCGACTCCCTTTTATTCGCGGTTTAATCACAAACTCATTGTTTTCACTCATTGAGTATGGCTTCAATTTCAAATTCACTCAATTGGGTTGTTCCATCCATTTCTATAGTTTTTGAAAAAAATTCAGTATCAAATTGGTGTTAAATTTGTGATTTCAGTGGAAGTTGTGCAGCAGAGGAAACCCAGTGGTGCGGATAAAAGGTAGTGGACATAATCAGTTTGTTAGCATCAATGAAACAGACAGTTTTCAACTTATCTGTTATAATTCTGTAGTCATTCGGTTTGGTCTTTTAGCAACTTGTGACCCTTCCCCTGTGTAAGGAGGAATAAGGTTACCCCTTTATTCAACATGAATCTGTGGCTGCGTAAGGCTGAAGGATTCACATAAGTTTAATTACAGTTTTTTTCCCTGCTTCATCTCTTATACTTACAGGGGACTCCTTGTTAAAATGCATCGATCCAGTGCTGGAAATGTCCCACGACGGTCTAGTTTTGACGCAGGACGAGGTCCTTTCTCAAGGTTTTTTTACAGTTTTTCCTGGCGAGTGGAGGAATGAGCCGTGTTGGCCTGGATGTGTTTGTTCACAGCCCAAATATGTTCCTGTTCATTGGGTGGGAGTGACCCTGGAAAATTTGATTTGGGGCACAAAGTTAGTGCATCAGGTAATGCTTTTTCAGCCATATGGCAGCATTTGTCAGCTGTGGGATGGTGACAGTTGGGGATGTGGGATCTGCTGTGATGCCAAGGAAAGGATAGTCATTTCTCCCATTGTGAGACAGGTGGTTTGGCCAAATAGCTTCAGCGTGTGCAAAAGTGGCACTCGGGAACAGCCGTCCACTTGGACGTGGTATTGGAGACAGGTGGCATCCTGGAGAGGTTTGGAATCCCTATAAAAAAGTGAGCCAGACGCTTCTTAGCTCAGTGACAAACAACAGACCCTTTTTCTGGTTGGTCTGACTCTCATGTCTGAAGGTCTGTTCTCAGGAGTTGTTGGGCAAGGTGGTAGACAAGACAACACAAAACAAAACAACATAAACAAAAACAAACAATCACGAACATACAAATGACACCACACAAAACCCCAGCACCAACATCTGTCTGCGGGGGGCAAGGAGAGTGTGCTCTGTATCCTGGAGTTTAGGTACAGGGCCCACTCTTTCCGCAGTGTTGGATACAGGGGTAGATGATGTGGTTCCCTCTGTATCTCTGTCGTTTGCAGTCTGGAAGTTGCGTGGAGGCCTTTGTTGCTGTGGCTGTTCCAGACTGGTATCACGCGTGAAGGAATGAGGTGAGTTGGGAGAAAGGGGAGAGAGGTGTGGAGAGAAAAGAGAGGACAGGGAGATGGGGAAGTCTATAATAGAGGAGGAGAAGAAGAGGGAGGGGGGGAGGAGGAGGAGGAACCGCTGGAGAGGGTCTGCATGTAGAGAATCAGTTCTCCCTCTTCTGATCTGCTGCTGTTCGTGTGTCTTCTCCACAGGTTGTTCTGGTGCAGCTTCCCAGCGGTAGGAGTCCTTTGCACATCCTGCCATGGGGACTGTGTGGGTGCAGCTGCCGTCTGTTTCTGGCATGTTCTGAGTGTTTCCCACTGTGTGATCCTCTGTGGGATCCCCGTACTGGTTGAGGTGGGTGTTGGGATAGCTTGAGCCAACAAATCTGTCCTTGGCAGCACTCAATATGTCGCCTTCTAACAGACAGGGTACGTGGGCCGCGACGGAGCGGATGGACGAGGATGCAGGAGGAGGAGGACGAGCAGGAAGAGCTGTAGGCGCGTGTGGTTGCATGGGCTGTTACCGCGTCGTCGTGTCTCAGTGGGGTGGTGATGGAGCTGCAGTCTCCTGTGGCAGGTAAAGTCTGAGTCTGTGTCTCGTCCTGTGGGCTGTTCTGACGGTGTTTGTCCTGTGGCTGCTACCAGTCTGGTCGGTCAACCACTGTGTCTAAGTGCTGCGTGCTAGTTTCTTGCGAATGCTGCGAGACCAAGCAGCCTGCATATCCAAGTTTGTTTCTCCTCCAGTTTCCCAGCATTCAGTTGGTTTAGGATCTGGCAGTTTATCCTCCATCGCTATCCCTATAATGTCAGACCAGATCTAGCATGGTTGTGTGCTGCCAATTCTGGCATTCCTTCCACGAATATTGTTGATTGTGTGCTAGAGTCCAGTTTGATGGAGGTGATGATGTTGAGTCACCCTGCCAGGTGGCCGAGGTGTAACGGAGAGTGACATGTGTATGCGCCGCTCCGTACGAATCTTATGGATCACTTTTCGTTCTGATATAAAGTCTGAGTCATCATAATTGTTTTTTTGTTGCTCCGTGTCATGAGAGCGAACAAACCTTCCTCTCCGTTGATTCCCCTCTCTCCAGTTTCGGGAACGTTGTCCTTGTGGCTGCCGCCACCGCTGTGTCTGGGGCCGCTGCCATCTCCGCTGTGGGGATCCTCGGCGCGGAGCTCCGTTTATTTGTGTTCGGCGGTCCTGGGGACGGCCGTTGTTCCTGTCCTTGCTCTGGGGGTGTTGTTGTTGTTGTAAAGGAATTCGGCCTGGTTATTACCTCTATATTCCTTGTAGTTAGATCTCCCGTTGTATCTTTGAAATAGCGGGAGTCGTGGCGCTGATTTCCCCGGGCCGCTTCGGCTAGGAGGAGCGGGCCGTAGACTGCTGACGGCGGGGGATAAAGGGAAGGCTGTCTGTCCGAGGGTACAGTGTTTATTTTTCTGTCTCGCTCGTTGTAACTAACCTCTTGCCAGCCTTCATCATCCCAGCGTTGACCCGCCATCCTGAAGTCGAGCCGAAGGCCGTAGGAAAACAAACTAAAACTAAAAACAATAACTGAAAACTATCTCTCAAAAAGTAGAGACGTGATGGTGAATAAATGAGAAACTTTATTTTAGATGAGCGACGCGTTTCGGCATTGATAAATGCCTTTTTCAAGCTCGAAATAAATAACAATTTCTCTCAATCTGATCCTCTCACACAGTTCAGTCAGTGGTCTGGCAGAATGAATGAAAAAGCCGGGAAAAGCGAGCAGGTAAAAACATCCTGAATCCAGTGAGACCCATGTGATACCCAGGGCCAATGATATCGCTGGAGTCGATAACATTGGGTGTGTGTGGGAGTGAGAAGGCCTGCCCTGCGCTTGATATAAAATTAGAAGAAAATATGTAAATTTGTTCAAAAAGAACTTAAATTACATTTTAAATTAAATTCAACTCACCAGTATCTTAAAAGTGATTAAAAAATATCGAAATATATTAAGAAAGGAATTTAAAGACCCTTGATTGGTGTTTAAATTGAGTTTTAAGGTGAGTAATAATATCACAATTGTATTCTAACAATAATATTATTTTTTCAATTGATTTCTTTGCAGGGGCAAGGGAGACTCAGGATCGAGACAGGTAAGGTAGGTGTCATTAGGGTTTCCAAATAGGTTAAGGTAAGTGTAAAATAACAGGGTTAGGGCATATATTTTGAAATTAATTTACCAAATCAGATGGTTGGGTTTAGGCAATAGTGCCTGTAAGGGTGGTTAAGATTAGGCAAGAAGCCTTCAGATATGACTCCAAAATTAAATGGTTATGATTAGGCAAGGAATCTTCAAGCGTAGCCCCATGACTAGGTCAGAAATCAGGATGTTGTGCCCTACTCTGCTCTAACAATAGACTGATAACAAAAAGTGTGGGGAGCACAATAACCATCACATGAAAAGACATCTATGAAATACATGGATGCACTTGTATCATAAATAAAAACAACAACAACAATAACAATCCCTGAATTATGAATGAAAATGTATGAACTGTGTACATCTGTACCATATAGACAATAATCCGTACACATCAGAAGTAAAAGTCCACAGGAACATGGAAACAAGTGGTATTATGTTTATCAGAAACAACACAAAATGGTTCAATGATATGTAATATAACAATTAAATATTTCCACCACATGGGAGAAGATGAAAAAAGGAAGAGGAATTTCTAAAGCAATGTGTTGGTTTAAAAAGTGACTCCATATGCATAGGAGTTCTTTATATGTATAATATATATCTCTAGTTCCAATTAAGAACCATATGTAATTAATATTTATAAATATATATATATATATTTCCATACATATATGTATATATATATATATATATATACATATATACACATATACTCATAAAATTATAGTCCCTCATGAAATCCTATTAATTAATCAGTATCTATTAATATTCTAATATATGTGTTCTTTTGTGTCCCATAATAGAAGGATCACTGAGATGGAGATCTGTCAGAGAAGAGAGGAAGAGGGGAAAGCTTCAGTCCAGGTACGGGCGGGTTAGGAATGAAATAAATGAATTCTGCTGCCGAAGGCAGCAGAATTACATGCACAAACCATGGACCTACACTAATTCCCAACTATCCTATCTCTCATTCAGACCATTGGGCACATGTGTACCCAGTCTAGTGATCCAGGACCTCTCAATTCTTCTGCGCTGCTTCACCGTCCAGGCTGGGTTGGACTCCAGAATAGTGGCTCTGAGATTGGCCCAGCCGTGATCAACGAAATGTTGGACTAGAGGGATATGTAAATTTTTATGTTTATTAATATTATATCTGTGCTGTGTGAATCTAGTTAGCATGGTATTTCCTGATTCACCAACATATTGCTTTGAACACTGTAGGCATCTTATTAAATAAATGATATTTTTCTGGTGAACAGTAGTGTTCTTTTGGGTTTCAAAACCTCTTTGGTGTTCTGGTTTTGTACCATCCTGTACCTTCTAAAGAATCCCCCTGTGATCTGGTCCTGTGTGCCTGTAAAGGCCTGAGTTAGCTCTCACTAGAATATCTCTCAGGTTGTAGTTTTTTCTAAAAGCTGCAATCAGCTGTAATCTTTAGAAAAACTGTGATTACCTCCAGCAGAAATAAAATTTCTTTTAATTGTCTGACAAATTTGACATTTTGTGGAGAATAAGTGATTATAATTGGGCAGAACTGAGTCGACAGAGATGGCTTTGACTGGGTGAACTGTCCTCAGATGCCCGACGCAGCATGGTGTACGTGTATCCCCTGGTGAGCAGTGAGGAAAATAAGATTTTGACTGCAACTTTAAATCTCCATCTGGTGCAGATTCTTTTAAATCTCAATACTGAGATTTAACTAGCCCCGCAAAGGTGTGTTTGGGTGATGACTGATCTGACAAGTAGCGCATGTGTATCTGTCTCTTTAAAAAAAAACTTTACGATACCAGTCTGTGTGTGGTGGAAAGTCGGTGCTTTGAAGGTGGTGGTGTCCAGAAGTCCATGGAGTCGGGGCTAATGGTGGATTTTAATTTGATGGACTGCCTGTGGTTGTTTCAAGGTAGCATAAATTGTTCAAAGTCCTCTTTGGAATGTCTGCCAAATGCCCCAAATATCATCTCAATAGCGAAAATAGTGTAGCGGTTTTTTCGTGGCAGGATGCCAGAGCGCTCTCCTCCCAGGCTGCCATGTGGATGTTTGCGTACGAGGGGGCGAACTTTTTACCCATGCTGTTCCCAGAATTTGTAAAAATATTGGCCGTCAAATTCAAAATCATTTTTGGTCAGTGATTTCGAGTAAGTTGGAGGATTTCTTTGTCGGCCTTTTGCTGTCTGGGTATTTTGGAATGCGTTTTTGACCGCTAAGAGACCCTCCGAGGCCTGGATGTTGGTGTAGAGAATGTCCACGTCCAGAGAAGAGAAGGCTGTGGTGGTACTATAATATTTTTGACTTTCTCCACAAAATCATAGGTGTCCTTAATAGTAACTAGGGTGTAACGTGGACAGAGGATTTAAATAATAATCTATGAATTCTGCTGTAAAATATGTTTCACTCTCGCAATCAGAGACATGGGACGTCCCGGGGGGATGCAGTAAGGGAGGCTCCATGATTCTCCTTTTTTGTGGATTTTGGCATAAGTAAAAACGTCTCATTCTGGGTTCTTTATTTCCCTGGAGGTAAGTCTTTTGTTTTTGATTTATAATTTCTTATCATACAAAGTGATAAGAATTTTGTTCACTATGGTATGGTGATCTTTATATATGGGTTTGTCTAATTTAGTATAGTATTTTATCATTCAACTGTCTATACCCCTCCCATAAATAGTCCTTTCTGTCCATAGGACACTGAGCTCCCTTTATCTGCGGTTTGATGACAATTCATCGTTTTCACTCAATTGCTCGAGTGCCTCGGTCTCAAACTTGTTAAGGTTAGGTTATTCCACCTATTTATATGTTCTGGAAATATTCAGTATCTAATTGTGTTAATCTTATAACCTCAGGTGGAAGCTGTGCAGAAGAGGGAACCCAGGTGGACTTAGGGATGAAAGGTAAGTGAACTGAATCAGGTTTGTTAGCATAGTAGACAGACAGTTTCAATTTCCTGTGGTAGTTCTGTAAATCTAATCTGGTTTGATCTATAAGACATTTATGACTGGTCCTATGAAGGGAAGGAATGAAAGTTAACCCTTTATTTAGTAATGAGGCCTGTGCTGCTGTCAATTGAAAGGACTCACAAAGATTAATGACAGTTTTATGCCCTGCTTCATCTCTTGTACTTACAGGGACTCCTTGTTTAAATGCTCGATCCAGTGCTGGAACATGTATTCACCGGTCTGCTTTGACCAGTGAATGAGGTCCTTTTCAAGGGAAAAGTTATTCCTGGCGAGTGGAGGAATGGAGCCGTGTTGGACCTGAATGTGCTTGTTCAGAGCCCACAGATTGTTCTGTTCATTGGGTGGGAGCGACCTGGAGAAATTGATTTGGGGCACAAAAATCAGTGCATCTGGGAAGGCTTTTTCAGCCATATGGACAGCATTGTCCAGCTGTGGGATGGTTGTGCATACATAACTAAACATATTCAACATTGATATGAAATAAACAAATACAGGAACAAATATATACAAAATAGCTGTTTACCTGTCAAGACTCGTGCAGGCTTGGACCCAAAAAAGGTAACGGCGTAACGAGGGAACCGGGTAATGGGGTAATGGGGTAACGGGGTAATGGGGTAACGAGGGACAGGAGAAATGATGAACAGGTGAAGCATATCAAGGCAGACAATCACAGATGAGGGAAAACAAACAAGGCAGGAAGTAAAACAAGACATGACACATGAGAATTGATACTACAAAGTAAAACAGGAAACTGAAGCATGAAAACACACATGTATGGAACTAGGAAACAGAGTACACAGAAAAAACCCGGGTATCACATAAGTAGAACAAATAACAGGGAAACAGTAACACGGAATGAATAGACAAAATAAAACAGGAAAAACCAAACCAAGACATTAACATTAAGAAAGAAAGAGGTTGCATGCAGATGAATGACACATTAGAGATTCAACTTTGTTGTCATTGTGCAGAGTACAAGTACAAAGACAATGAAATGCAGTTTGCGTCAGGACAATAAATATATTATATTATAAGAGCAGAATAAATATGACTATGTAATATGAACAATGTATGAACAACATGTACAGATATGTGCAATGTAGTAACAGTGCTTAAAATAGTAGTAATAATAATATAGATATATGCAGTGTATTACTTATTACTTATTATATGTGGAGCATAAAAACTGAATTCCCCCTGTTTAGTTCTGACTCTGGGGACAGAAAGCAGACCTGTCCCAGACCACCTGAGAAGTCTGGGTGGGTCATAGTGTAGTAGACCTGTCCCAGACCACCTGAGAAGTCTGGGTGGTTCATAGGTGTGGGTCTCTCACAATTTAACCTTTTGACTGTATACATAACACATGTAATATTATACTAATCATAACTTCAAAGGGCCCCCACCACCCCAGAGGAGGCCCCCAGGGGCCGACTGCACCAAACTTGTCAGTGTAGGTCTCTCCATTACTTCAAGGGGGGCCCTAATGAGTCCCGACGTGACCGACTGCACCAAAATTGTCAGCGTAGGTCTCTTCAATAATAACTTCAAGGCCCCCCCCCCAACACACCCCTCCAAGCCCCCGAGGAGGCCCCTGGGGGCCCTACTCCACCCAACTTGTCAGTGTGGGTCCCTCACGAAATAACTTTGGACTGTATACATAACACATACAATATTATACTAATCATAACTTCAAAGGGCCACCCCCACCCTCCCCACCCAACCCAGGAGGCCCCCGGGGGCCCTACTGCACCCAACTTGTCAGTGTGGGTCCCTCACAATTTAACCTTTTGACTGTATACATAACACATGTAATATTATACTAATCATAACTTCAAAGGGCCCCCACCACCCCAGAGGAGGCCCCCAGGGGCCGACTGCACCAAACTTGTCAGTGTAGGTCTCTCCATTACTTCAAGGGGGGCCCTAATGAGTCCCGACGTGACCGACTGCACCAAAATTGTCAGCGTAGGTCTCTCCAATAATAACTTCAAGGGGCCCACCCCAACCCACCACTCCAAGCCCCCGAGGAGGCCCCTGGGGGCCCTACTGCACCCGACTTGTCAGTGTGGGTCCCTCACGAAATAACTTTGGACTGTATACATAACACATATAATATTATACTAATCATAACTTCAAAGGGCCCCCCCACCCTCCCCACCCCTCCCAGGAGGCCCCCGGGGGCCCTACTGCACCCAATTTGTCAGTGTGGGTCCCTCACAATTTAACCTTTTGACTGTATACATAACACATGTAATATTATACTAATAATAACTTCAAAGGGCCCCCACCACCCCATAGGAGGCCCCCAGGGGCCGACTGCACCAAACTTGTCAGTGTAGGTCTCTCCATTACTTCAAGGGGGGCCCTAATGAGTCCCAACGTGACCGACTGCACCAAACTTGTCAGTGTAGGTCTCTCCAATAATAACTTCAAAGCTTGAAAACACGCTGAATTTGTTTATTTCATTTATTTATTTATTCATTTATTTGGGACAGTGCACATTCATGAGCAATCTAACATTTCTGTAAATGAGCCAAGGTTATAGCATGAATGCAAATCTTCACCTCTAGTCCCGAGGCAGGAAAGCAACAACATACAAGATAATGCAACACAAAAGAATATGACAATATACAATATCAAACAAGAAACACATTAGCACATATTCAGGCACGTTACATTACATCAATAAGATTAGGGAAAATGATGACATGACTGGGAACTTTTAAGAAGTTGTTTAAGGTGCTTTTTAAATGTGCAGTAATTTGGACATACCCTAATGTTTGTTGGGATGCTGTTCCAAAAATGACCTCGTCTGATAGACACAACAGTTTGTCCAAAGGTAGTTTTTCTACGCGTGATCTCTATATCTCCTCTAAATGAAGCTTTGGTACAACCGCCCATGTTCAATTAACAAAGGCTTGAAAACACACCAAATAGCGCCAGGCGCTCCTCTGGTCCGCGGCCTTCTGCCGAGTGTTATTCCAATTCTCTCTCTCCGTCTACCCTGGGCGCTACGAGGTTGGGGGGGTGATATTCGGGGTCCCACGGACTCCGCGAGCCTCCCGGACAAACTTTGAAGCCGACTGAAGCTGAAATTACCGGTTCTTAAAAGAAAGGGTCTCGCACCCACGAGTTGGATTCAGTCTTCTTTATAGTCTGAGCCCACAAGAGGGCGCTCTCTATTCAATTAACAAAGGCTTGAAAACACACCGAATAGAGCCAGGCGCTCCTCTGGCCCGCTGCCTTCTGCCGAGTGTTATTCCAACTCTCTCTCTCTTTCTCCCCTGGGCACTACGAGGTTGGGGGGGTGATATTCGGGGTCCCACGGCCTCCGCGAGCCTCCCGGACAAACTTTGAAGCCGACTGAAGCTGAAATTACCGGTTCTTACGAGAAAGGGTCTCGCACCTACGAGTTGGATTCAGTCTTCTTTATAGTCTGAGCCCACAAGAGGGCGCTGTCTATGCAATTAACAAAGGCGTGAAAACACACCGAATAGCGAACCTACTGCACCCCAACTTGTCAGTGTGGGTCCCTCACAATTTAACCTCTTGACTGTATACATAACACATGTAATATTATACTAATCGTAACTTCAAAGGGCCCCCACCACCCCAGAGGAGGCCCCCAGGGGCCGACTGCACCAAACTTGTCAGTGTAGGTTTCTCCAATAATAACTTCGAGGGGCCCCCCCCACCACACCCCTCCAAGCCCCCGAGGAGGCCCCTGGGGGCCCTACTGCACCCAACTTGTCAATGTGGGTCCCTCACAAATTAACTGTGGACTGTATACATAATACATATAATATTACAATATCATAACTTCATAGGGCCCCCCCACGACGTGGAGAGAGAGACCCACACTCCAATAACAACTCCAAGGGCGGCCCGAGGAGGCCCCTAGGGGCCCTAATGAGTCCCGATGTGACCGACTGCACCAAACTTGTCAGTGTAGGTCTCTCCAATAATAACTTCAAGGCTTGAAAACACGCTGAATTTGTTTATTTCATTTATTTATTTATTTGGGACAGTGCACATTAATGAGCAATCTAACATTTCTGTAAATGAGCCAAGGTTATAGCATGAATGCAAATTTTCACCTCTAGTCCCGAGGCAGGAAAGCAACAACATACAAGATATTGCAACACAAAAGAATATGACAATATAGAATATCAAACAAGAATCACATTAGCACACATTCAGGCACGTTACATTACATCAATAAGATTAGTGAAAATGATGACATGACTGGGAAATTTTAAGAAGTTGTTTAAGGTGCTTTTTAAATGTGCAGTAATTTGGACATACCCTAATGTTTGTTGGGATGCTGTTCCAAAAATGACCTCGTCTGATAGACACAACAGTTTGTCCAAAGGTAGTTTTTCTACGCGTGATCTCTATATCTCCTCTATATGAAGCTCTGGTACAATAACGTCTGTCACAGACCGTGCCAGGCCCTCCTCGACGCGACGGACCCGGGGTTCGTATCCGCCCATGTTCAATTAACAAAGGCTTGAAAACACACCGAACAGCGGCAGGCGCTCCTTTGGCCCGCGGCCTTCAGCCGAGTGTTATTCCAACTCTCTCTCTCTTTCTCCCCTGGGCACTACGAGGTTGGGGGGGTGATATTCGGGGTCCCACGGCCTCCGCGAGCCTCCCGGACAATCTTTGAAGGGTTAGGGGAAATTAAAGAAAGTCTCACAGCCGAAGGCTGTGAGACTTTGATGCACAAACCACTAATCAGGAGCAAAAGCCCAGGATATCCCCGCCCCTCCTCGAGGCCCCCAAGGGTTAGGATTATGAATAAGAAGGTCCTGGTGACTTACTGGGAATTCCCTGCACCAGGGTCCTAAATGCACTCACTACTGACAGCATAGCCAAAACACCCCGGCTCCCCCGTCACTCATCCAGGTCCCCTCATGCTGTGTGTAAATTGTACTTAATGTGGACATTATTACAGTAGCTGTGATCAAGAAAATGCCATCTATTACATTTTTCTTTTCTTTCCTTTAACAGGTTCCCGGACGTCCATGTTTAAGGTAGGGTAAAGGTAAGTAACATGTATTATATAAAATAAAAAATCTGTTATACACAGGTAAGTAAATGATGTGATATAGAGTAATGATTCCTTTTTGAAAAGGGGAAAATGCTGCCCCTTAGAGGCCAATAAAGTTTTAAACAATCATTATGTGTGTGTGTGTGTGGTTGTTTTTCCACAAAAAAAACTAGAGCTGGATTCAGTAATAAACTTCTGTAAGAAACCTACCCAGTGTTTAGCCATGTGCTGCGCTGTGGATCTGGACCATTCAATGTGGTCCTGCTCTGTGGAAAAACAGGTTCTGGACAGTTCTGGGATCTGGTTGTAATTGTCAACAATGTGTTGGTTCAGTTTCCTGAGACTATCTTGCTCAGGCTTTGGTAGTTTCCTGGAAAAGTTTATCTCAGGGATGAGAATCAGAGCTTGAGGAAAGGCTCGTTTAGCCAGATTAACTGCCCTTCTGAGATCAAAAGGAATGTATCTTACCCGACGGGGTGATCTGCTTCTCAGGCCAAAAGATAAGAGCAGGATCTCCACTGCTGTGGAGGGCTCAGTGTTGTCCAAGATTTCACACACATGGGAGAAATGTGCTTCAGGGAAGCAATCCACCTGTATGTCTGGGTGGTCAATGGGTGGGACCCTGGATGCATTATCATCGCCCATGATGATGTATTTTCTATGAGCAACTAACCTCCAGGTGTCCTCGTCTCTCTGGTTGTGGTGTAATATCAGAGGGCCCGTTGTTGGTGTTGTCGGTTTGGGTGGAGCCTTGTTCTTCTCGTTGTCGCAGGCAAAAGCCTGTGGAGGGGAAGATGTACCCTGGGGCAGCACAGCTGGATCAGTCGGCGGTGTGGTGGGTAGCTGGAAATCCAAACCCTCAAGATCCTGTAGTGCCGAGGGAGGCTGGAATACCAAAACCTCATTTTTTGCCGAGGGAGGAGATGGGGGAGAGGGAAGGAGGGGGAGGGGGGGAGGGAGGGAGGGAGGGGGGAGAGAAGGGGGAGGGATGGAGAGGGGGGAGGAAGAGAAGGAGGGGGAGGAAGGAGGGAGGGAGGGAGAGAGGAGAGAGGAGGAGGGATGAAGAGGGGGGGAGGAAGAGAAGGAGGGGGAGGATGGAGGGAGGGAGGGAGAGAGGAGAGAAGGGGGGGAGGAGGGAGGGAGGGAGGGGGAGGAAGAGAAGAGGAAGGAGGGAGAGAGGAGAGAGGAGGCATCTGTGTCCCTTCTGTGTCAGGCTGTCGCTCTGAGGACTGCTCACTCGTCTCCTCTGACCTAGCGGCAGTAGTGGTGCTGTGCAGTGGGGCCGGTGTTGTTGGAGGTTAGGAATGAAATAAATGAATTCTGCTGCCGAAGGCAGCAGAATTACATGCACAAACCATGGACCTACACTAATTCCCAACTATCCTATCTCTCATTCAGACCATTGGGCACATGTGTACCCAGTCTAGTGATCCAGGATCTTTCAATTCTCCTGCGCTGCTTCACCGTCCAGGCTGGGTTGGACTCCAGAATAGTGGCTCTGAGATTGGCCCAGCCGTGATCAACGAAATGTTGGACTAGAGGGATATGTAAATTTTTATGTTTATTAATATTATATCTGTGCTGTGTGAATCTAGTTAGCATGGTATTTCCTGATTCACCAACATATTGCTTTGAACACTGTAGGCATCTTATTAAATAAATGATATTTTTCTGGTGAACAGTAGTGTTCTTTTGGGTTTCAAAAACCTCTTTGGTGTTCTGGTTTTGTACCATCCTGTACCTTCTAAAGAAATCCCCCTGTGATCTGGTCCTGTGTGCCTGTAAAGGCCTGAGTTTAGCTCTCACTAGAATATCTCTCAGGTTGTAGTTTTTTCTAAAAGCTGCAATCAGCTTGTAATCTTTTAGAAAAACTGTGTTACCTCCAGCAGAAATAAAATTTCTTTTTAATTGTCTGACAAATTTGACATTTTGTGGAGAATAAGTGATTATAATTGGTAAAATAGAGTCGAGACAAATGGGTTTGACTTGGGTAAATGTCCTCAATGCCCGACGCAGCATGGTGTACGTGTAGCCCCTGGTGAGAAGTGAGGAAAATAAGATTTTAACTGCAGCCTTAAAGTCTTCCTCCCTGGTGCAGATTCTTTTAAATCTCAATAACTGAGATTTAACTAGCCCCGCAAAGGTGTGCTTCGGGTGATGACTGGACCTGTACAGTAGGGCATGTGTATCTGTCTCTTTAAAAAAAACTCGGATATCCAGTTTGTGTGTGGCAGGGAAGTCGGTGCCTTTGAAGGTGGTGGTGTCGAGGAAGTCCATGGAGTCGGGGCTAATTGTGGATTTTAATTTGATGGACTGCCTGTGGTTGTTCAAGGTAAGCATAAATTGATCAAAGTCCTCTTTGGAATGCTGCCAAATACCCCAAATATCATCTAAATAGCGAAAATAATATAGCGGTTTTTTCTGGCAGGATGCCAGAGCGCTTTCCTCCCAGGCTGCCATGTGGATGTTTGCGTACGAGGGGGCGAACTTTTTACCCATAGCCGTCCCATGAATTTGTAAAAAATATTGGCCGTCAAATTCAAAATCATTTTTGGTCAGGTTAATTTCGAGAAGTTGGAGGATTTCTTTGTCGGGCCTTTTGCTGTCTGGGTATTTTTGGAATGCGTTTTTGACCGCTAAGAGACCCTCAGAGGCCTGGATGTTGGTGTAGAGACTGTCCACATCCAGAGAGAACAAAAAGGACGTTGGCGGTACTATAATATTTTTGACTTTCTCCACAAAATCATAGGTGTCCTTAATATAACTGGGGTGTAACGTGGACAGAGGATTTAAATAAAAATCTATGAATTCTGCTGTAAAATACGTTTCACTCTCACAGTCAGAGACGATCGGGCGTCCAGGGGGGATGCAGTAAGGGAGGCTCCAGGACTCCTTCTTTTTATGGATTTTGGGCAGTAAGTAAAATCGTCTCATTCTGGGTTCTTTATTTCCCTGGAGGTAAGTTTTTTGTTTCTGATTGATAAATTTCTTATCATACAAAGTTGAAAGAATTTTGTCCACTAATGGTATGGTGTCTTTATATATGGGTCTGTCTAATTTTGCATAATATTTTTGGTCATTTAATTGTCTGTATCCCTCCCAAAGATAATCCTTCCTGTCCATGAGCACCACCGAGCTCCCTTTGTCTGCAGGTTTAATCACAATCTCATTGTTTTCACTCAATTGATTAAGTGCTTCAATTTCAAATTCACTCAAATTGGGTTTGTTCCATCCTATTCTATAGTGCTTTTGAAAAAATTCAGTATCAGATTGTGTTAAATTTGTGATTTCAGGTGGAAGTTGTGCAGCAGAGGGAAGGGGGTTAGGATTATAATAAAGGGGGTCCCGATGACTTACGAATTGCACCGGGACCCTAAATGCACAAACTACAAACAGCATCCAAAACACCAGGGTCCCCCCATCCCCCATCAAGGTCTCCCCTCATATTGGCAACTTAAATATGCAATAAATTGCTGAAAATTTCTTGTGTGTAATGTACATCAAAACTCCTCTACATGGGCTATAATAATGATGTCTTATATAAATGTGTACTGACTATCATATATCCATTCAATGGCTTAAAATAATGATGTCTTACACTTCAAATATACAATAAATTGCTGAACAAATATTGTGTGTTCCAGCCATCAGATTTCCATTCTGTAGTTGTGTGTCCCAGGTAAGTATTATGTATGCAAATATGTAAATAAATTACATTAAATCAACACTCTCTTGGGTTTCAGGTAAGCATATATAAGTATGTGGAAATCCTATAGTATATTGTTATTTCTCAGGTGAGTATTAACAACATTTCTGCAGTATGACAGGTAAGTATAACTCTCAGGTAAGTATAGCTCTCAAGTAAACTGGTAAGTATAACTCTCAGGTAGGTGTAGTAATCAAATAAGTACAACTCTCAGGTAAGTATAAATATAGCTCTCAGGTAGGTATTAATATTAGCTCTCAGGTAAGTATTAGCTTTCAGGTAAGTATTATTGTATTTCAGGTAAATATTATGTATATTTCTGTTGTATCAAAGCCTTTCAGATGTCTTCTACTCCGTTCTCCATCCCAAGCACAGTCAGTCAGATGTGGTGCCCAGCCAGGGCGTGCATCGGTCGGGGCTGCTGCAGCAGCTGATGTCCTCCCTCAGGTGGAAGACGGCAAGACGTAGGGCGGTGGAGCGGGCCCGCTCCAGGCCCCAGTAGCGGCCCTCGCGCAGGCCATCCCCCTCGGGTCCTACCGGTACGTCGGCCTCCTCTGGCGGTAAGGGTCCGATGGTCTCGATGTGGTGGAAAACCCCCGTGGTCAGGATGATTTCTTATCGGTGGGTTAGTGGTCTGCAGCCCTCTCATACTGTAGCTATAGCTAATAGCATTAAAGCTAACGACCGGCCGCCATCTAGTGCTAATGCCGTGTTGGACCTGGATGTTGTTGTTCAGAGCCCAAAGATTGTTCTGTTCATTGGGTGGGAGTGACCTGGAGAAATTGATTTGGGGCACAAAAATTAGTGCATCAGGGAAGGCTTTTCAGCCATATGGACAGCATTGTCCAGCTGTGGGATGGTGACAGTTTGGGGATTGTGGGATCTGCTGTTGATGCCAAAGGAAAGGATAGTCATTTCTACCATTGTGGAGACAGGTGTTTTGGCCAAAATAGCTTCAGCGTGTGCAAAAGTGGCACCTGGAAAGCTGTCCACTTGGACGTGGTTTTGGGAGAAAGGTGGCATCCTGGAGAGGTTTGAATCCCCTATAATAAGCCACTTCTTCTTAGGCTCCAGTGACCAAACAGACATTTTCTGGTTGGTCTGCTCATGTCTGAAGGGTCTGTTCTCAGGAGTTGTTGGGGCAGGTGGGATAGACACTCTGCGGGGTGCAAAGGAGAGTGTGCTCTGTACCTGGAGTTTAGGTAAGGGGCCCAATCTTTTCCCAGTGTTGGATACAGGGGTAGAAGATGTGGTTCCCTCTGTATTCTCTGTCGTTTGCAGGTCTGGAAGTTTGCGTGGAGGCCTTTGTTGCTGTGGCTGTTCCAGGACTGGTATCACCGGTGAGAGGGAATGAGGTGAGTTGGGAGAAAGGGGAGGAGAGGTGGGAGAGAAAGAGGAAGGAACAGGGGAAGATGGGGAAAGGTCTATAATAGAGGGAGGAGAAGAAGAGGGAGGGGGGGAGGAGGAGGGAGGAACAGCTGGGAGAGGGTCTGCATGTAGAGAAATCAGTTCTCCCTCTTCTGAAGTCTGCTGCTGTTCGTGTGTCTTCTCCACAGGTTGTTCTGGTGCAGCTTCCCCAGCGGTAGGAGTCCTTTGCACCATTCCTGCATGGGGAGCTGTGTGGGTGTCAGCTGCCGTCTGTTCTGGGCATGTTCTGAGTGTTTCCCACTGTGTGATCCTCTGTGGGATCCCCGGTACTGGTTGAGGTGGGGTGTTGGGATAGGCTTGAGCCAAAAAATCTGTCATGGCAGCACTCAAATGTCGCCTTCTAACAGACAGGGTACGTGGGGCCGCGACTGGAGCAGGATGGACAGGAGGAGGAGGAGGAGGAGGACGAGCAGGAAGAGCAGGAGGAGCAGGTGGTTGCTGGGATGTTACCTCGTCTGTCTCCAGTGGGGTGGTGGAGGGAGCTGCAGTCTCTGTGGCAGGTAAAGTCTGAGTCTGTGTCTCTTCCTGTGGGGCTTTCTGAGGGTTGTCCCGTGTGGCTGCTACCAGTCTGTCAAACACTGTGTCTAAAGTGCTGCGTGCTAGTTTCTTGCCGAAATGGCTGCGAGACCAAGCAGCTGCAATATCAAAGTTTTTCCTCCAGTTCCCAGCATTAAGTTGGTTTAGGATCTGGAAGTTATCCTCCATGCTAGCCCTATAATGGTCACCAAGATCTAGCAGGGTTGTGTGCTGCCAAATTCTGGCATTACCTTCAATAATATTGTTGATTGTGTTATTAGAGTCAGCAGGTTTGATGGAGGTGATGAGGTTGTGAGTCAACCTGGCAATGGCCGGAGGTGTAACAGGAGAGGTGACATTTTTTAGGTGATGCGCAGCCTTAATAATCTTATGGATAACTTTAGTTCTGATGATAAAGTCTGAGTCATCATAATTGTTTTTTTGTTGCTCCGTGTCATGAGAGCGAACAAACCTTCCTCTCCGTTGATTCCCCTCTCTCCAGTTTCGGGAACGTTGTCCTTGTGGCTGCCGCCACCGCTGTGTCTGGGGCCGCTGCCATCTCCGCTGTGGGGATCCTCGGCGCGGAGCTCCGTTTATTTGTGTTCGGCGGTCCTGGAGACGGCCGTTGTTCCTGTCCTTGCTCTGGTGGGTGTTGTTGTTGTTGTAAAGGAATTCGGCCTGGTTATTACCTCTATATTCCTTGTAGTTAGATCTCCCGTTGTATCTTTGAAATAGGCGGGAGTCGTGGCGCTGATTTCCCCGGGCCGCTTCGGCGTAGGAGGAGCGGCCGTAAGACTGCTGACGGCGGGGATAAAGGGAAGGCTGTCTGTTCCGAGGGTACAGTGTTTTATTTTTCTGTCTGCCTCGTTTGTAACTAACCTCTTGCCAGCCTTCATCATCCCAGCGTTGACCCGCCATCCTGAAGTCGAGCCGAAGGCCGTAGGAAAACAAACTAAAACTAAAAACTATAACTGAAAACTATCTCTTAAAAAAATAGAGACGTGATGGTAAATAAAGGAGAAACTTTATTTCAGTGAGCGACGCGTTTCGGCATTGATAAATGCCTTTTTCAAGCTCGAAATAAATCACAATTTCTCTCAATCTGATCCTCTCACACAGTTCAGTCAGCGGTACGGCAGAATGAATGAAAAAAGCCGGGAAAAGCGAGCAGGTATAAACATCCTGAATCCAGTGAAACCCATGTGATTCCCAGGGCCAATGATATCGCTGGAGTCGATAACATTGGGTGTGTATGGGAGTGAGGAAGGCCGCCCCAAGCCTGATGTAAAATTAGAGGAAAATATGTAAATTTGTTCGAAAAGAACTTAAATTACATTTTAAATTAAATTCCACTCACCAGTCTCTTAAAATTGATTAAAAGATATCGAAATATATTAAGAAAGGTATTTAAAGACCCTTAAATGGTGTTTAAATTGAGTTTTAAGGTGAGTAATAATATCACAATTGCATTCTAACAATAATTTTCTTTTTTTGATTTTTTTACAGGGGCAAGGGAGACTCAGCATCAAGTCAGATAAGGTGGGTATCGTTAGGGTTTCCAAATAGGTTAAGGTAAGTGTAAAATAACAGGTAAGGGCATATATCTTGAAATTTATTTACCAAATCCAATTGTTGGGTTTAGGCAATAGTCCCTGTAATGTGTTACTGGGCTGGAATGGTTGAGATTAGGCAAGAAGCTTTCAAATATGACCCCAAAATAAAGTGGTTATGGTTAGGTAAGGAATCCTCAAGTATAGCCCCATGACTAGGTCAGGAATCAGGATGTTGTGTCCTGCTCTGCTCTAACAATAGACTGAAAACAAAAAGTGTGGGGAGCACAATAACCATCACATGAAGAGACATCTATGAAATACATGGATGCAAATGTATCATAAATAACAACAACAACAACAATCTCTGAATTATGAATGAAAATGTGCGAAATATGTACTCCTGTACCATATAAATGATAATCCGTACACATCAGAAGTAACAGTCCACAGGAACATGGAAACAAGTGGTATTATGTTATCAAAAGCAACATAAAATGGTTCAATGATATGTAGTATAACAATTAAATATTCCCACCACATGGGAGAAGATGAAAAAAGGAAAAAGAATTTCCAAAGTAATGTGTTGGTTTAAAAAGTGACTCCATATGCATAGGAGTTCTCTATATGTGTAACATATATCTCTAGTTCCAATTAAGAATCATATGTAAGCAATATTTGTAAATATATATATATACATACACACACATATATATACACACACACGTACCTATTTAATTATAGTCCCTTATGAAGTCCAATTAATCAAATTGTATCTATTAATATTCTATTTTATGTGTTCTTTTGTGTCCCATAATAGAAGGATAACTGAGATGGAGATCTGTCAGAGAAGAGAGGAAGAGGGGAAAGCTTCAGTCCAGGTACGGGCGGGTTAGGAATGAAATAAATGAATTCTGCTGCCGAAGGCAGCAGAATTACATGCACAAACCATGGACCTACACTAATTCCCAACTATCCTATCTCTCATTCAGACCATTGGGCACATGTGTACCCAGTCTAGTGATCCAGGATCTTTCAATTCTCCTGCGCTGCTTCACCGTCCAGGCTGGGTTGGACTCCAGAATAGTGGCTCTGAGATTGGCCCAGCCGTGATCAACGAAATGTTGGACTAGAGGGATATGTAAATTTTTATGTTTATTAATATTATATCTGTGCTGTGTGAATCTAGTTAGCATGGTATTTCCTGATTCACCAACATATTGCTTTGAACACTGTAGGCATCTTATTAAATAAATGATATTTTTCTGGTGAACAGTAGTGTTCTTTTGGGTTTCAAAAACCTCTTTGGTGTTCTGGTTTTGTACCATCCTGTACCTTCTAAAGAAATCCCCCTGTGATCTGGTCCTGTGTGCCTGTAAAGGCCTGAGTTTAGCTCTCACTAGAATATCTCTCAGGTTGTAGTTTTTTCTAAAAGCTGCAATCAGCTTGTAATCTTTTAGAAAAACTGTGTTACCTCCAGCAGAAATAAAATTTCTTTTTAATTGTCTGACAAATTTGACATTTTGTGGAGAATAAGTGATTATAATTGGTAAAATAGAGTCGAGACAAATGGGTTTGACTTGGGTAAATGTCCTCAATGCCCGACGCAGCATGGTGTACGTGTAGCCCCTGGTGAGAAGTGAGGAAAATAAGATTTTAACTGCAGCCTTAAAGTCTTCCTCCCTGGTGCAGATTCTTTTAAATCTCAATAACTGAGATTTAACTAGCCCCGCAAAGGTGTGCTTCGGGTGATGACTGGACCTGTACAGTAGGGCATGTGTATCTGTCTCTTTAAAAAAAACTCGGATATCCAGTTTGTGTGTGGCAGGGAAGTCGGTGCCTTTGAAGGTGGTGGTGTCGAGGAAGTCCATGGAGTCGGGGCTAATTGTGGATTTTAATTTGATGGACTGCCTGTGGTTGTTCAAGGTAAGCATAAATTGATCAAAGTCCTCTTTGGAATGCTGCCAAATACCCCAAATATCATCTAAATAGCGAAAATAATATAGCGGTTTTTTCTGGCAGGATGCCAGAGCGCTTTCCTCCCAGGCTGCCATGTGGATGTTTGCGTACGAGGGGGCGAACTTTTTACCCATAGCCGTCCCATGAATTTGTAAAAAATATTGGCCGTCAAATTCAAAATCATTTTTGGTCAGGTTAATTTCGAGAAGTTGGAGGATTTCTTTGTCGGGCCTTTTGCTGTCTGGGTATTTTTGGAATGCGTTTTTGACCGCTAAGAGACCCTCAGAGGCCTGGATGTTGGTGTAGAGACTGTCCACATCCAGAGAGAACAAAAAGGACGTTGGCGGTACTATAATATTTTTGACTTTCTCCACAAAATCATAGGTGTCCTTAATATAACTGGGGTGTAACGTGGACAGAGGATTTAAATAAAAATCTATGAATTCTGCTGTAAAATACGTTTCACTCTCACAGTCAGAGACGATCGGGCGTCCAGGGGGGATGCAGTAAGGGAGGCTCCAGGACTCCTTCTTTTTATGGATTTTGGGCAGTAAGTAAAATCGTCTCATTCTGGGTTCTTTATTTCCCTGGAGGTAAGTTTTTGTTTCTGATTGATAAATTTCTTATCATACAAAGTTGAAAGAATTTTGTCCACTAATGGTATGGTGTCTTTATATATGGGTCTGTCTAATTTTGCATAATATTTTTGGTCATTTAATTGTCTGTATCCCTCCCAAAGATAATCCTTCCTGTCCATGAGCACCACCGAGCTCCCTTTGTCTGCAGGTTTAATCACAATCTCATTGTTTTCACTCAATTGATTAAGTGCTTCAATTTCAAATTCACTCAAATTGGGTTTGTTCCATCCTATTCTATAGTGCTTTTGAAAAAATTCAGTATCAGATTGTGTTAAATTTGTGATTTCAGGTGGAAGTTGTGCAGCAGAGGGAACCCAGGTGGATTTCGGGATAAAAGGTAAGTGGACAGAATCAGGTTTGTTAGCATAATAAACAGACAGTTTCAACTTTCTGTGATAATTCTGTAAGTCCATTCTGGTTTGGTCTTTTAGGCACTTGTGACCAGTCCTGTGTAAGGAAGGAATGAAGGTTAACCCTTTATTCAACAGTGAAGTCTGTGCTGCTGTAAGCTGGAAGGATTCACATAAGTTAATTACAGTTTTATTCCCTGCTTCATCTCTTATACTTACAGGGACTCCTTGTTTAAATGCTCGATCCAGTGCTGGAACATGTACTCACCGGTCTGTTTTGACCAGTGAATGAGGTCCTTCTCAAGGGTAAAGTTATTCCTGGCGAGTGGAGGAATGGAGCCGTGTTGGACCTGGATGTGTTTGTTCAGAGCCCAAAGATTGTTCTGTTCATTGGGTGGGAGTGACCTGGAGAAATTGATTTGGGGCACAAAAATTAGTGCATCAGGGAAGGCTTTTTCAGCCATATGGACAGCATTGTCCAGCTGTGGGATGGTGACAGTTTGGGGATTGTGGGATCTGCTGTTGATGCCAAAGGAAAGGATAGTCATTTCTACCATTGTGGAGACAGGTGTTTTGGCCAAAATAGCTTCAGCGTGTGCAAAAGTGGCACCTGGAAAGCTGTCCACTTGGACGTGGTTTTGGGAGAAAGGTGGCATCCTGGAGAGGTTTGAATCCCCTATAATAAGCCACTTCTTCTTAGGCTCCAGTGACCAAACAGACATTTTCTGGTTGGTCTGCTCATGTCTGAAGGGTCTGTTCTCAGGAGTTGTTGGGGCAGGTGGGATAGACACTCTGCGGGGTGCAAAGGAGAGTGTGCTCTGTACCTGGAGTTTAGGTAAGGGGCCCAATCTTTTCCCAGTGTTGGATACAGGGGTAGAAGATGTGGTTCCCTCTGTATTCTCTGTCGTTTGCAGGTCTGGAAGTTTGCGTGGAGGCCTTTGTTGCTGTGGCTGTTCCAGGACTGGTATCACCGGTGAGAGGGAATGAGGTGAGTTGGGAGAAAGGGGAGGAGAGGTGGGAGAGAAAGAGGAAGGAACAGGGGAAGATGGGGAAAGGTCTATAATAGAGGGAGGAGAAGAAGAGGGAGGGGGGGAGGAGGAGGGAGGAACAGCTGGGAGAGGGTCTGCATGTAGAGAAATCAGTTCTCCCTCTTCTGAAGTCTGCTGCTGTTCGTGTGTCTTCTCCACAGGTTGTTCTGGTGCAGCTTCCCCAGCGGTAGGAGTCCTTTGCACCATTCCTGCATGGGGAGCTGTGTGGGTGTCAGCTGCCGTCTGTTCTGGGCATGTTCTGAGTGTTTCCCACTGTGTGATCCTCTGTGGGATCCCCGGTACTGGTTGAGGTGGGGTGTTGGGATAGGCTTGAGCCAAAAAATCTGTCATGGCAGCACTCAAATGTCGCCTTCTAACAGACAGGGTACGTGGGGCCGCGACTGGAGCAGGATGGACAGGAGGAGGAGGAGGAGGAGGACGAGCAGGAAGAGCAGGAGGAGCAGGTGGTTGCTGGGATGTTACCTCGTCTGTCTCCAGTGGGGTGGTGGAGGGAGCTGCAGTCTCTGTGGCAGGTAAAGTCTGAGTCTGTGTCTCTTCCTGTGGGGCTTTCTGAGGGTTGTCCCGTGTGGCTGCTACCAGTCTGTCAAACACTGTGTCTAAAGTGCTGCGTGCTAGTTTCTTGCCGAAATGGCTGCGAGACCAAGCAGCTGCAATATCAAAGTTTTTCCTCCAGTTCCCAGCATTAAGTTGGTTTAGGATCTGGAAGTTATCCTCCATGCTAGCCCTATAATGGTCACCAAGATCTAGCAGGGTTGTGTGCTGCCAAATTCTGGCATTACCTTCAATAATATTGTTGATTGTGTTATTAGAGTCAGCAGGTTTGATGGAGGTGATGAGGTTGTGAGTCAACCTGGCAATGGCCGGAGGTGTAACAGGAGAGGTGACATTTTTTAGGTGATGCGCAGCCTTAATAATCTTATGGATAACTTTAGTTCTGATGATAAAGTCTGAGTCATCATAATTGTTTTTTTGTTGCTCCGTGTCATGAGAGCGAACAAACCTTCCTCTCCGTTGATTCCCCTCTCTCCAGTTTCGGGAACGTTGTCCTTGTGGCTGCCGCCACCGCTGTGTCTGGGGCCGCTGCCATCTCCGCTGTGGGGATCCTCGGCGCGGAGCTCCGTTTATTTGTGTTCGGCGGTCCTGGAGACGGCCGTTGTTCCTGTCCTTGCTCTGGTGGGTGTTGTTGTTGTTGTAAAGGAATTCGGCCTGGTTATTACCTCTATATTCCTTGTAGTTAGATCTCCCGTTGTATCTTTGAAATAGGCGGGAGTCGTGGCGCTGATTTCCCCGGGCCGCTTCGGCGTAGGAGGAGCGGCCGTAAGACTGCTGACGGCGGGGATAAAGGGAAGGCTGTCTGTTCCGAGGGTACAGTGTTTTATTTTTCTGTCTGCCTCGTTTGTAACTAACCTCTTGCCAGCCTTCATCATCCCAGCGTTGACCCGCCATCCTGAAGTCGAGCCGAAGGCCGTAGGAAAACAAACTAAAACTAAAAACTATAACTGAAAACTATCTCTTAAAAAAATAGAGACGTGATGGTAAATAAAGGAGAAACTTTATTTCAGTGAGCGACGCGTTTCGGCATTGATAAATGCCTTTTTCAAGCTCGAAATAAATCACAATTTCTCTCAATCTGATCCTCTCACACAGTTCAGTCAGCGGTACGGCAGAATGAATGAAAAAAGCCGGGAAAAGCGAGCAGGTATAAACATCCTGAATCCAGTGAAACCCATGTGATTCCCAGGGCCAATGATATCGCTGGAGTCGATAACATTGGGTGTGTATGGGAGTGAGGAAGGCCGCCCCAAGCCTGATGTAAAATTAGAGGAAAATATGTAAATTTGTTCGAAAAGAACTTAAATTACATTTTAAATTAAATTCCACTCACCAGTCTCTTAAAATTGATTAAAAGATATCGAAATATATTAAGAAAGGTATTTAAAGACCCTTAAATGGTGTTTAAATTGAGTTTTAAGGTGAGTAATAATATCACAATTGCATTCTAACAATAATTTTCTTTTTTTGATTTTTTTACAGGGGCAAGGGAGACTCAGCATCAAGTCAGATAAGGTGGGTATCGTTAGGGTTTCCAAATAGGTTAAGGTAAGTGTAAAATAACAGGTAAGGGCATATATCTTGAAATTTATTTACCAAATCCAATTGTTGGGTTTAGGCAATAGTCCCTGTAATGTGTTACTGGGCTGGAATGGTTGAGATTAGGCAAGAAGCTTTCAAATATGACCCCAAAATAAAGTGGTTATGGTTAGGTAAGGAATCCTCAAGTATAGCCCCATGACTAGGTCAGGAATCAGGATGTTGTGTCCTGCTCTGCTCTAACAATAGACTGAAAACAAAAAGTGTGGGGAGCACAATAACCATCACATGAAGAGACATCTATGAAATACATGGATGCAAATGTATCATAAATAACAACAACAACAACAATCTCTGAATTATGAATGAAAATGTGCGAAATATGTACTCCTGTACCATATAAATGATAATCCGTACACATCAGAAGTAACAGTCCACAGGAACATGGAAACAAGTGGTATTATGTTATCAAAAGCAACATAAAATGGTTCAATGATATGTAGTATAACAATTAAATATTCCCACCACATGGGAGAAGATGAAAAAAGGAAAAAGAATTTCCAAAGTAATGTGTTGGTTTAAAAAGTGACTCCATATGCATAGGAGTTCTCTATATGTGTAACATATATCTCTAGTTCCAATTAAGAATCATATGTAAGCAATATTTGTAAATATATATATATACATACACACACATATATATACACACACACGTACCTATTTAATTATAGTCCCTTATGAAGTCCAATTAATCAAATTGTATCTATTAATATTCTATTTTATGTGTTCTTTTGTGTCCCATAATAGAAGGATAACTGAGATGGAGATCTGTCAGAGAAGAGAGGAAGAGGGGAAAGCTTCAGTCCAGGTACGGGCGGGTTAGGAATGAAATAAATGAATTCTGCTGCCGAAGGCAGCAGAATTACATGCACAAACCATGGACCTACACTAATTCCCAACTATCCTATCTCTCATTCAGACCATTGGGCACATGTGTACCCAGTCTAGTGATCCAGGATCTTTCAATTCTCCTGCGCTGCTTCACCGTCCAGGCTGGGTTGGACTCCAGAATAGTGGCTCTGAGATTGGCCCAGCCGTGATCAACGAAATGTTGGACTAGAGGGATATGTAAATTTTTATGTTTATTAATATTATATCTGTGCTGTGTGAATCTAGTTAGCATGGTATTTCCTGATTCACCAACATATTGCTTTGAACACTGTAGGCATCTTATTAAATAAATGATATTTTTCTGGTGAACAGTAGTGTTCTTTTGGGTTTCAAAAACCTCTTTGGTGTTCTGGTTTTGTACCATCCTGTACCTTCTAAAGAAATCCCCCTGTGATCTGGTCCTGTGTGCCTGTAAAGGCCTGAGTTTAGCTCTCACTAGAATATCTCTCAGGTTGTAGTTTTTCTAAAAGCTGCAATCAGCTTGTAATCTTTTAGAAAAACTGTGTTACCTCCAGCAGAAATAAAATTTCTTTTTAATTGTCTGACAAATTTGACATTTTGTGGAGAATAAGTGATTATAATTGGTAAAATAGAGTCGAGACAAATGGGTTTGACTTGGGTAAATGTCCTCAATGCCCGACGCAGCATGGTGTACGTGTAGCCCCTGGTGAGAAGTGAGGAAAATAAGATTTTAACTGCAGCCTTAAAGTCTTCCTCCCTGGTGCAGATTCTTTTAAATCTCAATAACTGAGATTTAACTAGCCCCGCAAAGGTGTGCTTCGGGTGATGACTGGACCTGTACAGTAGGGCATGTGTATCTGTCTCTTTAAAAAAAACTCGGATATCCAGTTTGTGTGTGGCAGGGAAGTCGGTGCCTTTGAAGGTGGTGGTGTCGAGGAAGTCCATGGAGTCGGGGCTAATTGTGGATTTTAATTTGATGGACTGCCTGTGGTTGTTCAAGGTAAGCATAAATTGATCAAAGTCCTCTTTGGAATGCTGCCAAATACCCCAAATATCATCTAAATAGCGAAAATAATATAGCGGTTTTTTCTGGCAGGATGCCAGAGCGCTTTCCTCCCAGGCTGCCATGTGGATGTTTGCGTACGAGGGGGCGAACTTTTTACCCATAGCCGTCCCATGAATTTGTAAAAAATATTGGCCGTCAAATTCAAAATCATTTTGGTCAGGTTAATTTCGAGAAGTTGGAGGATTTCTTTGTCGGGCCTTTTGCTGTCTGGGTATTTTTGGAATGCGTTTTTGACCGCTAAGAGACCCTCAGAGGCCTGGATGTTGGTGTAGAGACTGTCCACATCCAGAGAGAACAAAAAGGACGTTGGCGGTACTATAATATTTTTGACTTTCTCCACAAAATCATAGGTGTCCTTAATATAACTGGGGTGTAACGTGGACAGAGGATTTAAATAAAAATCTATGAATTCTGCTGTAAAATACGTTTCACTCTCACAGTCAGAGACGATCGGGCGTCCAGGGGGGATGCAGTAAGGGAGGCTCCAGGACTCCTTCTTTTTATGGATTTTGGGCAGTAAGTAAAATCGTCTCATTCTGGGTTCTTTATTTCCCTGGAGGTAAGTTTTTTGTTTCTGATTGATAAATTTCTTATCATACAAAGTTGAAAGAATTTTGTCCACTAATGGTATGGTGTCTTTATATATGGGTCTGTCTAATTTTGCATAATATTTTTGGTCATTTAATTGTCTGTATCCCTCCCAAAGATAATCCTTCCTGTCCATGAGCACCACCGAGCTCCCTTTGTCTGCAGGTTTAATCACAATCTCATTGTTTTCACTCAATTGATTAAGTGCTTCAATTTCAAATTCACTCAAATTGGGTTTGTTCCATCCTATTCTATAGTGCTTTTGAAAAAATTCAGTATCAGATTGTGTTAAATTTGTGATTTCAGGTGGAAGTTGTGCAGCAGAGGGAACCCAGGTGGATTTCGGGATAAAAGGTAAGTGGACAGAATCAGGTTTGTTAGCATAATAAACAGACAGTTTCAACTTTCTGTGATAATTCTGTAAGTCCATTCTGGTTTGGTCTTTTAGGCACTTGTGACCAGTCCTGTGTAAGGAAGGAATGAAGGTTAACCCTTTATTCAACAGTGAAGTCTGTGCTGCTGTAAGCTGGAAGGATTCACATAAGTTAATTACAGTTTTATTCCCTGCTTCATCTCTTATACTTACAGGGACTCCTTGTTTAAATGCTCGATCCAGTGCTGGAACATGTACTCACCGGTCTGTTTTGACCAGTGAATGAGGTCCTTCTCAAGGGTAAAGTTATTCCTGGCGAGTGGAGGAATGGAGCCGTGTTGGACCTGGATGTGTTTGTTCAGAGCCCAAAGATTGTTCTGTTCATTGGGTGGGAGTGACCTGGAGAAATTGATTTGGGGCACAAAAATTAGTGCATCAGGGAAGGCTTTTTCAGCCATATGGACAGCATTGTCCAGCTGTGGGATGGTGACAGTTTGGGGATTGTGGGATCTGCTGTTGATGCCAAAGGAAAGGATAGTCATTTCTACCATTGTGGAGACAGGTGTTTTGGCCAAAATAGCTTCAGCGTGTGCAAAAGTGGCACCTGGAAAGCTGTCCACTTGGACGTGGTTTTGGGAGAAAGGTGGCATCCTGGAGAGGTTTGAATCCCCTATAATAAGCCACTTCTTCTTAGGCTCCAGTGACCAAACAGACATTTTCTGGTTGGTCTGCTCATGTCTGAAGGGTCTGTTCTCAGGAGTTGTTGGGGCAGGTGGGATAGACACTCTGCGGGGTGCAAAGGAGAGTGTGCTCTGTACCTGGAGTTTAGGTAAGGGGCCCAATCTTTTCCCAGTGTTGGATACAGGGGTAGAAGATGTGGTTCCCTCTGTATTCTCTGTCGTTTGCAGGTCTGGAAGTTTGCGTGGAGGCCTTTGTTGCTGTGGCTGTTCCAGGACTGGTATCACCGGTGAGAGGGAATGAGGTGAGTTGGGAGAAAGGGGAGGAGAGGTGGGAGAGAAAGAGGAAGGAACAGGGGAAGATGGGGAAAGGTCTATAATAGAGGGAGGAGAAGAAGAGGGAGGGGGGGAGGAGGAGGGAGGAACAGCTGGGAGAGGGTCTGCATGTAGAGAAATCAGTTCTCCCTCTTCTGAAGTCTGCTGCTGTTCGTGTGTCTTCTCCACAGGTTGTTCTGGTGCAGCTTCCCCAGCGGTAGGAGTCCTTTGCACCATTCCTGCATGGGGAGCTGTGTGGGTGTCAGCTGCCGTCTGTTCTGGGCATGTTCTGAGTGTTTCCCACTGTGTGATCCTCTGTGGGATCCCCGGTACTGGTTGAGGTGGGGTGTTGGGATAGGCTTGAGCCAAAAAATCTGTCATGGCAGCACTCAAATGTCGCCTTCTAACAGACAGGGTACGTGGGGCCGCGACTGGAGCAGGATGGACAGGAGGAGGAGGAGGAGGAGGACGAGCAGGAAGAGCAGGAGGAGCAGGTGGTTGCTGGGATGTTACCTCGTCTGTCTCCAGTGGGGTGGTGGAGGGAGCTGCAGTCTCTGTGGCAGGTAAAGTCTGAGTCTGTGTCTCTTCCTGTGGGGCTTTCTGAGGGTTGTCCCGTGTGGCTGCTACCAGTCTGTCAAACACTGTGTCTAAAGTGCTGCGTGCTAGTTTCTTGCCGAAATGGCTGCGAGACCAAGCAGCTGCAATATCAAAGTTTTTCCTCCAGTTCCCAGCATTAAGTTGGTTTAGGATCTGGAAGTTATCCTCCATGCTAGCCCTATAATGGTCACCAAGATCTAGCAGGGTTGTGTGCTGCCAAATTCTGGCATTACCTTCAATAATATTGTTGATTGTGTTATTAGAGTCAGCAGGTTTGATGGAGGTGATGAGGTTGTGAGTCAACCTGGCAATGGCCGGAGGTGTAACAGGAGAGGTGACATTTTTTAGGTGATGCGCAGCCTTAATAATCTTATGGATAACTTTAGTTCTGATGATAAAGTCTGAGTCATCATAATTGTTTTTTTGTTGCTCCGTGTCATGAGAGCGAACAAACCTTCCTCTCCGTTGATTCCCCTCTCTCCAGTTTCGGGAACGTTGTCCTTGTGGCTGCCGCCACCGCTGTGTCTGGGGCCGCTGCCATCTCCGCTGTGGGGATCCTCGGCGCGGAGCTCCGTTTATTTGTGTTCGGCGGTCCTGGAGACGGCCGTTGTTCCTGTCCTTGCTCTGGTGGGTGTTGTTGTTGTTGTAAAGGAATTCGGCCTGGTTATTACCTCTATATTCCTTGTAGTTAGATCTCCCGTTGTATCTTTGAAATAGGCGGGAGTCGTGGCGCTGATTTCCCCGGGCCGCTTCGGCGTAGGAGGAGCGGCCGTAAGACTGCTGACGGCGGGGATAAAGGGAAGGCTGTCTGTTCCGAGGGTACAGTGTTTTATTTTTCTGTCTGCCTCGTTTGTAACTAACCTCTTGCCAGCCTTCATCATCCCAGCGTTGACCCGCCATCCTGAAGTCGAGCCGAAGGCCGTAGGAAAACAAACTAAAACTAAAAACTATAACTGAAAACTATCTCTTAAAAAAATAGAGACGTGATGGTAAATAAAGGAGAAACTTTATTTCAGTGAGCGACGCGTTTCGGCATTGATAAATGCCTTTTTCAAGCTCGAAATAAATCACAATTTCTCTCAATCTGATCCTCTCACACAGTTCAGTCAGCGGTACGGCAGAATGAATGAAAAAAGCCGGGAAAAGCGAGCAGGTATAAACATCCTGAATCCAGTGAAACCCATGTGATTCCCAGGGCCAATGATATCGCTGGAGTCGATAACATTGGGTGTGTATGGGAGTGAGGAAGGCCGCCCCAAGCCTGATGTAAAATTAGAGGAAAATATGTAAATTTGTTCGAAAAGAACTTAAATTACATTTTAAATTAAATTCCACTCACCAGTCTCTTAAAATTGATTAAAAGATATCGAAATATATTAAGAAAGGTATTTAAAGACCCTTAAATGGTGTTTAAATTGAGTTTTAAGGTGAGTAATAATATCACAATTGCATTCTAACAATAATTTTCTTTTTTTGATTTTTTTACAGGGGCAAGGGAGACTCAGCATCAAGTCAGATAAGGTGGGTATCGTTAGGGTTTCCAAATAGGTTAAGGTAAGTGTAAAATAACAGGTAAGGGCATATATCTTGAAATTTATTTACCAAATCCAATTGTTGGGTTTAGGCAATAGTCCCTGTAATGTGTTACTGGGCTGGAATGGTTGAGATTAGGCAAGAAGCTTTCAAATATGACCCCAAAATAAAGTGGTTATGGTTAGGTAAGGAATCCTCAAGTATAGCCCCATGACTAGGTCAGGAATCAGGATGTTGTGTCCTGCTCTGCTCTAACAATAGACTGAAAACAAAAAGTGTGGGGAGCACAATAACCATCACATGAAGAGACATCTATGAAATACATGGATGCAAATGTATCATAAATAACAACAACAACAACAATCTCTGAATTATGAATGAAAATGTGCGAAATATGTACTCCTGTACCATATAAATGATAATCCGTACACATCAGAAGTAACAGTCCACAGGAACATGGAAACAAGTGGTATTATGTTATCAAAAGCAACATAAAATGGTTCAATGATATGTAGTATAACAATTAAATATTCCCACCACATGGGAGAAGATGAAAAAAGGAAAAAGAATTTCCAAAGTAATGTGTTGGTTTAAAAAGTGACTCCATATGCATAGGAGTTCTCTATATGTGTAACATATATCTCTAGTTCCAATTAAGAATCATATGTAAGCAATATTTGTAAATATATATATATACATACACACACATATATATACACACACACGTACCTATTTAATTATAGTCCCTTATGAAGTCCAATTAATCAAATTGTATCTATTAATATTCTATTTTATGTGTTCTTTTGTGTCCCATAATAGAAGGATAACTGAGATGGAGATCTGTCAGAGAAGAGAGGAAGAGGGGAAAGCTTCAGTCCAGGTACGGGCGGGTTAGGAATGAAATAAATGAATTCTGCTGCCGAAGGCAGCAGAATTACATGCACAAACCATGGACCTACACTAATTCCCAACTATCCTATCTCTCATTCAGACCATTGGGCACATGTGTACCCAGTCTAGTGATCCAGGATCTTTCAATTCTCCTGCGCTGCTTCACCGTCCAGGCTGGGTTGGACTCCAGAATAGTGGCTCTGAGATTGGCCCAGCCGTGATCAACGAAATGTTGGACTAGAGGGATATGTAAATTTTTATGTTTATTAATATTATATCTGTGCTGTGTGAATCTAGTTAGCATGGTATTTCCTGATTCACCAACATATTGCTTTGAACACTGTAGGCATCTTATTAAATAAATGATATTTTTCTGGTGAACAGTAGTGTTCTTTTGGGTTTCAAAAACCTCTTTGGTGTTCTGGTTTTGTACCATCCTGTACCTTCTAAAGAAATCCCCCTGTGATCTGGTCCTGTGTGCCTGTAAAGGCCTGAGTTTAGCTCTCACTAGAATATCTCTCAGGTTGTAGTTTTTTCTAAAAGCTGCAATCAGCTTGTAATCTTTTAGAAAAACTGTGTTACCTCCAGCAGAAATAAAATTTCTTTTTAATTGTCTGACAAATTTGACATTTTGTGGAGAATAAGTGATTATAATTGGTAAAATAGAGTCGAGACAAATGGGTTTGACTTGGGTAAATGTCCTCAATGCCCGACGCAGCATGGTGTACGTGTAGCCCCTGGTGAGAAGTGAGGAAAATAAGATTTTAACTGCAGCCTTAAAGTCTTCCTCCCTGGTGCAGATTCTTTTAAATCTCAATAACTGAGATTTAACTAGCCCCGCAAAGGTGTGCTTCGGGTGATGACTGGACCTGTACAGTAGGGCATGTGTATCTGTCTCTTTAAAAAAAACTCGGATATCCAGTTTGTGTGTGGCAGGGAAGTCGGTGCCTTTGAAGGTGGTGGTGTCGAGGAAGTCCATGGAGTCGGGGCTAATTGTGGATTTTAATTTGATGGACTGCCTGTGGTTGTTCAAGGTAAGCATAAATTGATCAAAGTCCTCTTTGGAATGCTGCCAAATACCCCAAATATCATCTAAATAGCGAAAATAATATAGCGGTTTTTTCTGGCAGGATGCCAGAGCGCTTTCCTCCCAGGCTGCCATGTGGATGTTTGCGTACGAGGGGGCGAACTTTTTACCCATAGCCGTCCCATGAATTTGTAAAAAATATTGGCCGTCAAATTCAAAATCATTTTTGGTCAGGTTAATTTCGAGAAGTTGGAGGATTTCTTTGTCGGGCCTTTTGCTGTCTGGGTATTTTTGGAATGCGTTTTTGACCGCTAAGAGACCCTCAGAGGCCTGGATGTTGGTGTAGAGACTGTCCACATCCAGAGAGAACAAAAAGGACGTTGGCGGTACTATAATATTTTTGACTTTCTCCACAAAATCATAGGTGTCCTTAATATAACTGGGGTGTAACGTGGACAGAGGATTTAAATAAAAATCTATGAATTCTGCTGTAAAATACGTTTCACTCTCACAGTCAGAGACGATCGGGCGTCCAGGGGGGATGCAGTAAGGGAGGCTCCAGGACTCCTTCTTTTTATGGATTTTGGGCAGTAAGTAAAATCGTCTCATTCTGGGTTCTTTATTTCCCTGGAGGTAAGTTTTTTGTTTCTGATTGATAAATTTCTTATCATACAAAGTTGAAAGAATTTTGTCCACTAATGGTATGGTGTCTTTATATATGGGTCTGTCTAATTTTGCATAATATTTTTGGTCATTTAATTGTCTGTATCCCTCCCAAAGATAATCCTTCCTGTCCATGAGCACCACCGAGCTCCCTTTGTCTGCAGGTTTAATCACAATCTCATTGTTTTCACTCAATTGATTAAGTGCTTCAATTTCAAATTCACTCAAATTGGGTTTGTTCCATCCTATTCTATAGTGCTTTTGAAAAAATTCAGTATCAGATTGTGTTAAATTTGTGATTTCAGGTGGAAGTTGTGCAGCAGAGGGAACCCAGGTGGATTTCGGGATAAAAGGTAAGTGGACAGAATCAGGTTTGTTAGCATAATAAACAGACAGTTTCAACTTTCTGTGATAATTCTGTAAGTCCATTCTGGTTTGGTCTTTTAGGCACTTGTGACCAGTCCTGTGTAAGGAAGGAATGAAGGTTAACCCTTTATTCAACAGTGAAGTCTGTGCTGCTGTAAGCTGGAAGGATTCACATAAGTTAATTACAGTTTTATTCCCTGCTTCATCTCTTATACTTACAGGGACTCCTTGTTTAAATGCTCGATCCAGTGCTGGAACATGTACTCACCGGTCTGTTTTGACCAGTGAATGAGGTCCTTCTCAAGGGTAAAGTTATTCCTGGCGAGTGGAGGAATGGAGCCGTGTTGGACCTGGATGTGTTTGTTCAGAGCCCAAAGATTGTTCTGTTCATTGGGTGGGAGTGACCTGGAGAAATTGATTTGGGGCACAAAAATTAGTGCATCAGGGAAGGCTTTTTCAGCCATATGGACAGCATTGTCCAGCTGTGGGATGGTGACAGTTTGGGGATTGTGGGATCTGCTGTTGATGCCAAAGGAAAGGATAGTCATTTCTACCATTGTGGAGACAGGTGTTTTGGCCAAAATAGCTTCAGCGTGTGCAAAAGTGGCACCTGGAAAGCTGTCCACTTGGACGTGGTTTTGGGAGAAAGGTGGCATCCTGGAGAGGTTTGAATCCCCTATAATAAGCCACTTCTTCTTAGGCTCCAGTGACCAAACAGACATTTTCTGGTTGGTCTGCTCATGTCTGAAGGGTCTGTTCTCAGGAGTTGTTGGGGCAGGTGGGATAGACACTCTGCGGGGTGCAAAGGAGAGTGTGCTCTGTACCTGGAGTTTAGGTAAGGGGCCCAATCTTTTCCCAGTGTTGGATACAGGGGTAGAAGATGTGGTTCCCTCTGTATTCTCTGTCGTTTGCAGGTCTGGAAGTTTGCGTGGAGGCCTTTGTTGCTGTGGCTGTTCCAGGACTGGTATCACCGGTGAGAGGGAATGAGGTGAGTTGGGAGAAAGGGGAGGAGAGGTGGGAGAGAAAGAGGAAGGAACAGGGGAAGATGGGGAAAGGTCTATAATAGAGGGAGGAGAAGAAGAGGGAGGGGGGGAGGAGGAGGGAGGAACAGCTGGGAGAGGGTCTGCATGTAGAGAAATCAGTTCTCCCTCTTCTGAAGTCTGCTGCTGTTCGTGTGTCTTCTCCACAGGTTGTTCTGGTGCAGCTTCCCCAGCGGTAGGAGTCCTTTGCACCATTCCTGCATGGGGAGCTGTGTGGGTGTCAGCTGCCGTCTGTTCTGGGCATGTTCTGAGTGTTTCCCACTGTGTGATCCTCTGTGGGATCCCCGGTACTGGTTGAGGTGGGGTGTTGGGATAGGCTTGAGCCAAAAAATCTGTCATGGCAGCACTCAAATGTCGCCTTCTAACAGACAGGGTACGTGGGGCCGCGACTGGAGCAGGATGGACAGGAGGAGGAGGAGGAGGAGGACGAGCAGGAAGAGCAGGAGGAGCAGGTGGTTGCTGGGATGTTACCTCGTCTGTCTCCAGTGGGGTGGTGGAGGGAGCTGCAGTCTCTGTGGCAGGTAAAGTCTGAGTCTGTGTCTCTTCCTGTGGGGCTTTCTGAGGGTTGTCCCGTGTGGCTGCTACCAGTCTGTCAAACACTGTGTCTAAAGTGCTGCGTGCTAGTTTCTTGCCGAAATGGCTGCGAGACCAAGCAGCTGCAATATCAAAGTTTTTCCTCCAGTTCCCAGCATTAAGTTGGTTTAGGATCTGGAAGTTATCCTCCATGCTAGCCCTATAATGGTCACCAAGATCTAGCAGGGTTGTGTGCTGCCAAATTCTGGCATTACCTTCAATAATATTGTTGATTGTGTTATTAGAGTCAGCAGGTTTGATGGAGGTGATGAGGTTGTGAGTCAACCTGGCAATGGCCGGAGGTGTAACAGGAGAGGTGACATTTTTTAGGTGATGCGCAGCCTTAATAATCTTATGGATAACTTTAGTTCTGATGATAAAGTCTGAGTCATCATAATTGTTTTTTTGTTGCTCCGTGTCATGAGAGCGAACAAACCTTCCTCTCCGTTGATTCCCCTCTCTCCAGTTTCGGGAACGTTGTCCTTGTGGCTGCCGCCACCGCTGTGTCTGGGGCCGCTGCCATCTCCGCTGTGGGGATCCTCGGCGCGGAGCTCCGTTTATTTGTGTTCGGCGGTCCTGGAGACGGCCGTTGTTCCTGTCCTTGCTCTGGTGGGTGTTGTTGTTGTTGTAAAGGAATTCGGCCTGGTTATTACCTCTATATTCCTTGTAGTTAGATCTCCCGTTGTATCTTTGAAATAGGCGGGAGTCGTGGCGCTGATTTCCCCGGGCCGCTTCGGCGTAGGAGGAGCGGCCGTAAGACTGCTGACGGCGGGGATAAAGGGAAGGCTGTCTGTTCCGAGGGTACAGTGTTTTATTTTTCTGTCTGCCTCGTTTGTAACTAACCTCTTGCCAGCCTTCATCATCCCAGCGTTGACCCGCCATCCTGAAGTCGAGCCGAAGGCCGTAGGAAAACAAACTAAAACTAAAAACTATAACTGAAAACTATCTCTTAAAAAAATAGAGACGTGATGGTAAATAAAGGAGAAACTTTATTTCAGTGAGCGACGCGTTTCGGCATTGATAAATGCCTTTTTCAAGCTCGAAATAAATCACAATTTCTCTCAATCTGATCCTCTCACACAGTTCAGTCAGCGGTACGGCAGAATGAATGAAAAAAGCCGGGAAAAGCGAGCAGGTATAAACATCCTGAATCCAGTGAAACCCATGTGATTCCCAGGGCCAATGATATCGCTGGAGTCGATAACATTGGGTGTGTATGGGAGTGAGGAAGGCCGCCCCAAGCCTGATGTAAAATTAGAGGAAAATATGTAAATTTGTTCGAAAAGAACTTAAATTACATTTTAAATTAAATTCCACTCACCAGTCTCTTAAAATTGATTAAAAGATATCGAAATATATTAAGAAAGGTATTTAAAGACCCTTAAATGGTGTTTAAATTGAGTTTTAAGGTGAGTAATAATATCACAATTGCATTCTAACAATAATTTTCTTTTTTTGATTTTTTTACAGGGGCAAGGGAGACTCAGCATCAAGTCAGATAAGGTGGGTATCGTTAGGGTTTCCAAATAGGTTAAGGTAAGTGTAAAATAACAGGTAAGGGCATATATCTTGAAATTTATTTACCAAATCCAATTGTTGGGTTTAGGCAATAGTCCCTGTAATGTGTTACTGGGCTGGAATGGTTGAGATTAGGCAAGAAGCTTTCAAATATGACCCCAAAATAAAGTGGTTATGGTTAGGTAAGGAATCCTCAAGTATAGCCCCATGACTAGGTCAGGAATCAGGATGTTGTGTCCTGCTCTGCTCTAACAATAGACTGAAAACAAAAAGTGTGGGGAGCACAATAACCATCACATGAAGAGACATCTATGAAATACATGGATGCAAATGTATCATAAATAACAACAACAACAACAATCTCTGAATTATGAATGAAAATGTGCGAAATATGTACTCCTGTACCATATAAATGATAATCCGTACACATCAGAAGTAACAGTCCACAGGAACATGGAAACAAGTGGTATTATGTTATCAAAAGCAACATAAAATGGTTCAATGATATGTAGTATAACAATTAAATATTCCCACCACATGGGAGAAGATGAAAAAAGGAAAAAGAATTTCCAAAGTAATGTGTTGGTTTAAAAAGTGACTCCATATGCATAGGAGTTCTCTATATGTGTAACATATATCTCTAGTTCCAATTAAGAATCATATGTAAGCAATATTTGTAAATATATATATATACATACACACACATATATATACACACACACGTACCTATTTAATTATAGTCCCTTATGAAGTCCAATTAATCAAATTGTATCTATTAATATTCTATTTTATGTGTTCTTTTGTGTCCCATAATAGAAGGATAACTGAGATGGAGATCTGTCAGAGAAGAGAGGAAGAGGGGAAAGCTTCAGTCCAGGTACGGGCGGGTTAGGAATGAAATAAATGAATTCTGCTGCCGAAGGCAGCAGAATTACATGCACAAACCATGGACCTACACTAATTCCCAACTATCCTATCTCTCATTCAGACCATTGGGCACATGTGTACCCAGTCTAGTGATCCAGGATCTTTCAATTCTCCTGCGCTGCTTCACCGTCCAGGCTGGGTTGGACTCCAGAATAGTGGCTCTGAGATTGGCCCAGCCGTGATCAACGAAATGTTGGACTAGAGGGATATGTAAATTTTTATGTTTATTAATATTATATCTGTGCTGTGTGAATCTAGTTAGCATGGTATTTCCTGATTCACCAACATATTGCTTTGAACACTGTAGGCATCTTATTAAATAAATGATATTTTTCTGGTGAACAGTAGTGTTCTTTTGGGTTTCAAAAACCTCTTTGGTGTTCTGGTTTTGTACCATCCTGTACCTTCTAAAGAAATCCCCCTGTGATCTGGTCCTGTGTGCCTGTAAAGGCCTGAGTTTAGCTCTCACTAGAATATCTCTCAGGTTGTAGTTTTTTCTAAAAGCTGCAATCAGCTTGTAATCTTTTAGAAAAACTGTGTTACCTCCAGCAGAAATAAAATTTCTTTTTAATTGTCTGACAAATTTGACATTTTGTGGAGAATAAGTGATTATAATTGGTAAAATAGAGTCGAGACAAATGGGTTTGACTTGGGTAAATGTCCTCAATGCCCGACGCAGCATGGTGTACGTGTAGCCCCTGGTGAGAAGTGAGGAAAATAAGATTTTAACTGCAGCCTTAAAGTCTTCCTCCCTGGTGCAGATTCTTTTAAATCTCAATAACTGAGATTTAACTAGCCCCGCAAAGGTGTGCTTCGGGTGATGACTGGACCTGTACAGTAGGGCATGTGTATCTGTCTCTTTAAAAAAAACTCGGATATCCAGTTTGTGTGTGGCAGGGAAGTCGGTGCCTTTGAAGGTGGTGGTGTCGAGGAAGTCCATGGAGTCGGGGCTAATTGTGGATTTTAATTTGATGGACTGCCTGTGGTTGTTCAAGGTAAGCATAAATTGATCAAAGTCCTCTTTGGAATGCTGCCAAATACCCCAAATATCATCTAAATAGCGAAAATAATATAGCGGTTTTTTCTGGCAGGATGCCAGAGCGCTTTCCTCCCAGGCTGCCATGTGGATGTTTGCGTACGAGGGGGCGAACTTTTTACCCATAGCCGTCCCATGAATTTGTAAAAAATATTGGCCGTCAAATTCAAAATCATTTTTGGTCAGGTTAATTTCGAGAAGTTGGAGGATTTCTTTGTCGGGCCTTTTGCTGTCTGGGTATTTTTGGAATGCGTTTTTGACCGCTAAGAGACCCTCAGAGGCCTGGATGTTGGTGTAGAGACTGTCCACATCCAGAGAGAACAAAAAGGACGTTGGCGGTACTATAATATTTTTGACTTTCTCCACAAAATCATAGGTGTCCTTAATATAACTGGGGTGTAACGTGGACAGAGGATTTAAATAAAAATCTATGAATTCTGCTGTAAAATACGTTTCACTCTCACAGTCAGAGACGATCGGGCGTCCAGGGGGGATGCAGTAAGGGAGGCTCCAGGACTCCTTCTTTTTATGGATTTTGGGCAGTAAGTAAAATCGTCTCATTCTGGGTTCTTTATTTCCCTGGAGGTAAGTTTTTTGTTTCTGATTGATAAATTTCTTATCATACAAAGTTGAAAGAATTTTGTCCACTAATGGTATGGTGTCTTTATATATGGGTCTGTCTAATTTTGCATAATATTTTTGGTCATTTAATTGTCTGTATCCCTCCCAAAGATAATCCTTCCTGTCCATGAGCACCACCGAGCTCCCTTTGTCTGCAGGTTTAATCACAATCTCATTGTTTTCACTCAATTGATTAAGTGCTTCAATTTCAAATTCACTCAAATTGGGTTTGTTCCATCCTATTCTATAGTGCTTTTGAAAAAATTCAGTATCAGATTGTGTTAAATTTGTGATTTCAGGTGGAAGTTGTGCAGCAGAGGGAACCCAGGTGGATTTCGGGATAAAAGGTAAGTGGACAGAATCAGGTTTGTTAGCATAATAAACAGACAGTTTCAACTTTCTGTGATAATTCTGTAAGTCCATTCTGGTTTGGTCTTTTAGGCACTTGTGACCAGTCCTGTGTAAGGAAGGAATGAAGGTTAACCCTTTATTCAACAGTGAAGTCTGTGCTGCTGTAAGCTGGAAGGATTCACATAAGTTAATTACAGTTTTATTCCCTGCTTCATCTCTTATACTTACAGGGACTCCTTGTTTAAATGCTCGATCCAGTGCTGGAACATGTACTCACCGGTCTGTTTTGACCAGTGAATGAGGTCCTTCTCAAGGGTAAAGTTATTCCTGGCGAGTGGAGGAATGGAGCCGTGTTGGACCTGGATGTGTTTGTTCAGAGCCCAAAGATTGTTCTGTTCATTGGGTGGGAGTGACCTGGAGAAATTGATTTGGGGCACAAAAATTAGTGCATCAGGGAAGGCTTTTTCAGCCATATGGACAGCATTGTCCAGCTGTGGGATGGTGACAGTTTGGGGATTGTGGGATCTGCTGTTGATGCCAAAGGAAAGGATAGTCATTTCTACCATTGTGGAGACAGGTGTTTTGGCCAAAATAGCTTCAGCGTGTGCAAAAGTGGCACCTGGAAAGCTGTCCACTTGGACGTGGTTTTGGGAGAAAGGTGGCATCCTGGAGAGGTTTGAATCCCCTATAATAAGCCACTTCTTCTTAGGCTCCAGTGACCAAACAGACATTTTCTGGTTGGTCTGCTCATGTCTGAAGGGTCTGTTCTCAGGAGTTGTTGGGGCAGGTGGGATAGACACTCTGCGGGGTGCAAAGGAGAGTGTGCTCTGTACCTGGAGTTTAGGTAAGGGGCCCAATCTTTTCCCAGTGTTGGATACAGGGGTAGAAGATGTGGTTCCCTCTGTATTCTCTGTCGTTTGCAGGTCTGGAAGTTTGCGTGGAGGCCTTTGTTGCTGTGGCTGTTCCAGGACTGGTATCACCGGTGAGAGGGAATGAGGTGAGTTGGGAGAAAGGGGAGGAGAGGTGGGAGAGAAAGAGGAAGGAACAGGGGAAGATGGGGAAAGGTCTATAATAGAGGGAGGAGAAGAAGAGGGAGGGGGGGGAGGAGGAGGGAGGAACAGCTGGGAGAGGGTCTGCATGTAGAGAAATCAGTTCTCCCTCTTCTGAAGTCTGCTGCTGTTCGTGTGTCTTCTCCACAGGTTGTTCTGGTGCAGCTTCCCCAGCGGTAGGAGTCCTTTGCACCATTCCTGCATGGGGAGCTGTGTGGGTGTCAGCTGCCGTCTGTTCTGGGCATGTTCTGAGTGTTTCCCACTGTGTGATCCTCTGTGGGATCCCCGGTACTGGTTGAGGTGGGGTGTTGGGATAGGCTTGAGCCAAAAAATCTGTCATGGCAGCACTCAAATGTCGCCTTCTAACAGACAGGGTACGTGGGGCCGCGACTGGAGCAGGATGGGCAGGAGGAGGAGGAGGAGGAGGACGAGCAGGAAGAGCAGGAGGAGCAGGTGGTTGCTGGGATGTTACCTCGTCTGTCTCCAGTGGGGTGGTGGAGGGAGCTGCAGTCTCTGTGGCAGGTAAAGTCTGAGTCTGTGTCTCTTCCTGTGGGGCTTTCTGAGGGTTGTCCTGTGTGGCTGCTAGCAGTCTGTCAAACACTGTGTCTAAAGTGCTGCGTGCTAGTTTCTTGCCGAAATGGCTGCGAGACCAAGCAGCTGCAATATCAAAGTTTTTCCTCCAGTTCCCAGCATTAAGTTGGTTTAGGATCTGGAAGTTATCCTCCATGCTAGCCCTATAATGGTCACCAAGATCTAGCAGGGTTGTGTGCTGCCAAATTCTGGCATTACCTTCAATAATATTGTTGATTGTGTTATTAGAGTCAGCAGGTTTGATGGAGGTGATGAGGTTGTGAGTCAACCTGGCAATGGCCGGAGGTGTAACAGGAGAGGTGACATTTTTTAGGTGATGCGCAGCCTTAATAATCTTATGGATAACTTTAGTTCTGATGATAAAGTCTGAGTCATCACAATTGTTTTTTTGTTGCTCCGTGTCATGAGAGCGAACAAACCTTCCTCTCCGTTGATTCCCCTCTCTCCAGTTTCGGGAACGTTGTCCTTGTGGCTGCCGCCACCGCTGTGTCTGGGGCCGCTGCCATCTCCGCTGTGGGGATCCTCGGCGCGGAGCTCCGTTTATTTGTGTTCGGCGGTCCTGGAGACGGCCGTTGTTCCTGTCCTTGCTCTGGTGGGTGTTGTTGTTGTTGTAAAGGAATTCGGCCTGGTTATTACCTCTATATTCCTTGTAGTTAGATCTCCCGTTGTATCTTTGAAATAGGCGGGAGTCGTGGCGCTGATTTCCCCGGGCCGCTTCGGCGTAGGAGGAGCGGCCGTAAGACTGCTGACGGCGGGGATAAAGGGAAGGCTGTCTGTTCCGAGGGTACAGTGTTTTATTTTTCTGTCTGCCTCGTTTGTAACTAACCTCTTGCCAGCCTTCATCATCCCAGCGTTGACCCGCCATCCTGAAGTCGAGCCGAAGGCCGTAGGAAAACAAACTAAAACTAAAAACTATAACTGAAAACTATCTCTTAAAAAAAAATATATAGAGACGTGATGGTAAATAAAGGAGAAACTTTATTTCAGTGAGCGACGCGTTTCGGCATTGATAAATGCCTTTTTCAAGCTCGAAATAAATCACAATTTCTCTCAATCTGATCCTCTCACACAGTTCAGTCAGCGGTACGGCAGAATGAATGAAAAAAGCCGGGAAAAGCGAGCAGGTATAAACATCCTGAATCCAGTGAAACCCATGTGATTCCCAGGGCCAATGATATCGCTGGAGTCGATAACATTGGGTGTGTATGGGAGTGAGGAAGGCCGCCCCAAGCCTGATGTAAAATTAGAGGAAAATATGTAAATTTGTTCGAAAAGAACTTAAATTACATTTTAAATTAAATTCAACTCACCAGTCTCTTAAAATTGATTAAAAGATATCGAAATATATTAAGAAAGGTATTTAAAGACCCTTAAATGGTGTTTAAATTGAGTTTTAAGGTGAGTAATAATATCACAATTGCATTCTAACAATAATTTTCTTTTTTTGATTTTTTTACAGGGGCAAGGGAGACTCAGCATCAAGTCAGATAAGGTGGGTATCGTTAGGGTTTCCAAATAGGTTAAGGTAAGTGTAAAATAACAGGTAAGGGCATATATCTTGAAATTTATTTACCAAATCAAATTGTTGGGTTTAGGCAATAGTCCCTGTAATGTGTTACTGGGCTGGAATGGTTGAGATTAGGCAAGAAGCTTTCAAATATGACCCCAAAATAAAGTGGTTATGGTTAGGTAAGGAATCCTCAAGTATAGCCCCATGACTAGGTCAGGAATCGGGATGTTGTGTCCTGCTCTGCTCTAACAATAGACTGAAAACAAAAAGTGTGGGGAGCACAATAACCATCACATGAAGAGACATCTATGAAATACATGGATGCAAATGTATCATAAATAACAACAACAACAACAATCTCTGAATTATGAATGAAAATGTGCGAAATATGTACTTCTGTACCATATAAATGATAATCCGTACACATCAGAAGTAACAGTCCACAGGAACATGGAAACAAGTGGTATTATGTTATCAAAAGCAACATAAAATGGTTCAATGATATGTAGTATAACAATTAAATATTCCCACCACATGGGAGAAGATGAAAAAAGGAAAAAGAATTTCCAAAGTAATGTGTTGGTTTAAAAAGTGACTCCATATGCATAGGAGTTCTCTATATGTGTAACATATATCTCTAGTTCCAATTAAGAATCATATGTAAGCAATATTTGTAAATATATATATACATACACACACATATATATACACACACACGTACCTATTTAATTATAGTCCCTTATGAAGTCCAATTAATCAAATTGTATCTATTAATATTCTATTTTATGTGTTCTTTTGTGTCCCATAATAGAAGGATAACTAAGATGGAGATCTGTCAGAGAAGAGAGGAAGAGGGGAAAGCTTCAGTCCAGGTACGGGCGGGTTAGGAATGAAATAAATGAATTCTGCTGCCGAAGGCAGCAGAATTACATGCACAAACCATGGACCTACACTAATTCCCAACTATCCTATCTCTCATTCAGACCATTGGGCACATGTGTACCCAGTCTAGTGATCCAGGATCTTTCAATTCTCCTGCGCTGCTTCACCGTCCAGGCTGGGTTGGACTCCAGAATAGTGGCTCTGAGATTGGCCCAGCCGTGATCAACGAAATGTTGGACTAGAGGGATATGTAAATTTTTATGTTTATTAATATTATATCTGTGCTGTGTGAATCTAGTTAGCATGGTATTTCCTGATTCACCAACATATTGCTTTGAACACTGTAGGCATCTTATTAAATAAATGATATTTTTCTGGTGAACAGTAGTGTTCTTTTGGGTTTCAAAAACCTCTTTGGTGTTCTGGTTTTGTACCATCCTGTACCTTCTAAAGAAATCCCCCTGTGATCTGGTCCTGTGTGCCTGTAAAGGCCTGAGTTTAGCTCTCACTAGAATATCTCTCAGGTTGTAGTTTTTTCTAAAAGCTGCAATCAGCTTGTAATCTTTTAGAAAAACTGTGTTACCTCCAGCAGAAATAAAATTTCTTTTTAATTGTCTGACAAATTTGACATTTTGTGGAGAATAAGTGATTATAATTGGTAAAATAGAGTCGAGACAAATGGGTTTGACTTGGGTAAATGTCCTCAATGCCCGACGCAGCATGGTGTATGTGTAGCCCCTGGTGAGAAGTGAGGAAAATAAGATTTTAACTGCAGCCTTAAAGTCTTCCTCCCTGGTGCAGATTCTTTTAAATCTCAATAACTGAGATTTAACTAGCCCCGCAAAGGTGTGCTTCGGGTGATGACTGGACCTGTACAGTAGGGCATGTGTATCTGTCTCTTTAAAAAAAACTCGGATATCCAGTTTGTGTGTGGCAGGGAAGTCGGTGCCTTTGAAGGTGGTGGTGTCGAGGAAGTCCATGGAGTCGGGGCTAATTGTGGATTTTAATTTGATGGACTGCCTGTGGTTGTTCAAGGTAAGCATAAATTGATCAAAGTCCTCTTTGGAATGCTGCCAAATACCCCAAATATCATCTAAATAGCGAAAATAATATAGCGGTTTTTTCTGGCAGGATGCCAGAGCGCTTTCCTCCCAGGCTGCCATGTGGATGTTTGCGTACGAGGGGGCGAACTTTTTACCCATAGCCGTCCCATGAATTTGTAAAAAATATTGGCCGTCAAATTCAAAATCATTTTTGGTCAGGTTAATTTCGAGAAGTTGGAGGATTTCTTTGTCGGGCCTTTTGCTGTCTGGGTATTTTTGGAATGCGTTTTTGACCGCTAAGAGACCCTCAGAGGCCTGGATGTTGGTGTAGAGACTGTCCACATCCAGAGAGAACAAAAAGGACGTTGGCGGTACTATAATATTTTTGACTTTCTCCACAAAATCATAGGTGTCCTTAATATAACTGGGGTGTAACGTGGACAGAGGATTTAAATAAAAATCTATGAATTCTGCTGTAAAATACGTTTCACTCTCACAGTCAGAGACGATCGGGCGTCCAGGGGGGATGCAGTAAGGGAGGCTCCAGGACTCCTTCTTTTTATGGATTTTGGGCAGTAAGTAAAATCGTCTCATTCTGGGTTCTTTATTTCCCTGGAGGTAAGTTTTTGTTTCTGATTGATAAATTTCTTATCATACAAAGTTGAAAGAATTTTGTCCACTAATGGTATGGTGTCTTTATATATGGGTCTGTCTAATTTTGCATAATATTTTGGTCATTTAATTGTCTGTATCCCTCCCAAAGATAATCCTTCCTGTCCATGAGCACCACCGAGCTCCCTTTGTCTGCAGGTTTAATCACAATCTCATTGTTTTCACTCAATTGATTAAGTGCTTCAATTTCAAATTCACTCAAATTGGGTTTGTTCCATCCTATTCTATAGTGCTTTTGAAAAAATTCAGTATCAGATTGTGTTAAATTTGTGATTTCAGGTGGAAGTTGTGCAGCAGAGGGAACCCAGGTGGATTTCGGGATAAAAGGTAAGTGGACAGAATCAGGTTTGTTAGCATAATAAACAGACAGTTTCAACTTTCTGTGATAATTCTGTAAGTCCATTCTGGTTTGGTCTTTTAGGCACTTGTGACCAGTCCTGTGTAAGGAAGGAATGAAGGTTAACCCTTTATTCAACAGTGAAGTCTGTGCTGCTGTAAGCTGGAAGGATTCACATAAGTTAATTACAGTTTTATTCCCTGCTTCATCTCTTATACTTACAGGGACTCCTTGTTTAAATGCTCGATCCAGTGCTGGAACATGTACTCACCGGTCTGTTTTGACCAGTGAATGAGGGTCCTTCTCAAGGGTAAAGTTATTCCTGGCGAGTGGAGGAATGGAGCCGTGTTGGACCTGGATGTGTTTGTTCAGAGCCCAAAGATTGTTCTGTTCATTGGGTGGGAGTGACCTGGAGAAATTGATTTGGGGCACAAAAATTAGTGCATCAGGGAAGGCTTTTTCAGCCATATGGACAGCATGTCCAGCTGTGGGATGGTGACAGTTTGGGGATTGTGGGATCTGCTGTTGATGCCAAAGGAAAGGATAGTCATTTCTACCATTGTGGAGACAGGTGTTTTGGCCAAATAGCTTCAGCGTGTGCAAAAGTGGCACCTGGAAAGCTGTCCACTTGGACGTGGTTTTGGGAGAAAGGTGGCATCCTGGAGAGGTTGAATCCCTATAATAAGCCACTTCTTCTTAGGCTCCAGTGACCAAACAGACATTTCTGGTGGTCTGCTCATGTCTGAAGGGTCTGTTCTCAGGAGTTGTTGGGGCAGGTGGGATAGACACTCTGCGGGGTGCAAAGGAGAGTGTGCTCTGTACCTGGAGTTTAGGTAAGGGGCCCAATCTTTCCCAGTGTTGGATACAGGGGTAGAAGATGTGGTTCCCTCTGTATTCTCTGTCGTTGCAGGTCTGGAAGTTTGCGTGGAGGCCTTTGTTGCTGTGGCTGTTCCAGGACTGGTATCACCGGTGAGAGGGAATGAGGGAGTTGGGAGAGAAGGGGAGGAGAGGTGGGAGAGAAAGAGGAAGGGAACAGGGGAAGATGGGGGAAAGGTCTATAATAGAGGGAGGAGAAGAAGAGGGAGGGGGGGGAGGAGGAGGGAGGAACAGCTGGGAGAGGGTCTGCATGTAGAGAAATCAGTTCTCCCTCTTCTGAAGTCTGCTGCTGTTCGTGTGTCTCTCCACAGGTTGTTTGGTGCAGCTTCCCCAGCGGTAGGAGTCCTTTGCACCATTCCTGCATGGGGAGCTGTGTGGGTGTCAGCTGCCGTCTGGTCTGGGCATGTTCTGAGTGTTTCCACTGTGGATCCTCTGTGGGATCCCGGGTACTGGTTGAGGTGGGGGTTGGGATAGGCTTGAGCCAAAAAATCTGTCATGGCAGCACTCAAATGTCGCCTTCTAACAGACAGGGTACGTGGGGCCGCGACTGGAGCAGGATGGACAGGAGGAGGAGGAGGAGGAGGACGAGCAGGAAGAGAGGAGGAGCAGGTGGTTGCTGGGTGACTTACCTCGTCTGTCTCCATGGGGGTGGTGGAGGGAGCTGCAGTCTCTGTGGCAGGTAAAGTCTGAGTCGTGTGTCTACTGTGGGCTTTCTGAGGGTTGTCCCGTGTGGCTGTACAGTCTGTCAAACACTGTGTCTAAAGTGCTGCGTGCTAGTTTCTTGCCGAAATGGATGCGAGACCAAGCAGCGCAATATCAAAGTTTTTCTCCAGTTCCCAGCATTAGTTGGTTAGGATGGAAGTTATCCTCCATGCTAGCCCTATAATGGGTCACCAGATCTAGCAGGTTGTGTGCTGCCAAATTCTGCATTACCTTCAATATATGTTGATGTGTATTAGAGTAGCAGGTTGATGGAGGTGATGAGGTTGTGAGTAAACCTGGCAATGGCAGGAGGTGTTGTAACAGGAGAGGTGACATTTTTAGGTGATGCGCAGCCTTAATAATCTTATGGATGAACTTTAGTTCTGATGATAAGTATGAGGCATCATAATTGGTTTTTTGTTGCTCGTGTCAGAGAGCGAACAAAACCTTCTCTACGTTGAGTCCCCTCTCTCAGTTTCGGGAACGTTGTCCTTGTGGCTGCCGACACCGCTGTGTCTGGGCCGCTGCCATCTCCGATGTGGGGATCCTCGGCGCGGAGCTCGTTATTTGTGTTCGGCGGTCCTGGAGACGGCCGTTGTTCCTGTCTGCTCTGGTGGGGGTGTGTTGTTGTAAAGGAATCGGCTGGTTATTACCTCTATATTCATTGTAGTTAGATCTCCGTGTATCTTTGAAATAGGCGGAGTCGTGGCGATGATTTCCCGGGCCGCTTCGGCGTAGGAGGAGCGGCCGTTAAGACTGCTGACGGCGGGGATAAAGGGAAGCTGTCTGTTCGAGGGTACAGGTTTTATTTTCTGTCGCTCGTTTGTAACTAACCTCTTGCCAGCCTCATATCCAGGTCGACCCGCATCCTGAAGTACGAGCCGAAGGCCGTAGGAAAACAAAACTAAACTAAAAAATAAACTGAAAACTATCTCTTAAAAAATAGAGACGTGATGGTAAATAAAGGAGAAACTGTATTCAGTGAGCGACGCGTTTCGGCATTGATAAATGCCTTTTCAAGCTCGAAATAAATCACAATTTTCTCTCATCTGATCCTCTCACACAGTTCAGTCAGCGGTACGGCAGAATGAATGAAAAAAGCCGGGAAAAAGCGAGCAGGTATAAAAATCCTGATCCAGTGAAAACCATGTGATTCCAGGGCCAATGATATCGCTGGAGTCGATAACATTGGGTGTGTATGGGAGTGAGGAAGGCCGCCAAGCTGATGTAAAATAGAGGAAAATATGTAAATTTGTTCGAAAAGAACTAAATTACATTTTAAATTAAATTCAACTCACCAGTACTCTTAAAATGATTAAAAGATATCGAAATATATTAAGAAAGGTATTAAAGACCCTGATGGTGTTAAATTGAGTTTAAGGTGAGTAATAATAGCACAATTGCATTCTAACAATATATTTCTCATTGATTTTTGTACAGTGGGCAAGGGAGACTCAGCATCGAAGACAGGTAAGGTAGGTGTCATTAGGGTTTCCAATAGGTAAGGTAAGTGTAAAATAACAGGGTTAGGGCATATATCTGAAATTTATTTACCAAATCCAATGGTTGGGTTTAGGCAATAGTGCCTGTAAGTGACTGGGCTGGAATGGTGAGATTAGGCAAGAAGCCTTCAGATATGACCCAAATAAAGTGGTTATGTAGGTAAGGAATCTTCAAGCGTATAGCCCCATGACTAGGTCGAATCAGGATGTTGTGCGCTCTGCTCTAACAATAGACTGATAACAAAAAGTGTGGGGAGCACAATAACCATCACATGAAAGAGACATCTATGGAAATACATGGATGCAAATGTATCATAAATAACAACAACAACAACAATAACATCGACTATGAATGAAAATGTGCGAACTATGTACATCTGTACCATATAATGATAATCGTACACATCAGAAGTAACAGTCACAGGAACATGGAAACAGTGGTATTATGTTATCAGAAAGCAACACAAAATGGTTCAATGATATGTAGTATAACAATTAAATATTTCCACCACATGGGAGAAGATGAAAAAAGGAAAGAGGAATTTCCAAAGCATGTGTTGTGTTTAAAAGTGACTCCATATGCATAGGGAGGTCTCTTATATGTATAAATATAGCTCTAGTTCCAATTAAGACATAGGTAAGCATATTGTATAAATATATTATATATTCCATACATACATATACATATATTATATACTACTACACATATACTCATATAATTATAGTCCCTCATGAAGTCATTAATCAACGTATCTATTAATATTCTATTAGGTGTCTTTTGTGTCCATAAATAGAAGGATCACTGAGATGGAGATCTGTCGAGAAGAGAGGAAGAGGGGAAGCTTCAGTCCAGGTACGGGCGGGTTAGGAATGAAATAAATGAATTCTGCTGCCGAAGGCAGCAGAATTACATGCACAAACCATGGACCTACACTAATTCCCAACTATCCTATCTCTCATTCAGACCATTGGGCACATGTGTACCCAGTCTAGTGATCAGGATCTTTCAATTCTCCTGCGCTGCTTCACCGTCCAGGCTGGGTTGGACTCAGAATAGTGGCTCTGAGATTGGCCCAGCCGTGATCAACGAAATGTTGGACTAGAGGGATATGTAAATTTTTATGTTTATTAATATTATATCTGTGCTGTGTGAATCTAGTTAGCATGGTATTTCCTGATTCACCAACATATTGCTTTGAACACTGTAGGCATCTTATTAAATAAATGATATTTTTCTGGTGAACAGTAGTGTTTCTTTTGGGTTCAAAAACCTCTTTGGGTGTTCTGGTTTTGTACCATCCTGTACCTTCTAAAGAAATCCCCTGTGATCTGGTCCTGTGTGCCTGTAAAGGCCTGAGTTTAGCTCTCACTAGAATATCTCTCAGGTTGTAGTTTTTTCTAAAGCTGCAATCAGCTTGTAATCTTTTAGAAAAACTGTGTTACCTCCAGCAGAAATAAAATTTCTTTTTAATTGTCTGACAAATTGACATTTTGTGGAGAATAAGTGATATAATTGGTAAATAGAGTCGAGACAAATGGGTTTGANGTTAGGGTTAGGAATGAAATAAATGAATTCTGCTGCCGAAGGCAGCAGAATTACATGCACAAACCATGGACCTACACTAATTCCCAACTATCCTATCTCTCATTCAGACCATTGGGCACATGTGTACCCAGTCTAGTGATCCAGGATCTTTCAATTCTCCTGCGCTGCTTCACCGTCCAGGCTGGGTTGGACTCCAGAATAGTGGCTCTGAGATTGGCCCAGCCGTGATCAACGAAATGTTGGACTAGAGGGATATGTAAATTTTTATGTTTATTAATATTATATCTGTGCTGTGTGAATCTAGTTAGCATGGTATTTCCTGATTCACCAACATATTGCTTTGAACACTGTAGGCATCTTATTAAATAAATGATATTTTTCTGGTGAACAGTAGTGTTCTTTTGGGTTTCAAAAACCTCTTTGGTGTTCTGGTTTTGTACCATCCTGTACCTTCTAAAGAAATCCCCCTGTGATCTGGTCCTGTGTGCCTGTAAAGGCCTGAGTTTAGCTCTCACTAGAATATCTCTCAGGTTGTAGTTTTTTCTAAAAGCTGCAATCAGCTTGTAATCTTTTAGAAAAAACTGTGTTACCTCCAGCAGAAATAAAATTTCTTTTTAATTGTCTGACAAATTTGACATTTTGTGGAGAATAAGTGATTATAATTGGTAAAATAGAGTCGAGACAAATGGGTTTGACTTGGGGTAAATGTCCTCAATGCCCGACGCAGCATGGTGTATGTGTAGCCCCTGGTGAGAAGTGAGGAAAATAAGATTTTAACTGCAGCCTTAAAGTCTTCCTCCCTGGTGCAGATTCTTTTAAATCTCAATAACTGAGATTTAACTAGCCCCGCAAAGGTGTGCTTCGGGTGATGACTGGACCTGTACAGTAGGGCATGTGTATCTGTCTCTTTAAAAAAAACTCGGATATCCAGTTTGTGTGTGGCAGGGAAGTCGGTGCCTTTGAAGGTGGTGGTGTCGAGGAAGTCCATGGAGTCGGGGCTAATTGTGGATTTTAATTGATGGACTGCCTGTGGTTGTTCAAGGTAAGCATAAATTGATCAAAGTCCTCTTTGGAATGCTGCCAAATACCCCAAATATCATCTAAATAGCGAAAATAATATAGCGGTTTTTTCTGGCAGGATGCCAGAGCGCTTTCCTCCCAGGCTGCCATGTGGATGTTTGCGTACGAGGGGGGCGAACTTTTTACCCATAGCCGTCCCATGAATTTGTAAAAAATATTGGCCGTCAAATTCAAAATCATTTTGGTCAGGTTAATTTCGAGAAGTTGGAGGATTTCTTTGTCGGGCCTTTTGCTGTCTGGGTATTTTTGGAATGCGTTTTTGACCGCTAAGAGACCCTCAGAGGCCTGGATGTTGGTGTAGAGACTGTCCACATCCAGAGAGAACAAAAAGGACGTTGGCGGGTACTATAATATTTTGACTTTCTCCACAAAATCATAGGTGTCCTTAATATAACTGGGGTGTAACGTGGACAGAGGATTTAAATAAAAATCTATGAATTCTGCTGTAAAATACGTTTCACTCTCACAGTCAGAGACGATCGGGCGTCCAGGGGGGATGCAGTAAGGGAGGCTCCAGGACTCCTTCTTTTTATGGATTTTGGGCAGTAAGTAAAATCGTCTCATTCTGGGTTCTTTATTTCCCTGGAGGTAAGTTTTTTGTTTCTGATTGATAAATTTCTTATCATACAAAGTTGAAAGAATTTTGTCCACTAATGGTATGGTGTCTTTATATATGGGTCTGTCTAATTTTGCATAATATTTTGGTCATTTAATTGTCTGTATCCCTCCCAAAGATAATCCTTCCTGTCCATGAGCACCACCGAGCTCCCTTTGTCTGCAGGTTTAATCACAATCTCATTGTTTTCACTCAATTGATTAAGTGCTTCAATTTCAAATTCACTCAAATTGGGTTTGTTCCATCCTATTCTATAGTGCTTTTGAAAAAATTCAGTATCAGATTGTGTTAAATTTGTGATTTCAGGTGGAAGTTGTGCAGCAGAGGGAACCCAGGTGGATTTCGGGATAAAAGGTAAGTGGACAGAATCAGGTTTGTTAGCATAATAAACAGACAGTTTCAACTTTCTGTGATAATTCTGTAAGTCCATTCTGGTTTGGTCTTTTAGGCACTTGTGACCAGTCCTGTGTAAGGAAGGAATGAAGGTTAACCCTTTATTCAACAGTGAAGTCTGTGCTGCTGTAAGCTGGAAGGATTCACATAAGTTAATTACAGTTTTATTCCCTGCTTCATCTCTTATACTTACAGGGACTCCTTGTTTAAATGCTCGATCCAGTGCTGGAACATGTACTCACCGGTCTGTTTTGACCAGTGAATGAGGTCCTTCTCAAGGGTAAAGTTATTCCTGGCGAGTGGAGGAATGGAGCCGTGTTGGACCTGGATGTGTTTGTTCAGAGCCCAAAGATTGTTCTGTTCATTGGGTGGGAGTGACCTGGAGAAATTGATTTGGGGCACAAAAATTAGTGCATCAGGGAAGGCTTTTTCAGCCATATGGACAGCATTGTCCAGCTGTGGGATGGTGACAGTTTGGGGATTGTGGGATCTGCTGTTGATGCCAAAGGAAAGGATAGTCATTTCTACCATTGTGGAGACAGGTGTTTTGGCCAAAATAGCTTCAGCGTGTGCAAAAGTGGCACCTGGAAAGCTGTCCACTTGGACGTGGTTTTGGGAGAAAGGTGGCATCCTGGAGAGGTTTGAATCCCCTATAATAAGCCACTTCTTCTTAGGCTCCAGTGACCAAACAGACATTTTCTGGTTGGTCTGCTCATGTCTGAAGGGTCTGTTCTCAGGAGTTGTTGGGGCAGGTGGGATAGACACTCTGCGGGGTGCAAAGGAGAGTGTGCTCTGTACCTGGAGTTTAGGTAAGGGGCCCAATCTTTTCCCAGTGTTGGATACAGGGGTAGAAGATGTGGTTCCCTCTGTATTCTCTGTCGTTTGCAGGTCTGGAAGTTTGCGTGGAGGCCTTTGTTGCTGTGGCTGTTCCAGGACTGGTATCACCGGTGAGAGGGAATGAGGTGAGTTGGGAGAAAGGGGAGGAGAGGTGGGAGAGAAAGAGGAAGGAACAGGGGAAGATGGGGAAAGGTCTATAATAGAGGGAGGAGAAGAAGAGGGAGGGGGGGAGGAGGAGGGAGGAACAGCTGGGAGAGGGTCTGCATGTAGAGAAATCAGTTCTCCCTCTTCTGAAGTCTGCTGCTGTTCGTGTGTCTTCTCCACAGGTTGTTCTGGTGCAGCTTCCCCAGCGGTAGGAGTCCTTTGCACCATTCCTGCATGGGGAGCTGTGTGGGTGTCAGCTGCCGTCTGTTCTGGGCATGTTCTGAGTGTTTCCCACTGTGTGATCCTCTGTGGGATCCCCGGTACTGGTTGAGGTGGGGTGTTGGGATAGGCTTGAGCCAAAAAATCTGTCATGGCAGCACTCAAATGTCGCCTTCTAACAGACAGGGTACGTGGGGGCCGCGACTGGAGCAGGATGGGCAGGAGGAGGAGGAGGAGGAGGACGAGCAGGAAGAGCAGGAGGAGCAGGTGGTTGCTGGGATGTTACCTCGTCTGTCTCCAGTGGGGTGGTGGAGGGAGCTGCAGTCTCTGTGGCAGGTAAAGTCTGAGTCTGTGTCTCTTCCTGTGGGGCTTTCTGAGGGTTGTCCTGTGTGGCTGCTAGCAGTCTGTCAAACACTGTGTCTAAAGTGCTGCGTGCTAGTTTCTTGCCGAAATGGCTGCGAGACCAAGCAGCTGCAATATCAAAGTTTTTCCTCCAGTTCCCAGCATTAAGTTGGTTTAGGATCTGGAAGTTATCCTCCATGCTAGCCCTATAATGGTCACCAAGATCTAGCAGGGTTGTGTGCTGCCAAATTCTGGCATTACCTTCAATAATATTGTTGATTGTGTTATTAGAGTCAGCAGGTTTGATGGAGGTGATGAGGTTGTGAGTCAACCTGGCAATGGCCGGAGGTGTAACAGGAGAGGTGACATTTTTAGGTGATGCGCAGCCTTAATAATCTTATGGATAACTTTAGTTCTGATGATAAAGTCTGAGTCATCACAATTGTTTTTTGTTGCTCCGTGTCATGAGAGCGAACAAACCTTCCTCTCCGTTGATTCCCCTCTCTCCAGTTTCGGGAACGTTGTCCTTGTGGCTGCCGCCACCGCTGTGTCTGGGGCCGCTGCCATCTCCGCTGTGGGGATCCTCGGCGCGGAGCTCCGTTTATTTGTGTTCGGCGGTCCTGGAGACGGCCGTTGTTCCTGTCCTTGCTCTGGTGGGTGTTGTTGTTGTTGTAAAGGAATTCGGCCTGGTTATTACCTCTATATTCCTTGTAGTTAGATCTCCCGTTGTATCTTTGAAATAGGCGGGAGTCGTGGCGCTGATTTCCCGGGCCGCTTCGGCGTAGGAGGAGCGGCCGTAAGACTGCTGACGGCGGGGATAAAGGGAAGGCTGTCTGTTCCGAGGGTACAGTGTTTTATTTTTCTGTCTGCCTCGTTTGTAACTAACCTCTTGCCAGCCTTCATCATCCAGCGTTGACCCGCCATCCTGAAGTCGAGCCGAAGGCCGTAGGAAAACAAACTAAAACTAAAAACTATAACTGAAAACTATCTCTTAAAAAAAATATATATAGGACGTGATGGTAAATAAAGGAGAAACTTTATTCAGTGAGCGACGCGTTTCGGCATTGATAAATGCCTTTTCAAGCTCGAAATAAATCACAATTTCTCTCAATCTGATCCTCTCACACAGTTCAGTCAGCGGTACGGCAGAATGAATGAAAAAAGCCGGGAAAAAGCGAGCAGGTATAAACATCCTGAATCCAGTGAAACCCATGTGATTCCCAGGGCCACTGATATCGCTGGAGTCGATAACATTGGTGGTGTGTATGGGAGTGAGTAAGGCCGCCCCAAGCCTGATAGTAAAATTAGAGGAAAATATGTAATTTGTTCGAAAATGAACTAATTACATTTTATAATTAAATTCACTCACCAGTCTCTTAAATTGATTAAAAGTATATCGAGAATCTATTAAGAACGTATTTAAAGACCCTAATTGGTGTTACATGAGTTGTAAGGGGAGTTCATAATATTCACACTGTCATTCTAACATAATTTCCATTCTGATTTTGTTTACAGGGCAAGGGGACTTCAGCTCAAGATCAGATAGGTGGGTATCGTTAGGTTTCCAAATAGGTTAAGGTAAGTGTAAAATAACAGGTAAGGGCATATATCTTGAAATTTTTTACCAAATCAAATGTGGGTTTAGCAATAGTCCCTGATGTGTTACTGGGCTGGAATGGTTGAGGTTA